>NW_004444016.1:5883739-5900218 GCF_000243295.1 Trichechus manatus latirostris | reverse complement strand
GTTAACCAATGTTATAAAACAACATGTGTACTTCTGTTTCATGAGAAACTATTTGTTCTGTAAGCCTTCACCTGAAGTACAATAAAATAAATAAATAAATAAAATAGATCAAAAAAATTTTATCTTAATGTCAACAACCTGTATGCATTAGTAAACATGTAGTTCAAACATCTCTGGAAGGGTAATAAAGCTTCCAATTAGGTAGATTTTATTACCCACTGAAGCAAGACCACTGAATACAGCCTAGGCAAAAGAGAATATTAAAGAAAGAAAAGAGTCGCTTATTTATCTCCAGAAGCATAGGGTAACAGTAAAATTTCCTGACAACCTCACACCTAATGAGATACATTGTCCTGTACAGCCTCTGCCATTTTCAGTTTCTAACCTTCAACTCCTCAGTCCCAGATAAAGAAACACCAACCTCAGAACAAAACTCCAAGCAGCAACAAAACTGCCCAAACATTTCCTTTCTGCAATTCATCTTAAATTTACTTGGGGCAGCAAAGATATGCCCCATCTCTGGGAACATCGATTTAGAGATCTGTGTCCTGACCCAAAATAGGCTTCAAAAGCAATGTCCACAGTGATCTGACTGCCCCTACCAAAACATTTCTTATTTCCTGCTAGTGCCTTAAATTCCATCATCAAGCTTCTCTTCAAGAATTTTATCTTTAACAACAAACAAAAGCAGCAAATATCTCCTAAGTAAAGCAACAATATGTGTGCAGGATATTTGACTTTTTCAACTAACACTTTCACTAAGAAATCATGACAGGTAAAAAGGAGTGTTGTCAGTTTTCCTTATTGCAGAAAAAACTGAAGAATTTTTGAAAATGCCTTCTTTCATATGAATTTGTCTTTGGTGTCTGTTACAGCTTGGACTGGTAGCAAGTACCAGTAGACTAAGGGAATAAACCCACACAGCAAGTTAACATTAGTTTAAAAAAAGAAAGAAAGAAGTCATTATGGTTAATTTGACCCCTTGTTAGTGGCTATAATTTTACATTATATACACAGCATAGTGAGACTTATCTTCTGCTGGTAAAGTTGTTGCTGGCTTCTATGATGCAATTGAGCAAGCTTCTGTGATAAAGCCTCAGGATCACGGAAAGTCTGGGGAGGCTGCTAATCTTGGCCTACACTTCACCATAGACAGGGCCAGCCACTTGCTTTAACCAAAGTTGGTAGATACGCAGCTTAACTCCACTGGACAGCAGCAAACCCTACAGGGCCTGCCATGCCAATCTGGTAGGTGCACCACAGAGACCAGGAAAAGCCTGTATGACACAAACTGAAAAATTCATGTACTACCCATGGAAGCAAACAGAGGAAAATCTACTGTACATAAACAAAGTAATTAACGTTGTTTAAGCCAGCCACCTCACTTATAATCTACTACGTATTTTTTGCAAATCTGTCAAGTTCAAGTGGGCCTGGACTATAGCCATGAGGTACTATCAGCACCATTATTTCAATAAAAATTCCCACCAAAGCCATTATATTTCTCTGACCCCCCCCAAAATTCCAAAATTATTAATATAAAAGCTGATTCATTTTCATCATTCTCAGAACTGTAGAGTCAAATTCTAGATTATATGCAGAATCTTCAAAAAAAGAATCCCAAATATTTTAAAATGTGATAATTTAAAGATCAACAATCTGCATATTGTATAGCGCCACAACTTTTTCACTAAACAAGGAGACAAAATAAAAATAAAAAATAGCTTGAAATGATACCTGTTCAATCTGATTTTTTAGTTTTGAACTATTTTTGATTCAGCAACGTTTAACCAGACATTTTCAAAATCTAAATGAAACAGCCACAGAAAACTGGTGGCTGTTTAGTCTGTTTTACACAAAACCAGAAGATTAAAGGGGCCAACTATGCACAAAATGGAGGCTTTTAACATAGCCCATGTCATTCATGAACCCTGTTTCAAAGTGGAGAAAACATTCTTTACTTCAATATAGAACAAACTGCCTTGACTCCTATAAGAAATTGTTATGGGTTGAACTGTGTCCCCCCAAAATTATATGCTGTAAATCCTAACCCCTATAGCAGTTAAGGAGCCCTGGTGGCACAGTGGTTAAGAGCTCGACTGCTAACCAAAAGGCTGGCAGTTCGAATCCACCAGCTGTTCCTTGCAAACCCTATGAGGCAGTTCTACTCTATCCTATAGGGTCTCTATGGGTCAGAATAGAGGTTATAACCCCACTTGGGAATGGGTTTTTTAATCTTACTGAGGTAGTATTAGTGTAGGGTGTGTCTTAAATCAATCTCTTTTGAGATTTAAAAGAGCAGATTTAGCAAGCAGTGAGAAAGCACAGATGGGGGAAGATAGATGCCATGCCACATGAGATCTGCAAGGAACCAAGAAACAGAAGCTGAAAAGAGACAAGGACCTTCCCCCAGAACCAACAGAGAGAGAAAGCCTTCCCCTAGAGCCAGCGTCCTGAATTCGAACTTCTAGCCTCCTAAACTGTGAGAAAATAAATTTCTATTTGTTAAAGCCACCCATTTGTGGTATCTGTTATAGCAGTACTAGATAACTAAGTCAGAACTGTAACCTTAAAATACTAATACATCATTAGACTACATACATGTGAGAATGAATCTGAAGGTTTAAATACTAAATTTTTTAAATATCTAGGGCACGGGGGCCACACTTGGTATAAGCTAAAGAGCTCTAAATTTGTTATCCTTTCTTAAAAGTAATTTTTAATAGATAGCCAGCCTAAATTTGTCCATTATACCTCCAGGATCACAAATTAATCCATTCTCTTTCAATAATCTTCAGATAATTCCTGTTTGTGAAAAAGGGTACCAAGGCCATCAAAACCAAATTATGCTCCCTCACACATACAAATGCACCATTTCCTCACGCCTACCAACAATTAAACAAAAAAAAACCACAAAGACAAAGCCCATAAACACATTCTTAAATGTTTCTATCCAATACTTCCTACATGACAGTAAGTAACCACCCTTATTCTGTAGCAGGTGCCTTTCTTGGGCTGAGGAAAGTACAAACTGGCTCCAAGTCCAACTGTGCTGAACTTAGCAGGGCCTTAAAGAACACTCTCCTTCCTCCACCCACATTAAATATACACCCCCTAAAACTGTTGATTCACCGGATTCTGAGCTGCCAAAGAAAGCCAACTACCTTAGTGTTTGACATTTCCTTTTGGCAGCCATCAGTCCTTAATGTGTCATTGTCTACAGGCTAAATGGAAATATTTTATTCGTTTCTACTTTAGCAGTTCATTTTCTTGGGCCTGAGGAAACGCACCAAAGGCTAAATCCACCCCAGAAGAAAGCGGCCAATGTAAGGTTTTATAATATGAAAATAATAATAGGATCAAAAAACCCCTCTCCACAGCCCCTTATCGCTAGACTGTCTGCATCAGTCATGTCTTCTTATGCAATAACTTCCTACACAGGAGCAAATTAAAGGGAAAAAAGCAAACATTCCCAAGACCTTTGACAATGTCAGCGAGCCACCTACTAATAGGGGGAAAGAAGACTGCTTCTAGCCAGTTTTGCTTATAAAAGGGTTCTTTAATGCTCCTTCATTCCCACTGTGCCAAGAGGTTTTCCATTCCCTGAACACTAATCAATTCCTGATTCTAGATCTTTTATTGTTTCTTCTTTCACCTACTCCCCAATGCCAATCAACGCCAACCCTTTCTTTCTGTCCTTATATATCCTATTTAATATAAATAGTTCTATACTTGTTCCAGTGCTTTCTAATTATAAAACAATTTTGTTTATGCTTTCTTCTAAACCTTCATCTTACTAACATCATCTCCTCTAAGCCAGTTCTCCTAATTCTTATTTTTGCTCCCAAAAAGAGCATCAAAAAAGGAAAAAATACAAAGACAACAGTAGACTTGACGTATATATTCAGACAAGGCTCTCTCTGGCTAGGAGCCATGTCTTTTAATAACAAACAGCAAAAGCAAGGAATCTGAAACCATGATGGCCAACAAAATAGTGTTTAAGTCACTTAAAGATGTCTCGAGGCAACTTCTCAATTAAGAGAAAACCGGTAGTAGGCAAGACACCCTCCACCACACCCCAAAAAAACCTCATTACTACTATTTCTATTAAATTCTATTCAACCAAAGGCTAGTGAACAACAATGTAAACATCAAAACATCACTACTAAATTATATAATGGTCAAGAAGATAAAAAATAAAACATTTCTTACTATTAAGTAACATAGCCTTAAAAATACGACTTGGGGAGGAGCCATGGCTCTGGTAAAGCTTGAGGAACTGGACTATGGATTGCCTAAATGATTAAGCAATGATCATTTCTGACCTTTTTTAGAAAGTGCTTACTAAGAATTTATCCAAGAAAAATCCGCATCATTCAATAACTATAGTAGTTATGCTTCCTTTTGGATACAGGGAACTCAAATTGAATCTAGTGACAAAAAGAGTTTGCTTCAACGACATATATGCAGAAGAACCCAAGTACAGCTGGGAGCCCAGGAAGCCCAACACCCTCCTCTTAGCTGACTGCACCGTTCTCCAATTTCAAATACCCAACCCACCCTTGTCCTCTATGCTGCTATCTAACTCATAGCTGCCACTCACTCACAAATTCACTTTGCAGACCCCTAATGACCCTTACTCTACTTAATGGCATCATTTCCTGCTTCAGTTCCTATTACTAACTGCCTGTTTTCCCATTATTTTCCTATACAAATTCCCAAGACAATCTAATTGGCCACCAGTCAGCCTATGAACTGGGCAGTGAGAAGGAAGCTGGGTGGGATAAAACAAAGCCTTCCAGGGATTGCAAGACAGACAAATGTACACAGAATGACTACAAACATGGCAAGCACTGCATCCTGAACCTTCTAATACGCTGACACCTACTCAAACAACCATAATGATGGTAAAAGATACCATTTTGAAAACTTTTTATTATAGAATTTTCCAAACATACCTAAAAGAAGAGAGAAAAGTAAATGAACTCACTCATGTAACCATTACCAAGCTTTAACAACCATCAACTTTCTGCTGTTCTTGTTTATTACCCTTACGTTACTTTTGTTTTGAAATACTCCAGTAAAAGACTAACACATCATATTTCCTTTCATAGGAATTCTCTTTTATGTACCATTCCTCATAAACCTAGTTCATACGGATATATTTAAATCTTGAGGGTTAAGAGAACTGCCACCTGACCAAATCCAAAACATACAGTTATTGACATTTATTATTATAAACCTAAAATTAGTATAATCTGTCTTGGAGTGATTTTAAGAAAATGGCTAATTTTGTGCTGGTTCTAGGAAAACCTAGTCAAAAAGAACAGTTTGATTCTAGCCTCTATGGCTTGCCAAAATGAAATTGTTGTAGACGGCAAATAAGAGCTAGCCACTGGAGTCAAATTATCTGTTCTTTTGTTTTGGTTTTTTAACTGCTATGATTAGACAGAAATTTTAATTACAAAATTTTTTTTTTCTGAATGCTACAAAATCTAACGCTGTTTTAAAAAAGAAGCTTTGAGTGTTTCCTCAATTAGGAAATTTTAATAATCTTAAAAGAAAAAAATTTTGAAAGCTGAGAAGGGATGGCAGGGAAGCCTTTATCACAACAAAAATCCCTAACTAAGGGTATATATGGAAAAAACAACAATAATTTTCCCTTGTATAAATGGCTTTTTTTTCATCGATAATACAGAATCTTAAAAGCAACACAAACAAATACGTTCTGCTTCTCAGTAACAAGTGTTACTTATTAGTATGAGCTTTTAAGATTATAACTAAGTATCACTGATCAAATATTTATGTTTTTTTAATAAAATATTTCAGGTCATTTTACATCAGGGCCTGAAATAAGCTATTTTCAGATGGACACAAGAACAAAGACAAGCCAAAGCATAAATCTTTTCATTCTTAGCAAATGAGTTTTATATTATAATTCTCCCTCAAAGCAGGAAGAAGTAACTCAGGACAAGTATGGTTTTAAAGGACAATTAGCAAGGAAGTCCTGAAATAAGATGCCACACTGCATTCTGTTTGGTAGGCTATTACAAACTACAAATTACAAAACCAAAAGTTAGAATATCTGCAACTAGAATAAAACCAGAAAAGGAAGTCAATCGTTTCAACACATCTGAAAATAATACTTGTAAGACAATTTACTGATCAGATGTTATTTTAGCACAAAGCAATTCAAAGGAACTATTTTTCTTACATTATGCTTCCAAATCGTTCCAAATCATGAAAAGACTTTAACTGCCATTTTCAAAGAATCTGACCATACAGATTCAGTTCTTGGCCATTTTTGGTTCGAAATATCCAATATTCCACTTTAAAATAAATAAGCTATTTAGTGACTGGCAAGTACTTTCTAAGCAGCCATCAGATGTGAACACAGATTTAACCCAAAATAAACAGAAAGAATAAAGACATCTACTCAGAGAAGAAAAACATCACATTTCACAGGCTCTCGCCCTTCTAATTTTGAAATATGACTAAGAAATATGTCAACCAAAGCAGCAACTTTCAACAGAGCAGGCCTGAAGTCAGAGAAGAGGAAATTTCCTGGCAGACAGGGCCATGCATGTCTCTGGCAAGGACAGTTCAGAAACTCAATGCTCACAATAGAACCTGAATTGCTTGTCTAGAGAAGCATCTGAATGTAACCATATTCAATGGGCGGCGAGAGGGTTAAAGGGAAAAACAAAATACAGTTGGTTGGAGGTAGGGAGGAACACACACAAACAAACACAATTCGTTTAATCCTAAACTGCCATAATCACGAAGAGTTCTTATTAACAAACTTAAGTGCTCTAAAATAACATTAAAAAAAGAAATGCTTTTAAAGATCAATGGACAGAAAATATTAGGGTAAAAAGTTATGACTGATACGCTTTTAGTTTTACACGTTTGTCACACATGGACATGCTAAATAACATAAACAGGTGGCCTCCCAAAACGCTTAATTGGCTACTGTAAATAATCACAATATTTTAAACAAATCCATTTTTTATTATCAACACATGACAACTTCACCAAAAGTAACACCTACTCCTTCAGCCAAAACGAGTAAATGAGGAAGAAGGAACTGTATTATAATTTCCTAAAATAATACCAATTTACATGTATTTAACACTTTCTACTTTTATGTTTACATCAAATATGGTTTTCTCCCCAGTGAGGGGGAGGAGGGGAATCCCTGTTGTCATCTTCAATTAGATGTTCGAACTCCAAGATCATGCAAACTGGGGGTGGGGGCTGACATTGTGACTCTCTGCTATAGGCAGAGAGCAAGGAATGGAGCAGACATGCAAAGCTGAGAAGGACCTGTCAGGCAGCCTTGGTTCCTGCCAATCCAGATCCCTGTTCACTCTATTCTCGGCTACACTTCATTTTCTGCTCTTTCGTTTCAAGACACTTTGGTATTTTTGCAGTAACACCACCTGTTTGCATTAAACCTTTTTCCCCTCCTTCCCCCCACTGTACTTGGTCTTGTTCAAGAGGTTCCCTGTGTCTGTTGATAAGGTCAGGTAGAATGGCAGCTATTATTCACCCTGTTTTACAGCTGAGAAAGCAGCCCTGAGGAGGTTAAGTTACTTGACCAAGCTTTAATGAGTCCTATTCTATGGAAGCATCAGCTTATTGACCAACGTCCATGATTATCACATGTGAAGAGCCACCACCAGGAGTAGCTCTGGACTAAAAGTTAAAAGCGCCAGTTCTAGTCCTAACTGTTCTTACCTGGGTATGACCACGGCTGAGTTACTTCACTGGTTTTGAGTCAGGCTCAATTTTGAAAATTAGTTGGTTGGGTTTGGGTTCTGGTTAAGGTGGAGTAAACATGCTCCACCCTGTCTATTCCACTGAATGCAACTAAAAACCCTGGACAAAATGCATGAAGCATCTGAGAACTAAATGGAAAAATACACAATTATGGCTGGAGATTTTAATACTCTTTTCTCAGTAATCATTAGAACAAGCACACCTCCCCCACCCAAAAAAAAACAGCAAGGATACAGAAGAACTGAATAATGCCATCAACCAATTGAATCTAAGTGACATTTATACAGCACAATACATATTCTTTTCAAGTACGTACAGAACATTCACGAAGGTAGAACGGGGTCATAAACCAAACTTCAACAAACAATTTAAAAGAAACGAAATTATGCAAAGTATGTTCTCTGACCAAATTCAATTGAATTAAACTAAAAATCAATAACAGAAAGATGGCAAGAAAATCTCCAAATACTTGGAAATTAAACAGCATACTTCTAAATAATCCATCGTTAAAGAAAGGAACTTTTTTTAAATTTTGAAATAAACAAAAGATGAAAATACAACATCAAAATTTCTAGCAGCCAAAGCAAGGCTTACATGGAAATTTGTAGCGTTAAATGCTTATATTAGAAAAAAACAAAGGTTTCAATTCAATAATCCAAGTTTCAACCTTAAAAATTAGAAAAAGAGTAAAATAAATCTAAAGCAAGCAGAAGGAAGGGAATACTAAAAACTAAGACCAGAAATCAATGAAACTGAAAACAATACAGAAAAATCAATAAAACCAAAGCTTTTTTAAAATTAAAAAAAAAAAGGATCAATAAAATTGATAAACCTCTAGCCAGACTGACAAAGAAAAAGCAGAGAAGTTACAAGTTACCAGCATCAGGAATGAAATAGAGTATCACTTGGACTCCACAGACATTAAAAAGGATAATCAGGGAATGATGCAAACAACTCCATGCATACAAATTCAACTAACTAGATGAACTGGGCCAACTGCTTGAAAGCCACCAACTTCCAAAATTCAGCCAAGAAGAAACCTGAATAGTCATGTTTACGAAAGAAATTGAATTTGTAATTAAAACCTTCCATAAAATAAGTTGGTAGGACTAGATTAGGGTCAGCAAGCTTCTTCTGTAAAGGGCCAGTGTTATGGATTGAATTGTGTCCCCCCCAAAATGTGCCAACTTGACTAGGCCATGATTCCCAATATTGTGTGATTGTCAACCATTTTGTTTTCTGATGTGATTTTCCTATGTGTTGTAAATCTTACCTCTATGATGTTAATGAGGTGGGATTAGAGGCAGTTATGTTAACGAGGCAGGACTCAATCTACAAGATTAGGTTGCCTCTTAAATCAATCTCTTTCGAGATACAAAAGAGAGAAGCTAGCAGAGAGACGGGAACCTCATCCCATCAAGAAACAAGAGCCAGAAGAATAGTGCATCCTTTGGTCCCAGGGTCCCTGCACTGAGAAGCCTCTTGACCAGGGAAGACTGATGACAAGGGCCTTCTCCCAGAGCCGAAGGAGAAAGAAAGCCTTCCACTGGAGCTGGCACCTTGAATTCGGACTTCTAGCCTCCTAGACTGTGAGAGAATAAATTTCTCTTTGTTAAAGCCATCCACTTGTGCTATTTCTGTCATAGCAGCACTAGATAACTAAGACAGCCAGACAGCAAATGTTTTAGGCTTTGGGGGCCATACTGTCTCTGTCGCAACTACTCAACTCCGCTGTTACAATGGAAAAACAGCCATAGATGATACATACACGAGTGTTCCAATAAAACTTTATTTACAAAAATAGGAAGCAGGCCAGATTTGACCCAAGAGCTGTAATTTGTAGACCTTCTATGCTAGATGATACCTAATGTCACTTCCAAATTCTAAATTTCATAATTCTATACTTCCATGGTCAAAAATCTCTTTAATATACAGCTCCAGAAAAGTATAAAGTAAATGCTATCAACAAAGATGACTGTTTTGACCAAGACTTGCTGGAAATATACACTACAATAAAAACCTCACCACTTCAAAATCAGTCTACAATGAACCATTACTTCAGAAGGATAAATCAAGATATTAATACGTATTTAAAAAAAAACCCTCCAATTTTCCGTATTAGTCGTACCTTAGAAATAAACACAGTATATGAGTCTAAATAAAACCTAAAGATCCAAGACCCAAAGCTATGGTTCTAAGTTTATTTTTAAACTTTGTGTCATTGTGAATATAAGAAAACACTGTCAAAAACAAAGGGGAAAAATAAAAGAAAATTTCCAGTGCCCATCACCTAGAAACAATTACTAACATTCTGATGTATTTAGGGGTTATTACCTTTTAATCCAGAAACAGTTTTTAGATACGAAATCCTTTCAAGCCTGTCAGACATCTAAAGAGCACAAAGTGCTACCAAGGGCAATCTCGTGGAGGCTAAAACCCTATCTGTCTGTAGCCTGACACTGGGCAGGCTTCCATGTCTCCTCCATCATCCTGATTTCAAGAGACCACTGTACTATTGCTCCATTAGGCCAGCATCATTTCATCTAATACATAAACATGCATCTTTCTGGGTATAAAAGGTTAAGAACTTGCCTGTTAAATATTGCAATTCATAATACCAGAGAGGCATACATGGTAAGTACCTCAAAGCTCTCTTAGAAAGCAATACAAAATATAACTGGGGTGAGACTTCTTCTTTAGAACTGAAGTCTTTTAAACCCCTCATCTTACACTATAAGAAAACCACATTAATTTTTGACAAATAGGGTTTCCAAATTAAACAAATGCAGCTCTGTTAAGAGAAGCAAGTCTTACACATGCTCAGATTTTGCATTCAATGCAACATTTATATCTAAATTCTCCCAAATATACTAGGCAGCTCACAGAAAAGCTTACACTAACAAATCAATAAAATCATCTGCAAGCACTGCTACAAAACTATGGACTAAGAAATACAGGTGAGATTCTATTGAAGGAAATCCAAGGGTTCAAACAAAGATGGAAATCACAGTATATTGTATAACAAAATTCACCCTGTATAGATGCACATCACAGAGCCAATTTAAACATCTATGACACTCGAGTACCACCAGAGACTCTAGCATGGGAGGATACTCTAAAAAGCTTTCTTATTCTGCTCATTTCAAGTAGCTATACCAGACATGGGCCTATTTTATTTAATCTGGGGTATTTAAATTCAGAATAGATATTCATAAAGTTTTACAACGGAAAACTCCACTGCTAGTAAAGATGATGATGTAACACCTTATTCGCTGACTTGGGAAGATGAACAATGGTAGAAGTATTAAAAGCTCAGACTTTCAGATCAAACAGACAGATCTGGGTTCAAATCCCAGCTGTAAATGTATGCATTTTTTAGCAAGTAACAGCCCAGCACAGTTATTATAGAGGTAGAATAAGTAATAAATGGCATGTGGCAAACAGTATTATAGTACAGATAATCCTTAATTTTATTGCTAAACAAAGAGGAAAAAGAAAAGATATATGTGTACATATACACATAGCCTGAATTAAGTCTGGAATGCTATATACAAAAAATGGGAAGTGGGATTTCAGGTGGTATATAATGAATACAAAACTTTCATAATAAGAAAAAAAACTTAAGTTATTCTCATTATGAAAACAAGAAAATGTGGCCACAAAATAATGCAGTAGCAAGCTCTTCACTGAGTCCTTGAAAGTCTGAGAAGCTCTGGCTGTGCTAAAGTGATTCCAGGAAAGCATTTGCAAAACTGAGAAGGGATTAGCATCTAAACTGAGTGCTTCCCTTCACTACAGTAAAAATCTATCTTTCAAATGATGTTTGAAAGTTAGCATTAACTGCACACTATTCATACATTCCACATCAAACTATTATCGAAATCTAATTAAAATTTTATACCTGATACATTAACATAATCAAACTCCTCAAATTTATGTCCAGTCCAATACAAAAAAATGTACAGTATTGTCACTCCTCTTTGGAGACCCTACCAACCACTACATTCAATGTTTTTGGATAAGAACACAATAAAATTTACTTTAAGCAACATCATTTTCACCAGGTCCTAAACTTTACCAAGTTTCCTCTGCCTAAAGCTACAGTTCGAAATCTTAAAAAAAAAAAGCAAGCTATAATGGGCTACTATGTATGGATTACTGTACCATTCCGGACATCCAATGACTAGGGTGATGCTAAACTCTTATCTACTCACTTTAACCAGCTGGTTATCCAGTAGTTAAAGCTATCCAACAGAAATATAATGCAAGCCAGAAACATAAACCACATCTATAGTTTTAAGTTGTCTAGTAGCCATTTAAAAGAAGTAAAAAGAAACAAAAAATTAATCTTAATATTTTATTTACCCCAATATAGCCAAAATATTACCAATGAGATATTAATGAGATGTTTTACATTCTTTTTTTGTGCACTAAGTCTTCAAAATATGGTGTATATTTCACACTTACAGTGCATCTCAGTTCAGAATAGTCACATTTCAAGTGCTCAATAGCCATATGTGGCTAGTGGCACAGATCTAAAGTTAGTTCTCATCAATTACAAGCCTTAACTCCGGTCACTCAAAAAGTGACCATGAACTCCTGAAGCAAGATTACTCACACCAAAACCAAACACAGTTCGCTCCGGAGATTCAAAGTCTTCTGTTTCAGACACTGCGTTTTCAGATTTGGATTTTTGGGGGGGTACCAAAACTGCTGTTGTCAAGTCGATTCCAAGTCATAACTACTGAGTTTCCAAGGAGAGGGTGGGAGGTGTTTATTTGTTTTTTAATGGGACAAGGGACTGGGCAGGAGTGTGGTAATTGAGACAAATAAGCTTGGTCCCAGTAAATTCTACCACTGTAAAAATTTTAGCAACATGCTTTTAACAAAGAAAGAAAGGAACACAAAAGGGTCAGCCTATTTCTCAGTACAATAAAAAGTATGAAATAAGGAATTCAGCTGCATAAACCACTGTAACACATAACTAGGCTCCAAAGACAGCTATATTACTTAAGAAACAGAAACTTTAGACTTCCAGGCAACATGGTACTATAGGCAGAAGCACCACGCCGTCCCTCCACAGCAAAGATCCGAAAAACTAAGCCAAACAGAAAAAACGGCAATCCTGAAACCCTAAGCAGCAAATGAAGAGATAAAGAACTCAACCAAGCACCGAATGGAATAAGAAACTGACAGAGAACAGACAGCGAGGAGAGATACATGCAGAGGCCCCCTATCAACTAACGCAGCACGAAATCTGCCATCTTGGAATCCTATCAGAGATCAGCGAACAGGGTGTACGAGAAAGCAGCTTCACGGAGCTTCCAGCAGGAGACAGAACAACTGGTAACCAGTGATATATGCTCTTCCACCCCTCACCCTTCTTCACCCCTGCTTGGCCTCCTCTGCTTCCTGTGGCCCAATGTCGTGGCCGGGAAGCACCACCTTCACCCCAGTGTCGCTTGGGTTCCACTCGCCGGCTCCCTAAGTGCCATTTGTTGGCTGCTGGTGTTGCTTTTTTGTGCTTCTTTAGATTTCTTCCTTACCTCTCACCACCTCCCTCTCCTTTCTCTCAAATACCTGGCTTCATGCGCCATCTTTCCTTCTTCCTGAAAGGCTATAAAACCCTACTCGAATGTGAAACTGCTTCCAGGCCCGAGCTGCCACACTGGTGGGATCCTGGGGCTTTTTATTTGTTTCTTTTGAATTGTTTGTTTGTTTTCTTTTTCTTTTCTCGAATTGGGAGCCTGTTCTATCCAGGAAGTACTACGTGACCTGGGACCTACCCCCTCAGTTTGCACAGGCGCACAGAGGGATCCCTGAGAGCATCTCTTTTTTCTTGTTTTTTTGGCAGGGCCTTTTGTTTTTTTCTTTTCTGTTTTTCTTTGGGGGTTTCTCCTGTTCTTTTTTATATTATTTGTTTTGTTTTCTTTTCCCTCTTTTTCCCTTTTTGTTTTTCTTCATTACTCAGTTTCTCGTCACTCTATACTTTCCTTCTCTTCCTGTCCTCTGAATACATGGTGCTGAGACACCTCTACCCCTTCTAGCCAGGCTGTACTTCATGGCCTGGAAGCAACTTCCCCAGACCTCACAGCCGCACCAGAGGGATCCCTGGGAGCTTTGCTTTTCCTCTTTATTTCTAATTTTTATTTATGCATTTTTTTCCTTTTCTCTTTTTTTGTTTTTCTCCATTTCATAGTCTCTCATCTCTCTATGCCAACGGCAAGCTCCCCTAGCACTCTTTTTTCTTTAATTGTATGTTTTTCACTCCCGTTCCTCTCTCCTCTCTCCCATTCCCATCTTAGCTCCACACATCACAGTTTCCCCACTCCATCCTGCCTACCTGCACTGTGCACTAAACATCACACCACCAAGCAGCCTAGGCATGGCCTACCAGAACCTGCCCTGCACTGGTTACCAGCCCACCCTGGTGGTCGTATTCAGTGCCACAAACAACCCATGCCAGCAACTCCTCTTCAGCTAGACCTGCCCTGCTGTACCATATCTGAGAGACTGATTCTGCCAAATGGAGAAGGAGGCAAAACGTATCCTGCACAAAGACGAGCGAGCAACAAAGAACACAAGCCCGCCTGCTCAGATATAGCCAAATAAAACAAAAACAAACAGGATGAAACAAACAAATCTACAATCAATAAACAAGGAAAATAACTACTGAATGCCCCTAAGACAGCAGACGATATCAAAACATTTACAAAAACAGGACAGGATGATTCCAGTAGGCATCCAAAATAGAAAACCAGATGACTTTCCAGTAGAAGAAAAGGCACTAGAACTACCTGATAGGGAATTCAAATCTCTAACATTCAGAGCTATAAAGAGTAGAAGCAAAAAGCAGACAAAAATGAGGAATAAACAGACAAATTCAGGGAAAAGGCAGACAAATTCATGGAAAATACAGACAAAAATATGGAAGAATTCAGGAAAATAACACAGGAACAAAATGCCAAAATAAACTCATAACTAAAAATCATACAAAAACAACAATTAGAAATCCAAAACATAAACAACAAGATTTCAGAAATGGACAGTGTCATAGAAGGGCTAAGGAGCAGGTTTGAAACGGCAGAAGACAGGATCAGCGAAATTAAAGACAAACACTTAGATACAACTCTACTTGAGGAAAAATCATAAAAAAGAACAAAGAAAAATGAAGAGACCCTGAGAATTATGTGGGATACAATCAAAAGCAAAAATCTGCAAGTGATCAGAGTTCCATAACAGGGGGAGAAAACAGAAAAACACAGAGAGAATCGTTGAAGCACTGCTGACAGAAAACTTCCCCAATATGATGAAAGCTGAAAAGCTGGCCATCCAACCAACCCCATATAGCACAGACCCCAAAAGAAAATCACCAAGGCGTATCATAATCACATTCGCCAGAACCAAACACAAACAAAGAATCCTGAGAGCAGCTCAAGAAAAAAAGTGACATACAGAGGAGAAACAATAAGACTAAGCTCAGATTATCTGGCAGAAACCATGCAGGCAAGAAGGCAATGGGATGACATATATAAAATCTCAAAAGAAAAAAATTACCAGCCAAGAATAATATATCCTGCAAAACTCTCGTTCAAATATGATGGTAAAATTAGGTCATTTCTGGATAAACAAAAATTAAGGGACTACGTAAAAACCAAACCAAACTTACAAGACTTATTAAAGGCAGTCCTTTGATCTGAGAACAAACAACATCAGACCACAGGCTGAATACAGGACACAGGATTGTACTAGCCAGATACCAACCTAGGAAATCAACTCTTAAGGACTATGCAAAACCAAAAGAATTACCCCAGGGAACCAGAGAGGTTAATCTGTAAATGACAACAGCATCAAAACAATAAAAGAGGGAATAAACCGTGTAGGCATAGAACCTTCTAATGGAGAGGAAGGTAAGGCAATACCAACTAATAATAGACTAGTTGAAATCTGGGAAGATAAGGGTAAATTTCAAGGTAACCACAAAGACAGTTAACAAACCTACTCAGCAAAATAAAGAAGAAAAACATAAAGTTTCAATAAAAACAAAACCTGCAAAAAACAAAAGAAATGGGAAAAAAATCCACAAACAAAAGGAACTCAGCACAGGAGAGTAAGGGGAACAAAGAAAACGACAGCACCACAAAAAAAAAGCACTACAAAATGCAATCTCACTCCTAGGAATATATCCTAGAGAAATAAGAGCTGTCACACGAATAGACATATGCACACCTATGTTCATTGCAGCACTGTTCACAACAGCAAAAAGATGGAAAAAACCTCAATTTCCATCAACAGATGAATGGATAAACAAACTATAGTACATACACACAGTGGAGTATTATGCAAAGATAAAGAACAATGATGAATTTGTGAAGCATCTCATAACATGGATGAAACTGGAGGACACTATGCTGAGTGAAATAAGTCAATCACAAAAGGACAAGTATTATATGAGACCTCTACTGTAAAAACTCACATAAAAGTTTACACACAAAAAGTAACAATCTTTGTTGGTTATGAGGGATAGGAGGGGTGGAGGGAAATACTAAATAGGCAATAGATAAGTGGTATCTTTGGTGAAGGGTGAGACAGTACACAATACTGGGGAAACCAGCACAACTTGTACAAGGAAAGGTCATGGAAGCTCCACAGACACATCCAAACTCCCTGAGGGACTGAACTGCTGGGCGGAGGGCT
>NW_004444016.1:5855976-5883387 GCF_000243295.1 Trichechus manatus latirostris | reverse complement strand
GTCATGGGGTTGTTAACCAATGTCATAAAACAATATGTGTACTGACTGTTTAATGAGAAACTATTTGTTCTGCAAACCTTCATCGAAGGTACAAAAAAAAAAAAAAAAGAATTATCTATGTGAGATCAAATTGAAAACGGCAACTCAAAAGGTTTGATGGGAAGCCTAGGAGGCAGTGAGTTGAAGATAACGGTGATGGAATAATTTGGAAAAGGATAGTGAGAATAGCAACACAACTGGAAGAATGTAATCAATGTCTCTGAAGTGTACATGTAGAAATTTTTGTGTATCTCTGGCTATGTATATTTTCACCAAAAAAGAAAAAAGGTCCTCCAAGGTCGAGAAGGGAGAGCGTTGACATGGTTGTTAACCAATGTCATAAAACAGTATGCGTACAGACTGTGTAATGACAAACTGTTCAGTAAACCTTCACCTATAAGTACAATAAAAAAAAAAAAAAAAGAAACAGAAATTTTAACCCATTAACTTAATAGTTTGTTTCAACCTCTTCACCTAAGTCTGAATCCTAGTTACATGAATATTTTAGGCTTATATGCAAACAGCATTAAGATGGTTAAAACTATATTTAAAAAGTGAACAACAACAACAACAAAGAAAAACTGCATAGAAAACAGAAGAGAAAAAAATGGAAATAAATATCTGCAAATGTTAATAGTGATATATGGCATAAACAGAATAACAAACATAACTAAAAAGGCACAAAGAGCAGAAGATGAACTAGATAAACGGGACCTCCTAAAAATTAAACACTTATGCTCACAAAAGACTTCTCCAAACGAATAAAAAGAGAACCTATTGACTGGGAAAAAGTTTTTGGCTACGACATAGCCAACAAAGGTCTAATCTCTAAAATTTATATAAAATTTCAACACCTCAACAACCAAAAGACAAACAATCGAATTAAAAAATTGGCAAAGGATATGACCAGATACTTCACCAAAGAAGACATTCAGACGACTAACAAACACATGAAGAAATGCTTGCGATCATCAGCCATTAAAGAGATGCAAATCAAAACTACAATAACATTTCACCCCGTCATTACTGGCACTAATCAAAAACCCCAGAAATAACAAATGTTGGAGAGGTCATGGTGAGACTGGAACTCTTTTACACTTCTGGTAGGAATGTAAAATAGTACAACCACTTTGGAAAACCGTATGGCACTTCTTTAAAAAGAAAAGAGAAATACCATACGACACAGCAATCCCACTCCTATTATATACCCTAATGAAATAAGACCCATGACACGAATAGACATATGCACACCCACGTTCACTGCAGCATTATTCACAACAGCAAAAAGATGGAAACAACCTAAGTGACCATCAACATATGAATAGATTAAGCAAATTGTGATACGTACACAGAATGGAACACCACGCAATGCTAAAGAATAATGACAAATCCGTGAAACATCTCACAACATGGGTGAATTTGGAGGACACTATGCTAAGTGAAATAAGTCAATCACAAAAGGATAAATATTGTATGAGACCACTATTTGAAAGAAACAAGAAAAGGTTTACACACGAGAGAAAAAACAACAACTTTCTTGATGGTTTCAGGGATGGAGGGTTGTTACCAAACAGAAGACAAGTGTTAATACTGCTAAAGGGAAAGGCTATCCACAATACGGAGGCAGTCAGCAAAACACGACCAAGGCATGGGAGGACACTGAGAGGAACACAAGAACAAAGGACAACAAAGGTAAATACTATATCCTACAACCATAATATCAACAAACACTAAATTATGAATGGATACAGAGGTGAGGGAGGATATAAGGGAACACTCCCACTTGCTGATATAGGTTTGGTAGTGGATATTTCTACACGTATAACTGTAGGTGTTGCCTAAATATTAATATAGACAATTGAGCACACAAGGACCACAGTCAGGGCAACTTCTTAGTCATAATCAAAAACCTCGCAAGACGAAGCTCCCAGGCTTGATGGCAAAGGGCCATAGACTCAAAGAACATCTATGTCAACAGACACAACATAGTTCATAAAGGCAAAGTTCTATATCCTTCTTTGGTTAGTAGTGTCTGGGGTCTTAAAAGCTTCAGAGCAGCCATCTGAGATACAACTATCGGTCTCCTACATCCAGAGCAAAGGAGAATTTTTAAAAAATCAAAGATCCAAGGGAGCAATTAGTATGAAAGATTAATAGACCACATTAACAATACAGCCTATGCAACCCTGAGACCAGAAGAACTAGATGGTGCCCGGCTACCACTACCAATCACTCTGACTGGGATCACAACAGAGGGCACCGGACAGAGCCAGAGAAAAATAACAGAACCAAAAAATCAAATTCTCAAAAAAAAAGACCAGATTTACTGGTCTGACAGAGACTGGAGGAACCCCGAGATGACAGCCCTAAGATACCCTTCAGAACTGGAATTAAAGCCATTCCCAGAGATCACCTTTTAACCAAATCATAAACAGGTCCAAAGGATAAACAGTAACACCCGAGAGGAACATGCTCCTTAGAACAATCATTATATGACATCAAAAAGGCAACATTTAAAGACCAGACTTACTGGTCTGAAAAAGACTGGAAGAATCCCTGAGAATATGGCCCCCAGACACTCTGCTAACTCAGAACTGAAGCCACTCTTGAAGCCCACTTTTCAGCCAAAGATTAGACAGTCCTATAAAACAAACGGTAACACGCGTGAGAAACATGCTTCTTAGTTCAATAAAGTACATGAGACCAAATGGGCAACTCTTGCCCAAAGGCAAGATGAGAAGGCAGCAAGGGACAGGAAAACTGAACGAATGGACACAAGGAACCTGGGGTAGAAAGGGGAAGAGTGCTGATATATTGCAGGGATTACAACCAATGTCATAAAACAATTTGTGTATAAATTTTTTAATGAGAAACTAATTTACGCTATAAACTTTCACACACAATGAAATTTTAAAAAACGGGGTAGGGGGACAACATTTGCCCAAAAGCAAAGACGAGAAGGCAGGAAGGGGTAGAAAACCAGGGTGAAAGGAAGTGAGATGTAGGACAGAAATGGGGAGAGTGCTGATACATTGTGGGGAATGAAACTAAGGTCAGGGAACACTTTGTATACTAACTGTCTAATGGAAAACTAATTTGCTCTCTAAACTTTCACCTAAGGCACAATAAAAAATTTAAAATAAAAAAAATAGTGGTAGTGGTTCATTGCAGATGCATGACTTTCTATTATAAAACATAATAAACAAGGCAGGAGAATCCTGACACATTCAGGGGTTTGCAACCAATGTCACGAAACAAGCTGTGTAGAAATTATCGAATAGGAAGCTAACGTGCTCTGTAAACGTTCACCTAAACAACAAAAAAAGTTCAAAAAATAAAACAAAAATTGCAATAACTTCTTTCAAATTAAATTACATTTTAATTTTAATTCATTCACTTTTAAACATTTTAAGATTATGACACCAATTCAAGGTCTTTTCCTTTCTCTAGAACCCTCAAAGGCAGAGCAACCTTAGGCTGATACAGCAGGAACAAATTAAACTTCACCACAATAACCACATTTCATTTCAAGGGAAGGTAGAAGTCATTTGTGGAACTGCCAGGATCCACTGAATGGTCACAATACTCTACTGTCATGTATCTGAGGCGCTTCCATTATGTTAAGTAAGTAAGGGTCAAATGCATTACTTTTACATCAATATCCTTTAGAGCCTTGTATAGAAAGCTAGCTATTGAGCCAAGACTAACTCTTCAGACCACAATATAAGCAGGAGCATTAAGGCTGCTGGTCTTTTGACCCTTGGAGCCTTTAAAAGGGAATTTGGCCCTCACCTGATGAATTAAATTTAACTCCACTCTAAGATATTACTTTCACTCATTCCTTATTTCAGAGTACTTGGTTTGATTTTTTCTATAAATTTCATCTGTATATTGAAAGACCTTCAGGAAGTAAACAAAACTGCCTGCAGCATTTTCCCCTTTGTTCCTTCTAGAATATAAGACCCATATGGGCAAGGATCTGGTTTTTATCACTAATGTATCCCTAGTGCCCACCACCCATCTGTCAGTTTGTTGTACTGTGGTGGCTTGAGTGTTGCTATGATGATGGAAGCTATGCCACTGGTATTTCAAATACCAGCAGGGTCACCCATGTTGGACAAGTTTCAGCTGAACTTCCAGACTAAGTCATCAGGAGGGATCCACCACTAAAGGAGGAAATCATGTTTGGTGAAGTAAAGGGCCAAAGAAGGCATGGGAGATCCTCAGTGAGATGGGCTGGCACAATAGCCACAATGATGGTCTCAAACATGCTGGCAATTGTGAGGATGACGCAGGACCAAAGGCAAGGTTTCGTTCTTTTGTATATAAGGTCATCACGCGTGGGAGTCGAATTGATGGTAGCTAACATCAATAATCTCTAGTGCCATGAATATCCAAAATTATTCATTTTATTCATTCTCTCAAGTCAGCCAGCATTCATGAAGCAAGCACTTACTGAATACCTCTTCTAGCATTAAACTAGATCCTCAAAGAATATTTTAAATAATTCCCATCTCCAAAAGCTTAATACCTTGTGGCAGAAAAGACGTGGATAAAGGAAACAAAGCAACAATTTAAGGAAGTATACAATTAAGTGCAAAACTTCAAGCACCAAAGAAATAATGTAGGATAGTGCAGTTTAAAATAGCCGTCAGCAAAGAGATGAGAAAAAATGTAGGCCTTGAACGAAGAGCAAAAAACTCATTTCTGTCAAATCAATTCCAGCTCACAGTGACCTGTGAGACAGAGTAAAACTGTCCCATGGGGTTTCCAAGGCTATAATCTTTACGGAAACAAACTGCCATATCTTTCTCCCACGGAGCAGCTGGTGGGTTCAAACCACCGACATTTTGCTCAGCAGCTGAGCGCTTAACCACTGTGCCACAAGCGCTCCTGAAGGAAGAGAGGTTAAGTTTAAACAGGTGGCAAGGAAATTTCAAGAACAAAATGAACAATGTCTTACCAAGGGCATAAGCTCAGTCAGCCTGAGTAGGCAAAACAGACTGGAAAAGAGAGAGAGAGAGCCTGGAATAAGGCAATGGCAGTGGAAACAGAGCAGGCTCTCAACCTTAACTGCACACCAGAATCACCTGGGGAGCTTTGAAATATACTGACAACTGGATCTCAAACCAAACATTTTTACTTCATTGCTCTGAATCAGTTGCCAAGAGATTCTGATGTGCATCCAAAGTTAAGAATCACTGCCTAAAAGGAAAAACCAATGGAACTTAATAACTGTCAACATAAGATGAAGAGAGAAGACCCAGAAATTATGACAAGATTTTCAGACTGTGTATCTATAAAAACAGTGACATGACAAGAGAATCCAGGAAATAGAAAAAGTGAACATATATGAGCACTTCTGGACTTCACCGCTCTGTCTCCAAAGTTCCGTATAGTAAACCAGTTTTAATATACCCAGGTTGTCTCAATTCTCCACATACTGCCACAAATACTTGTCTAATATATCATTCATTTTAAAACTTTAAGTGAACCATTTTTTAAAAATTAAGATAGAGCTCAACCAAAAGAACTAAATAAATCTGCCATAAAGTCTTGTAGGATTTCCCAGTTAGAAATAATTTCATTCTCCTTGTAATTCCCATGGCATTTTAGTTACATTTATTAATGACACTCCCATTTAATGTCCTGTACAGACCTGTCTATTCCAGAAGGGAGTCATCAGTACTCCATTCCTCTTACATAGTGCCCAGCAAGCACACTGCTTTACATATGGCACATACTCAATACGAACCAAATGACAGGCAGACATTGCTGGTTAACGTCTGATTGTCACAAGAGGTTCTAAATGTTTTTGACTACTTCATAAATAACCAGAAATCTGTTCCCAGTTGCTTCTGCTTCCTACAGACCCTTTTATCATTCTAAGCTTTCTTCAAGTGTTGCTCCACTTTCCTCCACCTTTATCTTCACTTCATCACTTTTTGACAGGACCTAGCCAGCTCACTGTTAAAATAAAATGAAGCTAAAGATTTTTATCATAAAGAGAAACATATCCATCTCCCAAAACATATTTCTGATTCTCACCTATTACAATTCTTAAATTTCAGCCAAAAATCAAGCATTGGTCTAGTTTTTACTTACAAAATTAAATGAACTTAATTTAAGCATGCTCTTATGGTCTCCATGCCTTCAATATAAACGATTGCTTCTCACCTTTTCTTATATCATGGCACAAACAAAAAGCACTATTTGTATGACACTCTTGGGAGTAACCAGTAGGTAATTCATGACCAGGAATGGCTGGCCTGGGGGTCTGACCAACCCAAGGGCTCAAGGGATACCTCGTAGATCAGTTAGGAAACTCTTAGTATGGAGCAGTCAGAACAGATTTACCACACACTCCTCCCCATCTCATAACTACTTTAGACATTAAGTACCACTCCAGCACTACATATGATTAAAAAAACCAAAAACCACACCCGCTGCCACTGAGTTGCTCCGACTCATAGTGGCCCTATAGGACAGTGTAGAACTGCCCCATAGGGTTTCCAAGGCTGTAATCTTTACAGAAGTAGACTGCCATGCCTTTCTCCCATGGAGCAGCTGGAGAGTTCAAACCACATTTTCAGTTAGCAGTCGAACAACTTAACCACTGCACCACCAAGGCTCCTCCTAAACCATGGGTCCTCTATTTCCTTACTTATGATTTCAACATTGTGAGCCATTGTTCAACTTAGCCATTTTTTATTATCTTCTGATTTTCAAGCTTCGATATGGATTTTTAAATGCATCTCACATTTTAACTGTGTCTTATCAGCTAACTGCTTTTTCCATTTGATTTAACTAAGGCTGTGCTCTCATTCTTCTGAGGTACGCTGCCTACAATCAAAACACGGCAATGATTTGAAAAAATTTAATATGCTTCACTAATTTCACAATATGGTAGAAACAAGACAAACACAGGAAGGGATTCATCTTCACCCTAGGAATTCCTTCATAACACACCATTATATGTTCACTTATATCTGCATATAAGTGAACAAATAAGATATATGGCAAATGACCAAATGAGGAAGGATCAAAATCTTTTTTCTGAAAAAGGTTATATAGGCCAAAAATATCAGCGACAACAAGTAATTCATGTTGTCCTTCTTCCCCTGAAAATGATTTTATACAACTGTAATTTAATTTATTCCTTCTTTGCCACAGTAAAATATTGACTACAAAGTCTATAAAACCCCGTTGCCATCGAGTCAATTCCAACTCATAGCGACCCTATAGGACAGAGTAGAACTGCCCCCATAAGGTTTCGGAGGCTGAAATCTTTATGGAAGCAGAATGTCACACCTTTCTCCCGCGGAAGAGCTGGTGGGTTCAAACTGCTGACATTTCGGTTAGCAGCCAGCACTTAACCACTGCACCATCATGGCTCCCTACAAGGTCTATAAAATAAAACCCACTGCCGTCGAGTCGATTCTGACTCATAGCGACCCTACAGGACAGAAAAGAACTGCCCCATTGGGTTTCCAAGGAGCAGCTAGTGGATTCAAACTGGCAGCCTTCTGGTTAGCAGCTGAACTCTTAACCACTATGCCACCAGGGCTCCACAAGGTCTACAGTGACTCTAAATTAGCACTAAATAATCAGAATTAAAGAGGAGGAAGTATAAGGGAAGGGAAAAGTAAGACACTGACAATAGAGAAAAATCAACAATTATTTTCTAAAACAAAAAAAGTCAGGTATCAACTTCAAGCTTAAAAATTAAAACAAAAAAAAAAAAAAACCCCACTATCCAGCTTGCCTAACCCAATTCTACTTGGCAATTACCTACTCTCATGATGTTTTGTGTGGTTCATAACAAATATTTCATAAACTATAAATATTAAAGAGATGGGTCTTCAGCATTCTCCTTTGTCCAAAATTAGATGTCCACCTAGATGTGATAATGGAATTTTAGTTGTATAGGTCTTTATCTTCAAGAGACGCATGCTGAAATATTTAGAAGTAAAGTATCACAATATTTGCAACTTACTTTCAAAAGTTTCAGAGAAAAAAGGGAGAAGTTTGTGTGTGTGTATACATGTATACACACAATTATACACACACACATGCACATGTATCTACTGGTGAATCTAGATAAAGGGTACATAGATTACATTATATGATTTTTAAAGTTTAAAATTTTTCAAAATAAAATGCTGGGGAGGAAATAGTCACCCAGAAGGCCATTTATCCATTCCTTAAAGAATCTGCCCACCCAAAAAAGTCAAGGAGCCAAGGACATTTTTGACATTTATAGTTAAAACATCTCAGATCCAACATCTGTTATGGAAAACCCCTCAGACATAGATATCTGACTTCAAAGAAAAATTCTGACACTCACATTGCCCATGTACTCAGAGAGCAGGTCTTGCAGGGCCTGGCGGACTGCGTTGCACTCTGCCACAATTCGCTCACGCCGGTCATCACGTGTGCAGGACGAGTCTGCCATCAGGGCAGCTCCACTAATGATGCTTTCCAGGCGTTCCTCAAGGGAAGGCCTAAAGCGCTCTTCGCTGAAGCTCAAGGGGTCCACAATGATTTGTTTCTGCGGAGGAAGCATTACTGAATGTTAGTGCTAATTGTTGTTTCCTCCATTGTTCAAGAAAGTGAGGAAAGTGTTGATATAAAGATTTAACACAAAAATTCCAATGCATGAAAGAAAGTTATACTTTTCGGAAGATGACGAGTCATCCCATATAAGTTGGTCTCTGACAGGTCACTTCTCAAAGAAGGTACTAGAAGCAATACTATTCAGCACAACAGGCCTGGGTAAGGTGTGATACCAAAATGCAAATACAAATATGTCAGCATAAAAATCATGTTCAAACTACTTAATGTGAGTATCTACAGGTAAGCCTGTACAGTTATCAAATGAGAATTACAAGAAAAACAAGTTATCTCTCTTTTTCTTTTGATGTGTACAGTATATATGCTATATTACATCAGCAGAACTGTTTCACCAGGAAAATAAAAACAAAACATTGGCCTGACCTCAAAATTTCAGAAAGGAATGGATTTATAATGAAATTCAATCTATTCTCACCTCATACATCTCATCAAATCTGATAAACAACTTTTGGTCTCAAATTTATCCTGATAGGTCTAAAAGATTTTCTTTCCTAAAAGATCTGCAGGTATTCTGTAAAAGATATCCATCCTCCCCAATAAAACCACTCTGTAAGGCATATCTGCCCTAAAACAAATAAATCCTTCCTCTGTATTCCCTTTTTTCCCTTTCACTTCCCTGACTCCATTAAATACAGCTTTACCAGTGACCAGTGAGGTGTGGTCACAAGCAAGCTGTAGGTACAGGTCAAACATCAACACCCCCAGGACAGCAACTATTGGCCTCCCTCCAGCTTCTCTACTTGATACAATTTATACTCACCTGGTAAATGTTTGTGCAAATATTCTGCCTTATAATTTTTCTTTATAGGGACTATGTTCCTATTGATTTCAACTTAAATGTCAATTTTTTTTCCTACCAAAAGCTTACCCTTTTCCGATAAATATACATTTCTTCCTTTCCTTCCAAATAAACTTCAGTTTTAAAATTGAACATGCAATATCTTGAGTTCATTATTAACTTACATTTTAGCTGGTTATTTTTCTTACCAGTTGAGGTTATTACAGGATTTATCTGGTCAAAACTGCATATACGATGCTTGCAGCCAACAAAAGTAAGGGGTGAATGGGTCACAGAAATTTAATAAAGTCGTTGAGCAATGGACCTGAGATCACTTAGCCCAACTCGCTCATTTTACGAACGAAGAAACTGTGGCTCTAAGAGATTAATACAAATTACTCAGCTGAGGGCAAATATTATCCTTGTTGTCTTAAAAGAGTTAAGTTCTTAATACCACCAAATTTGAGCTTTGAAAAGCAACAGTGTCAGTAAATTTTAAGATGCATCATAAGTGTCTGCTATAAAGTTATTTAATGTTTAACGTTCCAGGGTAAAAATTCAGTTCTAATACCATGGTCTTTAGACTTAACACTGTCTTTACAATTTATGAAAAGTTTTAAATCAGCTATGCATATCAGCAAGGATCAGTTACTCAAATCAAAGAAAAGGGGTGAGACAAAGAAAGAAAAGGTAAAAGCAAGAAAAAATTAAAAACAAAATGTACTCCACTATATTGATTCTATACCTCAAAGCATCCTTTTTACTTATGAAAAGATGCTGGTCACCTGGAAGACAATTTTCTCTTACTTTAATTTAAAAAAAAAAAGTACCCGTATATATATATATACATATATATAACTTCAAAAAACATCTTAAGTTGCTGTCACCTACTGCAAGCCATAAGGCATTGTGGTTAGGAATCAAAAACAAAATACATTTAAAAAAATTAAGATTAGAGTTGTACACACGACAGTGATCTCGCACAACTATTACAAAAGGTAATTATATGGCACTATGCTAAGAAAGTATTTTAATCCCAAATTTGCTCCCACTTGATTAAATTTTTGTCCATTATTCCAATTTAGTCATTGAGGAGATAGGTATATCTAGACAGACAAGTAAGATTACAATGTCGGCACTTCTGTTGCAGTCACTTATGACATGTCTACATCTCCTACTAGACTATGAGCCCCTGGAAGGCAGAGCCTAGGTCTACATCACCTTTGTATCTCTCATAGCCCTATAACTGCCAGGAGGTCAAAATCTTGGTTGAAATGAACCAAATTCACATCCTCAATAATGAATGAACTTATGGGAAACACAGGTTATACAGAAGAATCCAGAATTTTTAACTCAAACAAAAATAAAAAACAGAAAAGATGAATGCTTTAGGTCAAGTCAAGATCAAGTAACAATTTCTTTCCACTTAGATAGCAAACCTAAGTGGAAATTGAGCTTTCATCGGAAGCCTTGATCACGTTTCCATAAGAGCCTGTCATCCTTTGGGGGGTAGTCAAGAGCCTGAAGTTTCTTCCCAAGTATAACTTACATCAAAGTTATTGAGCGCATAAGCCAGTTCTCCTCCACCACTGCCCTGATGCTGGGAGGCATCATCTGACGCAGTGGCCTGGGCAGCGTTGGAAATGCCTGTGACCGCCTGCTGCAGCTGCTTGTATATCAGGTCCCTGTTGGCCTTATAGGCTGCAACATCAGGGTGCTGTAGGCATGCCTGGGACGCAGTATAGAGGATCGGAACATTTTTCTGCAGGATTCCTCTGGCTGCAGCCATCTGATCACGATGGCCCACATCTTTCAGTTCCTACAACAGTGAAACAAGGAATTGGAACAGTCTTTACATGGGTTCTAGTCATATAAAAATTTGTTAGTAAATGCTGACAAGTCAGAATTTCTACTAACAGACACAATATTTTCATTAACAGTCTAGCTTGAAAGTTAATTACAAGGGAGACAGTATGGCTTAGTAGGTAAGAGTCTAAACTTCGAAATCAGACAGACCTAGAATTAAGTCTCTGACTCTACTTCTTCCTAGCTAATGCGATCTTATTTAAAACTCTGTACTCAGTTTCTCCTTCTGCAAAACAGGAGCAATTAATAATACCCGTCATATACTTGATTAGAGGATTAAATGGGATAATGCATGTAAAGCACCTAGCACATTATTAAATAAGGCACTAAATAAAAGGCAAAACATAAAACTGCCTAGCATCTTGATTACTGTTACATAAAGACATATGGACCTATCCCAACCAAAATAGAAAGATCACTTAGAGACACATTTAAAGAAAGTATGATTTATTATAAGGATTTCTTTTTTATTGTCATATAAATTCATTAAGAGTTTTGTCAAAGCTGGGATGCGATACCACAAGTGTATATGAACTATGCAAACTGACCAGGTAAGGACGTGGCAGCCTAGTCTCACAAGTGCACAACTTCCCCTTAGTCTCCTCCCACCCTAAAGTCGACCTTAGGACACAGAACCATACTTTCTTCACACAGTAAAATCGAACAGTTCACTAATCAAAAACAGGTCATTCAGGCATAAAGCTGAGGCCCATGTGCTCCATGATTTCAATCCATAAGGTATTTCACTTTAACACTCTGTATAGTCATGGTCTTGAATGACACTGTCCTTTTTCAATTTGCTTTATTTCATAACTATAATCCAGTTAAGAAGACTTGAGGTTCCTAGCATTGTTTCCACTACTGGCATCTCCTTAGCAGAACACTAGGCAGGGTAAGAAATGCTAAGTGACAAACTTGCATTACCAACAATAAGAAAGACTGGAATGGGGTATTTCTGGTATCCCATTGTTATTCAAAGTACTCAGAAGAAGAAGGAAAAAAAAAAGTCTTTAGTATATGTGGACCAGCATCACAGAGAAGGAATATAGGCAATAACCCTAACTGAACACCAGATCTGTTCCAACTCCATTTTACATGTGATCATAGAATTTCAATGTCAGTATCACCAACTGAATCCTAGAGGTTTAAAAATGAGTATTACATGTATAAACAGTAACACAAAATTGACTAACATAGAAAGGCCAAAGTCAATTACCCAATTAAAAGTCTGATTTAGCCATTTAATGGCTCATCTTTCTAGATGAGCTCCTAATTAAGCATTAGAGACACCAAACTGGCTTCCTTTTTCTGAAACTTCACCTCAGTATATATCTTAGGTTTGCATCTTTATTCAATCTTTGTATAATATGACAGCTTACTTTTCCTCCTAGAATTCTTTTCTCGTTTGGCATCTGAATTTGCATCTAATAGCTCACAGCCTTCCAAATGCCCTGTAGCTCAGTACATTAGGCTAAACATTCAGAAACAGGACCCTGTGGATTTAGAAAATCAGCAATCATTTCAAGATTCAAGTAATTTCTACGACAAGAGGCTGAGGCTAACCATTAAACTTCAACATCTGGTGCACGTGTTCTGTGTGGCGTTTTCTAAATGTCTTGCCCTTACCACAATCCCAGGGACTGTAATTTAAGTCTCCTAGGGAGGCTATTGCCTTTAAGCATGTATATTGTCCTGTTTTATAAAATGCTTTGTAATCAGCTTTGGCATTCCTTCTAAGTATCTGTAACATACATGAGTTCAGCATCTTATAGAGGTTACCAAAGACACTCACATTCACCTAAAGTTAATAAGTGCCAGAATTAATCAACAGTTTACTTTCCTAAAGCCACAGTCAGGCCTGGTATGATAAACGTCTACCTTTCCAAAGACCACATTTGGTTAAATATTCAGAAACAGGATCCTATGGATTTATAGACTCAAGCTATGACAAAGGGCTGGAATTAACCATTAGGCTAAACAGCCGGTGAACATGTTCTGTGTGGCATTTTCTAGATGTCCTGCCTTACCACAGATGTGTCAAGTATAGTGGATATATTTTAACCTGTGATGAAAATAACAACTAAATATCATTTGTCCTAACTGCTGAAGTGTTCTTTCTCTCTTTAGAATTGTTTTTGCCTTAGCAGGAGGAAACCAGATTTCGTTAAGTACAGACAGGAAAATGGACACTATCACAATGCAGCACTATTTACTGTAATAAGAATAGTTATCAGTCAAAAGTATTCTTTTCAAGATAAACAGTGCTGATAAGAAGGAGCACTGGTGGCACAATGATTAAAAGCTGGGCTGCTAACCAAAAAGTTGGCAGTTTGAACCCACCCAACAGCTCCACAAGAGAAAGACCTGGCAATCTGCTTCCGTAAAGATTACCCCATGGGGCCGTTCTACTTTGTCACATGGGGTCACTATGAGTTGAAATTGACTGGACGGTACCTAACAACCAACACAGTACTGATAAGTAATCCAGATTACTGCAAAAAGTGAGCTATTAAGCAACATAATAAATAATTTATGAAATTAGAGCCCATTGGGTCAATTCCCAACCTCACCAATCTAATTATGGTTCAGACAAACTCAAGGACAGCCAAACAAAAAGCATAAAGAGGAAGTAAGGAATTCAATATAATTTAAACTATCCATCCCAAGCAGTGACCAAGAAATAAAGGCTAACTTCTGAGCAATCTATAACACTATTTCTACCCAAGAGCTGAAAATTAAATTGAAAGTCTTCTCTCATTTCCTTAACAATATAAAACTGTAGCCTTAGCTAAATTTGATCAAATGTCTTCTCTTGGATTCAAACAACTATACTTAAAGAAACAGTCCATGGACAAACAACCCATGTAGTCCAGAATACTTACAAATAAAACACTGACAGTACCGTTGCCAATGGCTCTGTTCAGGTTTTCAGAAAAATAATCATGGAAGCCAGAGTTCACAGAGTAGCTAAGAAATAAGGATCAAGTTCTCACCAAATATCTCAACAAGCTCTATGTACCTGGGTGGGTGGATTATAAACATCAGAGCATTCCATCTTTAGTATGTTGGGGAGCCAGAGTTGACAATGTGAGGCAGAGGTGGTCCTCCTCACAAAAACCAGGGTTGATGCCAACTCATCCTTACCTCTGCCATCACTTTTACCCTTACAGCCAAAGAAGAGCCTAATGGAAATTCAACACTTCTAGTCAGCAAATAATACTCTAGCCCAAGAAAGAAGGAACAGATTAGGATTGTTGTTGTTGTTAGGTGCCATTGAGTTAGTTCAGACTCATAGCGACCCTATGCACAACAGAAATACTGCCCAGTCCTGTGCCATCCTCACAGCTGCTGCTATGCTTAAGCCCATTGTTGCAGCCGCTGTGTCAATGCATCTCATTGAGGGTCTTCCTCTTTTTCACTGACTAAGCATGACTAAGCACTTTACTAAGCATGATGTCCTTCTCCACGGACTGATTCCTCCTGATAATATGTCCAAAGTATGTGAGATGTAGTCTCGCCATCCTTGCTTCTAAGGAGCATTCTGGCTGCACCTCTTTTAAGACAGATTAACAGATTAGGATAGTACTTAGAGTCCCATTACAGGCAAGATGATTTTTTCACTCATTCATTAAACAAATAATTATTGAACACTACTAGGTCCAGGTAATGTCCTCAGCACTGGAGATAAAAGGTGTAATTTTAAAAAAAAAAAGACAATATCCCTGTCATCTGGAGCCAGACAGTCTAGATTCAAATCCTGGCTCCACCAATTTCTAGATGATGGCCTTGCACAAATTACTTAACCTCTTAGTGTTGCAGTTTCTTCAGCTATAAAAATTAATATGTGACTAAGTATTATATCGACCTTATACTCTTTTGCGAAGATTAAGTAAGTTTATGTTTATAAACGGCTTATGAGAGTGTTTGGCACCTAGTAAACACCTTATTAGAGCTATCCATTATCATCAGCAACGTCACCACAACCACCACACCATATCCCTGAAAATCCTTAAGAACAAATAGGTAAATTCCAGACAGCCTGCTGACCTTATAAGATTTAGCATTTCCTCAGTGGGTGGCTGGGTGCTCAAATGATAAGAAGGCTAAGGAAGCCAGTACACACGTCACAGCCAAATACTGCTGTTTAGGAACTACTCCCTTTTCTGAACCAGAGCTGCCTGCAAAGATGAAGGGTCACTGAGGAGGTAAATTACTACATACCATGGGTAATGAAGAAATATCAAAGGTGAAAACAGCCCAGGGGCTAAACACATAGCAGTGGAGGAATTCTGCCGGAAAACACACAGTATGAAAAATATGACCAGTTGCTGAAGGAGGCCTGTTGTCAGTACTCAAAGGAAGAATCAAGTTTCCACCAGGCTAGGCCCTTAGGATGAAATAAGTGGGAAGCTTAATTCCCAAAAGAAGCATTAACTTATAGGAATACACAACAAGGCCCATGCCCTATGAAAGGCCATTTTGTGAAAAAGAAGCATACAGAAGCCTACAGCCAGTCTACTCATTGGTTTCTCTTGTAGGAGGTTAAGGCTAAAGATTAAAGAATTAGGCCCAAGGAAAACTACAATGACTATGGCATAATACAAATCCAAGAAAAACTTTAAAATAGGAACATGTATCACTCAGGATCCCAACAGAAAATAATAAAAGCAAATTGGGTAACTCAAAGATGGTTTGGGGACTATGTTACAAAGGTGCAGGCAAGATACAAGGAAATCACAAGGCTGGTTAGTGTTTAGGACACTTAGACCTGAAGGGGTAAGAGGCAGCAGTTACTAGAACAGAGGGAGAAGGTGAATTTTAGCCACCCAGGGCAAGCAGCAGGGAAGGAGTCAGGGCAATTACAACCCCAGCCTCACTCTCCTTCATCCTCTGTCTCCTGCTGGTACTTCCACTGGCCAAGTCCACAGGGCAAAGGAGCCCATGGATACAAGCCACAGGTCAGCTTCCTGGGGCAGAGCAGGGTGAACAAGGGTGGAAAGCAGATATGGAGGGGTAAACAGAACATTAACCAACAGGTACATAGTAAGTTCAGAAATTTTGTGACATTTCAGTAATGTTTGACATTCACTACCACTTTTTTTAACACGCCAGGAATTATGTACAAGGAACTCTTCTTGGGACTCATGGCACATGGAATTAAAACTCAGCCAGTATTACTTTCCATTAAGTTTCTCCAGTAGCATACAAGATTCTGGACTGTTAGTATGTTTTACCTCAAGAACATCATCTATTTACTTATTCTACCATTTTGCAAAGAGACATAATATATACATAATATAAAGTGGCAATCTAAATGTTCTTACTTTACTTCAAAAATCAGTATCAGACTGGCTTTTTAAGACAGTACTATTCACCAAACTTTGTTTTTAAATATAACTAACATTTATTTCACTTATTCAAATGAAAATTTATATCAAGAACAGTGAGTAAAATAAATCATGAACATAAATTGGCTAGCTTGTCATATTTATACAATTATCAGACTATTCAACAAGTTGTTCTTAGGATCGATCAACCAACAAAAAGAAAAAAGCTACCTGTGATTTATGTGGTAAAGAGATAAGTCAACAAAAGAATAAATGATAAAAGCACATCGAGCCTACACTAACTAAATTCCTCAAGCAGTACACCAAATCAAACTATACTATTGAGTGTACTGGAAACGTTAAAACCAGGATCTTAAATGTTCAGAGTCAGTTTGATCACATCTTACGAGCAACATGGAGTTAATACTATGGCTTGAAACATGAGGAATAGCTGTTATTCACTGATCACCCACTGCTGAGGGACTACTTTGTGCCAGATACCATATTTAACACTTTACATACATTATTTAATTTAATCTCCTCAACCCTGTAGGGTAGAGGTTTTACTCTGAGGTAAATACAACTGAATGAAAGTTACTAAAAAGTCTCCAAAGCTGATGCTGTCATATATTAGACATTTACAGTACTGACAATCATCTTCCCTTAATAAAAATGGCACTGTTGGCTGCCTACACAAACCCACTCCCCACGCCCACCCTATCCCCATTTTCCTCCTGCCTGTCAGAGCTCTTCTTGGGTGTTCCTGTCTTCAGGAAGGCTACCCCTATCCCGGAGCAGAAGGTGGATCTTGATTACTCTGAGTCAGGGATAGCAACTCCTTTCCTCTTGCCAATGACTGTTGGGGAATGGGCATGTTACACAATTCAGATTTAGGAAATGTCTGCTAGGAGCTTCTAGACTGTCAACTTACAAAGAGAAACATGGAAGAAAGTTTCTTTTTTCCTACTGGACATGCTGATCTGTGCAAATGTCATGCCTAGATCTTCTGCGGCCACTGAGTAACGGGACACTGAGAATAGCAATGATAGAAAATGTCAAGAACCAGATTCTTGGTGACACCGCAAAGTCCCTCAATTTAACAACCCTGAAGTCACTCAACCTACTGCGAAACTACTAGTTAGTGAGAAAATAAATGCCCCATTGTTTAAAGTATTTTGGGTTTTCTGTGAACTGAAGTGCAAAGCATCCTAATTGATATAGACACTGGCTAACAATAATAAGAATTAGTTTTTTCCCAGACTTAATGGTTTAATTGAGACTGGAGGGACCCTGGAAGACGTGGCCCCCGGGCTCTCTGTTAGCCCAAAACTAAAACCATTCCCGAGGCCAAATCTTCAGACAAAGATTAGACTGGACCATGGGACATAAAATGATACTTGTGAAGAGTGTGCTTCTTAGCTCAAGTAGATACATGAGATTAAATGAGCAGCTCTTGTCCAGAGGCAAGATGAGACAGCAGAGAGGGTCAGGAGCTGGTTGAATGGACATGGGAAATCAGGGGTGGAAAGGAGGAGTGTGCTGTCACAGTATAGGGAGAGCAAGTAAGGTCACAAAACAATGTATGTATAAATTTTTGTATGAGAGACTGACTTGAATTGTAAACTTTCACTTAAAGTGCAACAATTAAAAAAAGAATTAGTCTTTTCAGGGCTTTTTAAAAAATAAGAACTAAAAGCATAAGCTTGAGCAGGGCTACCGAAGTTGTACGGCTACATGTGCATCTTGCCTGCAGAAAACAAACATCCCACAAGAAGGGTACAGAAAAAGTTTCAAAGCAGCCCAGGAGCAAAAAAAAACAAAAAGCTATCAAGCTTGGAAAAATAAGAACATAATTCTATGTGCCACACAACATTAATTCATAACACTATGGAAATTACTGATAATGATTAATAAGAAATACTTAAAAAGTGACAAAACATGGCGGAGGGGGGATACTTTCTGATATAGACATAATTCCGACATGTTTTAACCTGTTTAGATTTTTCTTAAAATGTGAATTAAACTTCACCACCCACACAAGTTAATCCTTGAATATACCTAACAAAGGCCTAACACCTCTCCAGACATTATCTTCATCTAGAATTACAAAGCTACTTAAAGTAAAATTACCAGGCGAATTAAAATAGGAGCATAACATGAGTGCAACTTAATTACAGTTTTATTAACACAATACTGAAAGGCTATGCCTTAGTTAAAAGGTTTTCATGAAACTGTATTGGTGGAGGGAGGCAATGATATCTTCAGAAAACACAGGCAAATGGATTTTTCACAATAGATAGTAATTTAAATGTCTTTAATATATCCTCCAAAGCATGACTGTACCTGTTGTCTTTTGGCTGCCATAATGTTCAGCTTATCCACTTCAGGTTTCAGGGCTTTATACTGTATTCCTAAGTCTTGTTCAGTGCCAGCATTCCTCAGTTTCAATATACCATCCTCCACCTATAAAATATGCCCCCCAAGAAAAACAAAAATTCTGAACTGTAAATCTGTATATAAAAAAGATGGTGTTCTAGATTTTTTTTATTTCTTTTCACAGCTACTCAGAAAGCCAGCAATCCAAACTTTCTCTTGAGTTTACATGGCCCTCAAATATTTGAGCAGCTATTACATGGAAGCATTATAGGAAGTACTGGCGCACGGCAGGAGGGCAGCATTATATTGACTTCTATCCAAAAGTTTAAGGAGCCCTGGTGGTGCAACGGTTAAACGCTCTGCTGCTAACCAACAGGTTGGTGGTTTGAACCAACCCAGCGGTGCCACAGAATAAAGGTCTGGCGGTCTGCTTCTGTAAAGATTACAGCCCAGAAAACCCTATGGGGCAGTTCTACTCTGTCACATGGGGTCCTTATCAGTTAGAATCAACTCAATGGCACCCAATAACAACAAACTAAAAATATACAATTTAATGTATTCTTGATTTTTCAACTCTGGAACTCTACTGGTGCAAGGAAATGTTTAAACATTACTGCAAAAAGGGAAGGAGTAAAAACAACACCTTCATACAAATTCTTTATTAGAAACAGGAACAACACTGGCTCACAGTGGAGCTACCATCACGTACATTTGGAATAGAGGAGTAAGTGGAAATTAAACAAAAACATCCCTAGCTCATTTAGGTAAACTAAGTTTAAAACTCCACTAAATCCTAAGGAATGCTGAACTAAGTCGAGCCAGCAGCAACCTCGCAGTGATAGAACAAATTACAGACATAGGCCTGTACTTACAACTTTCAGTTGAACAAGTAATTTGTAGACATCTGCCATGTCAGCCAAAATTAGCAGCCGGGTAACAGCAGAAAGTAAAGCTCGAGCCGCCCGAACCATGTTGCCACGTTTCACAGAAGAGCAGGGATCATCCGCAAACTCTCCCGCAGCACTCTTCATCAGGTCACCTGTTTCAGAGTGAAAACGCAAATTCAGCAGGTACCTGAATAACTGGTCTATATTTTTAAAAATTGAAATAGTTCAAACTTTATGTATTTTATTCAAAGATTTAAAGGTTTTTATTTTTGTTTGTTTTACAGCTGTCACTAAGAACAGAACCCTCATACTGCTGGTGAAAGCACAATACCCAGAATGTGATTTGGCACTTTGTATCAACCCTGGTGGCATACTGGTTAAGTGCTATGGCTGCTAACCCAAAGGCTGGCAGTTCAATCCACCAGGCGCTCCTTGGAAACTCTATGGGGCAGTTCTACTCTGTCCTATAGGGTCACTATGAGTTGGATTCGACTCGACGGCAACAGGTTTGGTTTGGTTTTTGGTATCAAGAGCCTTAAAAATACTTCTTCCCTTTGATCTAATAATACCCTTTTCCAGAATGTATCCTAAAAAAAAAATTCAAGATTTGAGTGAGAGAAAAAAAGGATCTAATGCAACTACTCTTACATCCATGAGCTGTGGTAATCCCTATGTAGGACTACAACACTTCATTAACCATCCAAACTATCTAATGTATAATGCCCTCGTTCATTTCTCTCATAGCAAAACCTACCAACAGCTGAAATGCTCCACAATAAGCACCTAAGTAAGTAAATTACAACGCAGCCTAACAACTATTATACAAATATTAACGTTTCTATGAAAAATGTTAAGGCTTATGATGAAACCTTAAGCAGAAAAAAGACAGACTATGAATGTATGTGGCCTGTGTTTAAAAAAACAGCAAAAAAATTGGAAGTCAAAGGCAAATAATAGTTATCACTAGGTTATTCTGTACTTATTAAAACATTTTCTACAATGAACACATATCTCTGACCAGGAAAACGAAGCTTAAAATGTATAATAGATTTTACTATAGTTATTAGGGATATCCAACTTATACAACCCTGAGTTCAACAATGCTAAAAATTTGTTTGTAACATGTTCTGGAAAATTTGTAAAACAGCTTAAACTTTTTGTTGTTCACTTCTATTAATAATCGTTAAGGGTGCCTACTGTCCCTCTCTTCTTATAGATGGAAGCAACTAGAGAACTAGGGCTTGTCCACTTGTAATGAGCACTTGTATGGTGACTATCTTCGGATTCCTAGAAAAGCAATTACTCCCTCCCAGGGGCGAGTGCATCCAATTGAGGTTAAAGCCTAAATGTCATTCACTCTCCCATCTCTTCCATGAATGCAAAAAAAACCACTTTCACGACATCTAGCTATTTCTGAACAGACCTACCGAATTTCTCCTAGCTAACAACTTTAGTCACAGAAATGAGCTTGGGGGTGGGGGGAGTCAAATTAACCCTCAGATTCATATATTAATTAGGCTTAGAAATACTATATAGTACATGAAGAGTAAAGGTAGGCTACACATATTTGTCAGGTTAGAAATAACTCACCATGAAAAATTTTATATAGTTAAAAATAAAAAGTTTTTCCTGGATGCAATGCAGTCTTCCCTTATATCTTTAGAAAGATACAGATATACGGCAATCATTAAATGGATACACAACATTAACAATGATATCTAGTGGTATTTAAAAAGACACAGTTCAGTCATTCACTCATTCATTGTGTACGGTGAGTAGTCATCTCTTCAACAGCTACCTTCAAGAGCATTCATGCCTTCTTTCAACAAATGTTGGCTGAGCACCTTTTATAAATGAGGCACTATTCTACACACCTGGGACACAGATGAACTAACCAGACAAAAATCCATAGATCCACGGAACTTACATTCTCGGTGGAGGAGAAAGACAATAAACGTAATAAGTCAATCATATAGTTTGATAGAAAATAGTACAATGGGAGAGAGTGGGTTGACAGGAGGAATGGGGAGAGTAGGGGTATAAGATGCAATTTAAAATAGGAGAAGTCAGGGTAGGCTCATTGAAAAGGCATCATTTAAAGTCTTGAAAAAGGGCAGGAGGGAGGCGGAGCCAAGATGGCGGAGTACTCAGACCCTTCCTGTGGTCCCTCTTACAACAAAGACCCGAAAAAACAAGTGAACCGATTATAAAAGACAATCTAGGAGCACTGAACATCAAAGGAAAAGCTGAGGAATCAGACTGAGTGGCAGGGGGAGAGAGACACGGTTTGGAGGCAGCAAGGAGTTGCCAGACCTGACCCGGCAGGAGCCGGCACCCTCCAGGCCGGATCAGCTTGCATGCGTGGTGAGGCAAGAGTGGCGCTCTGGAGGCGTTTTCCACCTCAGGAGAGACCCAGTGGCAGAGAGTCTACTCAAGCATTCAGAACCAGTGAAAAGCAGCACTTAACTGGCAAAAAAAAAAAAGATAAGTACTTACATCTTACCTACAGTGCAGATCAAAAAACACCCACTTTGGGAAAAAAACTCTCTCCCATTTACCTGCCCCCTCCCCACTCTGCACCCAGTCCAAATTGGCTTCAGCGATGGCTGAGTCTCCTGGGCCAGGAGTAGGACACATCACTCACCCTGAGCCATTCTCCCAGCCTTGGAGAGGGAACAAATTAACAAAGAGGAACAGAAAAATCTGCCAGCTCCCCTAAGCCAGGAACTCAGGGTAGGCACAGCTCCTTTGCGTAAGCACAGGCATAAGGGCTCCATGAACTATGAATGCCTTTCACCCTTGCATAGAACTGTATGGGCCCGTTTCATCAGCATAGGCCCTCATTACCCCAGGACAACAGGGTACATACCTGAAGTCTAACTTCAACTCTTTCAGCTATATGGTGAAGCGGCAGGTTTGTGACATCTGACTCCGCCCATTAGGCAGGGTCCTCACCTACTCACATCAGGGGCCTGAGGACTGGTGGCTCCAACCACGCCACCTAGCCACCTGTGACAGGGTCCAAGAATAAGTGGTGCCCCCAAGTCCTTACAGCCAACAGCACTGGGTGCTCATAGTCCAGCAGCAAAATCTACCCACCTATGCGCTCTAGGGAACAGGGACACGCTTTCCTCCAAGACACTCAGGGGCAACTGTCAGCCCCCTGCTTTGCTTAGCACGTGAACCCCTACTGCAGCCAGACACCTGTGTCTACACCAATCACCCATGCCTCTCTAGTACTGTAGGTGAGAGCCTGCATCAAACACTTGGTTACCAACTACCTGGACATCTGAGCTGAATTCATACAAGAAAAGTAAACAGACTCCTGGGCCCATGTACCTAGTAACAGATTTAACCACCTGGTGACAGTACATTAGAGTTTCAAAGGTGCCAATAATTAAAGTAGCTCACATGAGCAGCCTATGTTGGCAAATCAAAACAAAATAAAACAAAACACGAAACTAGGACACAGTAAGCAAACATAAATAAATATAATAACTTATTGACGGCTCGGAGACAACAGTCAAAGCAAACCACATAAAGAGGCAGACCTTCATAACTTCAGCAGGCTTCCAAAATAAGGAATAAAGAAATTTTCCAGAGGAAGAGAATTTCTTGGAATTACCGGAGGTAGAATACAAAACATTAATATACAGAACTTTTCAAGAGATCAGGGACGAATTCATGCAAAATGCAGAACAAGCCTAGGAACACACAGACAAAGTAACAGAGGATCTTAAGAAGGTTATTCAAGAGCATAGTGACAAATTTAACAGGCTACAAGAATCCACAGAGAAACAGCAATTAGAAATCCAGAAGATTAACAATAAAATTTCAGAATTAAACAATTCAATAGAAACTCACAGGAGCAGAATTGAGGCAAGAGAAGTCAGAATTAGTGAGACTGAAGATAAAGCACTTGACACCAACTTATTTGAGGAAAAATAAGATAAAAGAATTTTTAAAAAATCAAGAAACCCTAAGAATTATGTGGGAGGCGTGGTGAACATGGCAGAGTAGTTAGATGCTTCCTATAGCTCTCTTACAACAAAGAGCTACAAAAACAAGTGATTTGATTGAATATCTGCGAGCCCTGAACAAGGCAAGGTTAAGAAATCCATCTGAGTGATATGGGAGACGAAGACCGTTTGGAAGAGGTGAGGAGGGCCACAACCACGGCGGCGAAACTGCAGCTCCTCAGCCACACTGGTCCGCGGCGAAGCAGGCAAACAGTTGTGCAGTGCGTGCACTCAGGAAGCAGTTTCCACATCGAGAGAGACCCGGCAGCAGAGATTCTGCTTGGACACCCCGAACCAGTGAAGAGCAGCTCCCAAGAGGCTAAGATAAGTACATGAGTGCACCCTTTCGCGGGGATTTAAAAAAAAAAAAAAACCCCATTTGGGAAAAACCTCTCGCTCTTTTACCTCCTCCCTCTGCGCTCTGCACCAGAAGTCCACTGGGCCGGAAGTAGATCCCAAAAGGCAACCTGACCCATTCTCCTAGCCTTGGAGAGGGAACAAATAAGCTGCCGGCTCCCCTGGGCCAGGAACACAGGGATGGAACAGCTCCTTTGCTGGGCACAGGTATCAGGGGTCCGCAGACTCTGAGTGCCTTACAACCCTGTATAGACTTGTGGGGACCCATCTCAACAGCGTTAGTCCTCACTGCCACAGTACAACAGGGCAAACATCTGAAGTTTAACTTCAACTGCTTCAGCTATGAACTGGCAGATTTGTGACCCACAAAACATCCCTGCCCCTTAAGCAGGCACTTTTATCTATCTGCAGCAGGGGCTCGAGGGCTGGTGGTAGCACCTAAAACGCCTAGTCACCTGCAACAGGAGTCCAAGAAAAAGTGGTGCCCTCGAGTCTTTACAACCAACAGAGTGTGGTGCTCATATTCTGGGTGCAAAAGTCACCTACCTACTCACCCTAGAGAATAGGGACACGCTTTCCCTTTAGACTCTCAGTGACAGCTGTCAGCCCCCTGCCTGGCTCAGCATGTGATCCACTACCACAGCCACAGTCCACTGCCTGCACCAACCACCCATGCCTCTCTAGGACTGGGGGTGAGAGCCTGCATCACACACTTGGTGACCAACTGCCAGAACCCGAGCTGAACCCATACAGAAAAATTTAACAGACTCCTGTGTGCACATACATAGTTACAGAACTAACTACCTGGTGACAGGACGTTAGAGATCCAAAGGTGTCAAAAATCAAACTACTGCACATGAGCAGCCTATTGGGGCATATCAAAACAAAACAAAATAAGGTAGGTCTCACTAAGCAAATACAAAATAAAATTATAATAAATTATTGATGGCTCAGAGACAACAGTCAATACCAAGTCACATAAACAGGCTGTCCATGGTGGCTTCAGCAAACTCTAAAAATAAAGAATCAATAAACTCTCCGGAAGAGAGAACTTCTTGGAATTAGCAGAGGCAGAATACAAAAGATCAATATACAGAACGCTTCTAGAAATAAGAAAGGAAATTCGACAGAATGCAGAAACAGCCAGGGAACACTCAGACACAGCAGTAGCGGGACTTAAAAAAGTTATTCAAGAACATACTGCCAAATTTAATACTCTGCAAGAATCCATACAGAGACAGCTATCAAAAATCCAGAAGATTAACAATAAAATTTCAGAATTAGACAACTCAATAGAAAGTCATAGGAGCAGAATTGAGACAGTATAAGTTAGAATTAGTGACACTGAAGATAAAGCTCTTGACACCAACTTATTTGGGGAAAAATCAGACAAAAGAATTAAAAAGGATGAAGAAACTCTAAGAGTCATGTGGGACTCTATCAAGAGAAATAAGCTACGAGTGATTGGAGTACCAGAACGGGGGGGATAACAGAAAATACAGAAAAAATTATTGAAGATTTGTTGACAGAAAACTTCCCTGATATCATGAAAGATGAGAAGATATCTATCCAAGACACTCATCAAACCCCACATAAGGCAAATCCCAAAAGAAAGTCACCAAGACGTATTATAATCAAACTTGCCGAAACCAAAGATAAAGAGAGAATTTTAAGAGCAGCCAGGGATAAAAGAAAAGTCATCTACAAAGGAGAGTCAATTAGAATAAGCTCGGACTACTCAGCAGAAACCAAGCAGGCGAGAAGGCAATGGGATGACATACTTAAAGCCCCGAAGGAAAATAAATGTCAGCCAAGAATTATTATATCCAGCAAAAGAGTCTCTCAAATATGATGGTGAAATAAGAGCATTTCCATATAAACAGAAGTTCAGGAAATTTGCAAAAACCAAACCAAAATTACAAGAAATACTAAAGGGAGTCCTACGGTTAGATAATCAATAACACCAGATAACAATGCAAAACTAGAACACAGGACAGAGCAACCAGATATTGACTCAGATACGGAAATCGAAAACACATCAAAGCTAAAACATTGAAAATCGGTAAACATATCAACATGTAAAAAAGTATAATATTAAAACAGAAAAAAAGGGACTTAAAAAATGGAGACATTGATTTTCTATATGGAGGGGAAGTTAAGGCGATATAAAGTAATAAAAGACTGGTATAAACTTAGAAAAATAGGGCTAAATATTAAGTAATCACAAAGGAATCTAACAATCCTACAAATCAAAATAAAAAAGTAGGAAAACATAAAGACCAAGCAAACACAAAATCTACAACAAAGAAACAGATGAAAAAAAATACAGAAAGAAAAACGACTCAGCAAGAAAATTGAGGAGAACACAGAAACTATGAACAACACACAAAAAGAAGTACCAGGATGACAGCACTAAACTCATACCTATCAATAATTATGCTGAATGTAAACAGACTTAATGCACCACTAAAGAGATGGAGAGTGGCAGATTGGATAAAAAAGCATGATCCATCTATATGCTGCCTACTAGAGACACACCTTAGACTTAAAGACACAAACAGACTAAAACTCGAGGATGGAAAAAAATGTATCAAGCAAACAATACTCAAAAAAGAGCAGGAGTGGCAATATGAATCTCTGACAAAATAGACTTTAAAGTAAAATCCACCATAAAGGATAAGGAAGGGCACTATATAATGATTAAAGGGTCAATACACCACGAGGACATAACTATAATAACTATTTACGCACCCAACCACAGGGCTCCAAAATACATAAAACAAACTCTAACAGCTCTGAAGAGAGAGACAGCTCCACAATAGTAGTAGGAGACTTCAACACGCCTCTTTCGGTGAAGGACAGAACATCCATTAAGAAGCTCAACAAAGACACGGAGGAGCTAAATGCTACTATCAACCAACTTGATCTCATAGACATATACCGAACACTGCACCCAACTGCAACCAAATATACTTTCTTTTCCAACGCACATGAAACATTCTCCAGAATAGACCACATATTAGACCATAAAGCAAGCCTTAACAAAATCGAAAACATCGAAATATTACAAAGCATCTTTTCTGACCATAAAGCCATAAAAGTGGAAATCAACAACACAAAAAGCAAGG
>NW_004444016.1:5837696-5855392 GCF_000243295.1 Trichechus manatus latirostris | reverse complement strand
TAACGAATGCTGGAGAGGTTGCGGAGAGACTGGAACACTTATAAACTGTTGGTGGGAATGTAAAATGGTACAACCACTTTGGAAATTGATTTGGCGCTTCCTTAAATAGCTAGAAATAGAAGTACCATACGATGCAGCTATCCTGCTCCTTGGAATATATCCTAGAGAAACAAGAGCCGTCACACGAATAGATATATGCATACCCATGTTCATCACAGCACTGTTCACAATAGCAAAAAGCTGGAAGCAACCTAAGTGCCCATCAACGGACGAATGGATAAACAAACTATGGTATACCCACACAATGCAATATTACGCGATGATAAAGAACAATGATGAAGCTGTGAAACATTGTATAACTTGGTGGAAGCTGGAACTTATTATGCTGAGTGAATTTAGTCAGTCACAGAAGGACAAATACTGGATAAGACCACTATTATAAGAACTCAAGGTTTAAACACAGAAGAAAACATTCTTTGATGGTTACGGGGATGGGGAGGGAGGGTGAGGGTTATTCACTAAGTAGATAGTAGATAAGAATCATCTTAGGTGAAGGGAAGAACAGCATACACTACAGGGGAAGTCAGCACAACTGGACTAAACCAAAGCTAAGAAGTTTCCTCAATACAATCAAATACTTTGAGAGACAGAGTAGCAGGGATGGAGGGTCCTGGGACCATGCTTTCAGGGGACATCTAGGTCAACTGGCATAACAAAGCTTATTAACAAAATGTTCTGCATTCTACTTTGGTGAGTGGCGTCTCGGGTCTTGAAAGCTTGCAAGCAGCCATCTAAGATGCATCAATTGGTCCCAACCACGTGGAGTAAAGGAGAACGAAGAACACCAAAGACACAAGGAAAGTATTAGCCCAAGAGATAGAATGGGCCACATAAACCGGAGACTTCATCAGCCTGAGACCAGAAGAACTAGATGGTGCCCGGCTACCACAATGACCACCCTAACAGGGAACACAACAGAGCGTCCCTGATGCAACAGGAGAAAAATGGGTGCAGAACTCAATTCCAGTAAAAAAGGCCAGACTTAATGGTTTAATTGAGACAGGAGAGACTTGGGAAGTGTGGCCCCCGGGCTCTCTGTTAGCCCAAAACTAAAACCATTCCCGAGGCCAACTCTTCAGACAAAATTAGACTGGACTATGGGACATAAAATGATACTTGTGAAGAATGTGCTTCTTAGCTCAAGCAGATACATGAGACTAAATGGGCAGCTCCTGTCCGGAGGTGAGATGAGAAGGCAGAGAGGGTCAGGAGCTGGCTGAATGGACACGGGAAATCCAGGGTGGAAAGGAAGAGTGTGCTGTCACAGTATAGGGAGAGCAAGTAGGGTCACAAAACAATGTATGTATAAATTTTTATATGAGAGAATAACTTGATTTGTAAACTTTCACTTAAAGCACAAAATAAAAAAAAAAAGAATTTCTATGACATAAAAAAAGGACAAATATTGTACAGGACCACTGTTATGAGAGCTCAAGAAAATGTTTAAACACAGAAGAAAACATTCTTTGATGGTTATGAGCATCAGGAGGGAGGAAGAGGAGTGTTTAACTAACTAGATAGTAGACAAGAATTATTTTAGGTGAAGGGAAGGGCAACACACACTACAGGGGAAGTCAGCACAACTGGACTAAACCAAAGCTTAGAAGTTTCCTGAATACAACCAAACACTTCAAGGGGCAGAGAAGCAGGGGCAGGGATCTGGGGACCATGGTTTAAGGGGACACCTAGGTCAACTGGCATAACAAAGTTTATTAAAAAAATGTTCTGCCTCCCACTTTGGTGAGTGGCATCTGGGGTCTTAAAAGCTAGCAAGCAGCCATCTAAGATGCATCAACTGGTCCCAACCTACCTGGAACAGAGGAGAATGAAGAACACCAAAGACACAAGGAAAGTAGTAGCCCAAGAGAAATAAAGGGCCACATAAACCAGACACTCCATCAGCCTGAGACCAGAACTAGATGGTACCCAGCTATGACCAATGACTGCCCTGTCAATGAATACAACAGAGAGTCCCTTAGGAAGCAGGACAAAAGTGAGGTGCAGAACTCAAATTCTAGTAAAAAGACCAGACTTAATGGTCTGACTGAGACTGGAGGGACCCAGGAAGACAAGGCCCCTGGACTGTTAGCCCAGAAGTGAAAACATTCCCGAGGTCAACTCTTCAGACATAGATTAGACTGGACTATGGGACACAAAAATGATACTCATGAAGAGAATGCTTCTTAGCTCAAGTAGATACATGGGACTAAATGGGCAGCGCCTGTCCAGAGGCAAGATGAGAAGGCAAAAAGGGACCAGAGCTGGTTGAATGGACACAAAAAATCCAGGGTGGAAAGGAGGGGTGTCCTGTCACATTATAGATAGAGCAACTAGGGTCACATAACAATGTGTGTATAAATTTTTGAATGAGAAACTAACTTGAACTGTAAACTTTCACTTAAAGCACACAAAAAAAGAAAAAAATTATGCTGTGGAAGAATACTTAATGATACTTAAAGATGTTCAGGATCCATTAAGTAAAAAAGTAAATGACACAATGAGACACACATATTTCTACACATGTGAGTATATTAATAGAAAACCTAGAAAGGTTTAGACCAAAATGTTAACCATGGGTTTTATTTCTGGATAACGAAATTATAGATCACTTTTATTTTTTCTTTTTGTTCTTATTATCAAAAACATGTTCACTGCAGAAAATTAACTTTTTGTTTAAAAATAAATTCTTAATCCTACTCAGGCAGTAGTCGGAGAACGCAAAAAAAAGAGCAAGCAACCAACATCACAGACAAACATGTTATAAACTGCCCTGTACTCAATAACTTAGCATCTTTTTACATAGTGAAAAGTAAAAAAGCCTGGCTCTAGATGTGGATATCTAAAACTTCCCTACCATGGGATTCTTAATTCTTAAGTTACTTTTTAGTGCTTTAGCTCCATTGACAAATCAACTTTATACCAAATTATCTTAAATATATCTGATTAAAGTATCTCAGCAAAGTGCAATATAACTGTGAAAAAAGTGATATAATTGTTCTTATCTCTTTGTACCCATTGTACCAACTCTCATTTTAAAAAATAATAAATTAATAGGACCAAAGTTGCAAAAAACTATTTGTTAATTTCAAGACAACCAAGTGTTGACAGCCATTTCCCACCACACCCCATTCCTCCCCTGTGGGAGAGAAACCACATTGATTCATTTTCCATGATCTGGTAATAAGACATTTTTCATACTTGTTAATTAAGATAAAGTGACAACACAGTTGCAAAAAATAATAGACTTTACAAAATAGCCCTTATGAGATGCGACCAAAACAATGGTATAACTTTCATAACCCGCATTCCCTGTGAATTCCAAATGAGGATGAACCTGAAAAAACACTTCAATTCTCTCCACCTTTGCTCTTCCATTCAATGGTGCCGGGAGATTTGGCAAAAACCACAGACCCTTGGATGATACCTCCATAATTACAGATTAACTGACAAGTCATAAGAATCCCCAATAGATACTTTAATAAAAAGAACTTTCTGGGGTGTCGCTTTTATCTACAAAACTGTTTTTCTTTTGAAAGCCAACCCAGGAAATAAACATTTAGTATCAAGTTATCTAAATACTGTAAGCCCATCTGAATCAGATAGAGCCCAGAAAACAATAGGTCTCTCAATCACTCCCTCCTTCCCCACCATCTGGGGGTGAAGAAAGGAGCTTTGAAATTTGTTTTTCCAGTTGACAGAATGGATTAAAAAAAAAAAGTTAAAATAGAGTACCACACATATTCATGTTCTCATTTTCCTTACTAATTCAAGTGTGCCCTGCTGCTATTCAGAAACACTCCAAAGAGAGGCACTTATTTCCTGATTACACATTCAAATAAATGCATAACATGCATTTCAACTTGGAATCACCTTAAGAAATTAGCCAGTAGAAACCACATTACTGCAACATCGTAGGTGAAGTCACGTCAGAGTCAAAATGTTAATACCTACGATAATTTCTTCAGCTACTATATAAACACATTAAACCCATTGCCATCAGATCTATTTTGACTCTTAGCAACCATATAGGACAGAGTAGAACTGCCCCATAGGTTTTCCAAGGAGCTGGTGGATTCAAATTGCCAACCTTTTGTTCAGCAGCCAAGTTCTTAACCACTGCGCCACTAGGGCTCCAAATATATTAAGGTAGTAATACTGCCCACTGTAACTTAAAGTTATTATTATCCTGGCTAGTGTTATTTATTTTTGTGAATTTAACAAGACAAACTTAAAAAGGGGGGAGGGGGGCAGCAACTGCAAAATGACAGGAATCATCAGAATCTAGTAACACCCTTCTCCTTTCCTTACCTCCTAACTGTCTAGACCAGAACCCAAGGCTTTGTGAAGTAGCATATGCTCAGACCAGGGTAGTGATCCAGAAGCGGACAGCATCCTTGACACATCCTAAGTCAAAGAAAATATTGCCTCTATCCTAGGGACTTACAGTTTAAGTCAGACAGACAACTTTAAGACATAAAACACTCTCCTGACAACCAGTTAATGATTTTTTTTTTAAATTTATATTCTGCTTTTACTGTTCAAGTTAAATGAACAGCAAGAGAAAATGGATTAAATGGTGAGACTGGAGGAATAAGGGTCAATAATGAACAATTTTTAAATTAATCACAGTCCTCAGGAACATATGAAGGGTAGGAATTGGAGTGGCAGCACTTCTAACAGCAGACCCAGCCATAAGCAGGATCACATGAAAAGAGACATCCACAAAAATAAGAGGAGAAAACAGGATAAAAATTTTACCAAGATGGCAATAGAAAAAGGCAGGATGATAAATGAGAAGCCAAAACTCAAAAGTAAGAGTATGCAAGAAATCAACTGAGTTCTTGTTAGGCTTAGTGAAGAAAGTGATTATACTAATATGGAAACCTAATTAACTTTAATCTTCTTCAAACTGTTAAATGTTTCCCTACTATTGGTCTTCCAGAGCACTGTTATTGATACTTTTTGAAATCCATACCCAACATTCCAGAGTAGGAATACTTGTCATTTTCTTCTGTGAAAAAATTAAAGAGCCCATATGTAAGATCGAGCTCATGATCCCAACCTGATTAAAATCACACTAACCAGACCAGACAAATTAAAATGCAATCTCTCACACACACACACACACAAAGCTCTTCAAAGACATGTTTTAAGTCTTCACACCACCAACTCTGCAAACTCAGACTCCATTCTGCCTCCTTCCTACCTCTTCAAACCCTACTCGAAACAGTCCCTGACAGTTGCTTTGTCCTGATCACATCTGCCTTTTAACATCTGTCTTCCAGGCTGCCTATATTAGATGTGGGTACATCACTTTGAGGTTGTCAACATCTGCACTGGACAGGAGACCAATTTTCACCTCCTTCAATCTGACTCGATCCTGTAGTCAGCTGCCAGGGAGAAAATTATGCCTCAAGACCCTGACAGCCTGTGCTCAATATTCTTTTGTCAGGGATGAAATACATCGTTATTTTCCTTAAAATTGCCTTGCCAAGATTCACAATGAAAACACACGCACGCACGCATTTTTCTTCTCCCTATATACAAATCATTCAGGCTGTACGCCAAGGTAGCATCTATGTTCTCAACCTCATTACACGATTACTGGGATAAATAAAAGAATATCACTTAATATCAATGGATTAATAACTCATATCACCTATCCTTCATTTATGACAACATCCTAAGAGACCATCAAGCTTTATCTGACTGAATCTACTTCACTGGTCCCACCCCATCTGGAGCAAGGAAGAATGAAGAAAACCAAAGACACAAGGGAAAGGTTAGTCCAAAGGACTAATGGACCACAACTACCACAGCCTCCTCCAGACTGAGTCCAGCACACTAGATGGTGCCCGACTACCACCACCAACTGCTCTGACAGAGATCACAATAGAGAGTCCCAGACAGAGCTGGAGATAACTATAGAACAAAATTCTAACTCACACAAAAAAAGACCAGACTTAACTGGTCTGACAGAGATTGGAGAATCCCCGAGAGTATGGCCCCGGGACACCCTTTTAACTCAGTACTGAAGTCATCACTCCTGAGTTTCACCCTTCAGCCAAAGATTGATTAGAGGAGTCCATGAAACAAAAAATAATACATGTAGCTCAACGAAGGATACGAGACTAAATGGGCACACCAGCCCAGGGGGCAAGAACAAGAAGGCAGGAGGGGACAGGGAAGCTGGACAAATGGAAATGGGGAACCCAAGGTTGAGAAGGGGAGAGTGTTGACATGGCACAGGGTTGGCAACCAATGTCACAAAATAATATGTGTATTAATTGTTTAATGAGAAACTGATTTGCTCTGTAAACCTTCATCTAAAGCACAATTTAAAAAATAATAAAAAAATTTTTTTTAAGTTTTATCTGACTGAATAATTCTGTGCTTTCAAGATTTAAAGGTGAGAAAATTTCTGTGCAACAAGACTACGAATCAACTGTAAGTACTAAGATCATCCAGGTGCTAGCAAATGTGCAACAAGACTACAAATCAACTGTAAGTACTAAGATCACCAAAGCTAGCAAACTCAATAGTTTTAACTCTGTTGTTTTAACAGACAAATATTGTTTTATTGCTCCAAAATTGACCACAAGACATTTTCAACAAAGATGTTTCATCTAACAATTAAGATTTAGTATTGAGTAACATTGATTATTCTCAGTAAGTTGAAGTCCTTCTTCTCTTCAAGGATAATGCACTTTCACTATTATCAAAGTTTACCTGAAATGGAATAATAATCTGAAAGCCACAATTTGAAAAAATTAAACCTCCCAAAAAATCTTAAGATAAATATTGTCAAACATAAATAGATTATGAAAAGGGGAAAATAGCTTGTAGTTAAGGTGTTTGCTTTCTATTTACTAGACAAGGATATTTACTAATAGAACTTACTTTATTTCACCTTCTAATCATATGGGGGAGAGGGGTATATAGGTATCACAACCAAATGTTTTTCCAATATTCGATTAGAGGTTGCAGTGAATTAGCCTGATGTTCTCATGGTATACTCGAGGTGAATAATACCACATACAAGAGAGGTGACTGGCTGTAGTTAGTGGTGTGGTAGTTGTGGAACAAAGATGAAACCAAATGGTCTATTAGGCAGTAAGAGTCACTGGCTTTAGCTACAATCCTTGCTCTATTCAACAGAACTCAACCACCTTTTCCAGGAGTACCATGAATCTTGTCCCACCATTAAAACAGAAGATGTAGACACACATAATCATTTCTTGATTTTCTACTACTCTGAGTTAATTCTACCTCTGCTATGTCAACACATTGGTGATGGAAAATCTAAAAAATCAGCACCTTTGGTCCAATGAGTCACGGCTGAATTGTTGAAAATCTGGTAGAATTCCAACCAATAAGAAAACCAATAGGGCTTCAATAAATCAACAGGCAAAGGGGCACTAATGTTTACAGATACTTGTCACTGCCCTAGGTGCTCTCACAAGCACCATCATGTTTCAGATATATTAATAAACCAAAATGAAAAAACATCTAATGTAAATCATCACCAAGTAACGTAAATTTTTAAAAAGAAAATAGCCTTTTACACCTATAAAGACAGTAAAATTTTTAACAGTACTATCCCAGTACTAGAGGCCCTGGTGGCACAGTGGTTAAGAGCTACATAGCACTATGGCTGCTAACCAAAAGGTCAGCAGTTCGAATCCACCAGCGGTTCCTTGGAAACCCTACTGAGCAGTTCTATTCTGTCCTATAGGGTCGCTGTGAGTCGGAATCGACTCAACGGCAACGGTTTTTTTTTTTTTGATAGCAGTACCAGTCAAGAGAGAGAATTTTTTTTCTATGCAAGATCACTTTCTTATACCCCTGTAGAGAGCTCTGCCCTCATTCCTGAGATGAATGTATCCTGAGGTGAACATGTGGCCCAGGCTGGCTAATCAGTCTTCTCCAGCCACAGAAACTAGTTCAGCAGTTAGATGACCCAAGCACAGCTAATCAGTCGCCTAAAGGACTAAGACATACATACTGAGGAGAAAAAAGTTCTTTTTCTGCTGGAATGACAAAGCTAGGATGAATTTTCAAATCAGTGGTAGCCATCTTTTCCCATATATACACAATATAAATGTGAAAACAGAGGTACACCAAAATACGTGGAGGCAAGAGATGAAGAAAGTCTCAACATTCTTTGAGTCCCTAGATCTAGCAATCACTAAACTCAGGATCTACTCCTGGAATTTCCAGTTATAAAAGTTCATAAACTTTTTTGCTCAAACAAGTTTTAGTAACTTGCAATTGGTGAGGTTATGTGAAATTAGCATACTGCTGACAGAACCCTGCTAGAGAGCAATTTAGGAATACATTTCAAAATCCCTAAAAATGGTGTCTCTGAGGGAACTTTTTAGATGGTAGTTACACAGGTATACATATATATAAAACTTCATCAAGTTGCACACTGACTTCTGCATTGAGTTGTATATTAATTACACTTCAATTTTTTAAAAGGTTCTGTGCCCCTATATTCCTAACTCCTGGAAATGTATCTCAAGGATATAAACAAAAAAAGAAAACACTACATGCACAGTGGTGTTCACTCACTACAGCATTATTTATATTAAAAACATATAAATAATCTATGGGTCCAGTAATAGGGAAATAATGCAATATGCAGCTTTTATTTAAAGATTATAAATTCTAAGGTTATACTAAATCATTAAGAATGCCAGTAATTAATGGTTTAAATAGTAAATTTTGTTATATATATTTTACAATAAAAAAATTTAAATGCCTGTAATTAGTGCAAATTTTTTTTAAAGAAGAGAAATAAGGATATTAAAGCTAGAATTAAAACTAGGTAAAATGCATATGCATGTAGAAAAGGACCTGAAAAGGAAAACAAAATTAAATAAATATAAATTATCATTTATAACTGCTCCAAAAAAGTGAAATACTTATGTGTAAATCTAACAAAACATGTTCAGGGCTTGTATGCTAAAGACTATAAAACACTGGTTAAAAGAAAAAATTAAAACAGATCTAAATAAATGGAGAGACATATTATATTCACAGATTGAAAGACCCAACATAGAAAAGATGTCAACCCTCCCCAAATTGACATACAAGTTTAATATAATTCCTACGAAAATCCCAGATGTTTTATAAATACAGACAAGATTATTCTAAAATGTATATGGAAAGGCAAAAGAACCAGAATAGCTAAAACAATTCAGAAAAAGAATGACGTAGGAGGAATCACGCTACTCAATTTCAAGACTTATATAGCTACAGCAATCAAGACTGTGGGTACTGGTAGAAGGACAGCCACACAGATCAATGGAACAAAACAGAGAACCCAAAAATAGCCCCATAGAAGCAGGGCCAACTGATTTTTGACAAAGATGCAAAAGCAGTTCAATGGAGGAAAGATATTCTTTTCAACAAATGATACTAAAGCAACTGAATATACGCAAGCAAAAAAAAGAATTCAAAAATAGAAATAAAGGACACAACAGAGAGTCCCTAATGGAGCAGGAGAAAAGTGGGGTGCAAAACTCAAATTCTAGTAAAAAGACTAGACTTAATGGTCTAACAGAGACTGGAGGAACCCCAGAAAGCATGGCTCCGGGACTCTCTGTTAACCCAAAACTAAAACCATTCCCGAGGCCAACTCTTCAGACAAAGATTGGACTGGACTATGGGACATTAGATGATACTTGTGAAGAGTCTGCTTCTTAGCTCAAGTAGATACCAGAGACTAAATGGGCAGCTCCTGTCTGGAGGTGAGATGAGAAGGCAGAGAGGATCAGGAGCTGGTTGAATAGACATGGGAAATCAGGGGTGGAAAGGAAGAGTGTGCTGTCACAGTATAGGGAGAGCAATTAGGGTCACATGAGAGCAATTAGAGTCACATAACAATGTAGGTACAAATTTTTGTATGAGACTAATGAATTGTAAACTTTCACTAAAAGTACAACAATAAAATTAAAAAAAAAAAAAAAAGGGCATCATAAACAATAATAATTCAGCCTAAACCTCACATCTCATACAAAAAGTAACTAAAAAATGGATCAAATATTTACATGTAAAACTACAAAACTTTTAAAAGAAAAAAGGAGAAAATCTTCATTAGGTAGAGCCTGATGAAAAGCGCTTAGACATGGCATCAAAAGCATAACCCAAAAAGAAAAAGGGGAGGAGAGATCAATAAATTGGACTTCATCAAAATTAAAAACTTTTGCTCTGCAAGAGACCCTGTTAAGAGGATGAAAAGACAAGCTATATCCACACCACAGAATATTACTCAGCATGAAAAAGGTACAAACTATTGATACAAACAATTTGGATGGATCTCAAGGATATCATGCTCATTTTTTTAAAAAAAACCAATCTCAAAAGGCCACATACTGTATGAGTCCATTTATACAACATTCATTATTGAAATGACAAAATTATAGGGATGGAAAACAGATTAGTAGTTGCTAAGAGTTAGGAATGATGGGGAAAAGAAGAGGATAAATATAACTATAAAGGGATAGCATGAGAGAGATCTTTGTGGTGATAGAATAGTTCCATATCTTGACTGCTGTGGAGATAACATAAATCTGTAAACCAGTTTTTAAAAAAAAAAAAAAAAAAGTGCTGTCAACTCAATTCCAACTCATAGCAACCCCACGTGTGTCAGGGTAGAACCGTGCTCCATAGGGTTTTCAATGGCTTATTTTTCTGAAGTAGATCACCAAGCCTTTCTTCCAAGGTACCTCTGTGGAGTCAAACTTTCAGTTAGCAGCTAAGGTCTTAACCATTTGTGCCACCCACAGATGCTTCACATACAAATCTGTATGTGTGGTAAAATAACACAGAATTATAAGCATTGTTGTTGTTGTTGTTGTGTGCCATCTAGTCAATTTCGACTCAGTGTGTGAACTTACAAGACAGAGTAGAACTGCCTATAGGGTTTCCAAGGCTGTAATCTTCACCGAAGCAGATTGCTACATCTTTCTCCTGCTAGGTTCGAACCACCAACCTTTCCGTTAGCAGCTCAGTGCTTAACCACTGCACCACTAGCGCTCCTTGCACATATTGTACCAATGTTAATTTCCTGATTTTGATACTTTATTATAGTAATGTAAGATGTGGTCATTCACTGGGGGAAACTGGGTGAAGGTTATACAAGACCTCTGCACCATCTTTTCAACTTCCTGTGAATCTATAATCATTTCAAAATAAAAATAATAATAACCTGTTAGTTGACTTTTATTAGTGTTAATAAACAATAAAGCAAATATTGTCATGCAATTTTTTTTTTTTTTACTAAAATCTGGCACAGCAGAATCCTAATGGCTCTAAACTAAGGAGTATATGCTTAATGTAAGTAATTCATCTGGCATTCTTAGTAATACACACTGCCTCAATACACACTCTATATGACTAAAGACACAGGAAAATAAACTACTATAAATTTTCACATACCAGGTCCCTTAGTTTTGTCTACTGAGAAGATCAGCCATTTGCACAGGCCAACCTGGCAGTTAACTTGCATGAGACTGGCCAATTCTCCCTTTCCAATGTCTGTCATGGCAGTCCCTTCCTCATCCCCCAACTACTCTGATGGTCTCCTGACTGTTGGTCCTGCCTCTAGGCTCTCTCCCAAACCTTTAGGCCTTTCCTGTACACAACTTAAAGAGACTAATCTCCCCAAAACACCACTTTTCCTCATATTCTGTATGGCCCAGATGGCAGAACTTCTTATAACAGGAAGGAAGTTAAGGAGACATATATCAGTTTAATTTAAGAATAAGGCTATAAAAATAAACACAAACCAATACTGGAAAAAGCTGCTTCCTGAGGTAGTGAGTTCTGTGAGAACCTGAACCATCTAAGCTGTGAGACTTGTCCCAACCATAAAATTCTCCAGTTCTATGTCATTTCACTAATAGTCCTCTCCCCTCTTCACCTGACATTCCAGCCTTCTAAAATCTGGCTGCAACCTCTCTCCTTCTAACCTCTCCTCCCAGCAGTGCTCAAGAAGACTCCTCCCACCTCCAGTCAGGGCCCTCAATGTTCCCCATGAACACCTTGCATAATCTGCTATTTTTCTTACCTAGATGCCTTTTCCCCTCCCCCTCCTTCCACCTATCAAGACCCAGTAAAAGCTCTAACACTTTCAGGAAGTGTTTTTTATCCCAGTATTACCCACCCATTCTTCTGTCACTGACATGTAGCCTCAGGCTATTACTTTTCTCTCCATGTGCCCTGATTATAAGCTCTCAGACAAAAACAGGAAAAGCAGCCTCCTGTGTGCCAGAAGACCGCCTGCATGTCACCAGGCAAAGAGAGAAGATGATCATCAGGGACCACAGTTACCCAGCCCTTTCCCCACTCTGGTTTCTCCAACACAAGCTTCTTCCCATGAAATCCACTGTTGCCCAGTGCACCGATCATCTATTCAGCCCCTTTACTGAGCAGAGCATCCCCAGAAGAAGTGTGGGATTACATAAAGATACACCTCAGCTTCCTTTGATCTTCTCTTCCTTCATCCACCCAGAAATGCCCATGAGCTACTGATGCAACAGCAAGTGTCTGATCTTGGCCTTTGAGATCCAAATGTGAATTGTGACTAAAGGACTTTTGTCTGTTTGTCTTTATTCTGTTGTTGTTGTTGCTGAGAATATATATAACAAAACATAAACAATTCAACAATTTCTATATGTACAATTCAGTGACACTGACTACACTCTTCAAATTGTACCACCATTTTCATCCTCCTTTTCCGAACTGTTCTTCCCCCATTAACATAAACTCATTGCCCCCTGAGTTTCCTATCTAAACTTTGAGTTGCTGTTGTCAGTTGGATCCCATATAGATAGTTCTTAAAAGAGCACAATGCTCAAGGCAGACATTCTTTACTAATTAAGCTAATTAGTAAATTATTTGGTTTAAAGAAGACTTCAGGGGATATTTTTGTTTTAAGGTTTAAAGATTATCTCAGGGCAATAGTTTTGGGGGTTTATCCAGCCTCAGTGCCTCCAGAAATTTGGATTACATGAGAAGTGACTAATAGATTTTAAAATCCTATTCTAGTAGAAGCTATTCTGATCACTCCACTTCCCATCTACCATCACTGGTTCTCTTTTTTTAATGGCTCTCCTTTTTCAAACAAGTTTCATTTAGGTCTTCCCATCTCTGTCCTTCAGATGTCCTCTACCCAGCTAAGGACGCTCTTTTCTCTAGCCAGATCCCTAGACAAGAATCCATATAGTTATATGCCAAAGGCAGCTACTACTCTTCTCTACTTACTGTTAATATATATATGTATAGCAAGTGACTGCTAATGCGTAGGTGGTTTCTTTTTGGGGTAATGAAAATGTTCTGGAATTAGACAGTGGTGACAACTGCACAACTCTGTGACTGTACTAAAAACCAATGAAATGTACACTTTAAAGGGATGAATTTTATGGTATGTGAATTACATCAATAAAAAAGAAATATAAGATTCTCTACCCTTACCCCTACATTTACATTTGGTACTGGGGAGAAAAATTCATTTCAAATTTTGAGAAAAGAGCCTTCTCTCACATACTGCCTGAAGAGTAGAGTCGATTATCTTAATCAAACATTTAAGTGCCTATCTTGGACCCGATACCATGTCGGGCACCACAGAGAACAGTCACCAGAATGGCGAAGAACCTGCACTCCTAGAGACTGACGGGGTGAAGACAAATGACCAAGTTTTATAAGTTGATAATGACTTAATCAAGATGGGGGAGATGGAGGCTGGGAAGGGTTCCCAAGAAGAAAAGAACACATCTATAAAGCACATGTATGCCTCAGCCCATATATGGCAGATACACTCAACAGTAAATTTGAGCCGTACAATGAAACCCCTCTAGCACAGGGATATGGATGCCGTGCAATTGGGTCTTGGCTGCCATCCACCACAGAAGACTCACCTGCCATTTCATAAACTGTGAGGTAAAATGACACAGTGTTTTATGTGCATGATGTTTCTACCCCACTTACGGCATTATGGTGAATTCTAATGTACTTATAAATGTTCATGTTTATTATTCATGTAATCAAGGATTAATACAAAAGTAATGTTACAAAAACTATATATATTCAACTTTCTAGTTATAAATTATAATTGCACAGAAAGCACAGGGGTAGCACAGGGTATGCAGAAACCCAAAGATATGGAAGGTCTTATTTTTGGCTCAAAAGCATTATAAATACATACATAAATATTGAAAACAGTGAGCAACTATCTTTTAACAGCCTGGGAAAACCCTAGATCAGGTCAGCAAACTTTAGCCTGTGGGTCAAATCCTGCCCACCATTGTTTTTGTAAATAAGTTTTATTGGTACACAGCCATGATTCACTAATTTACATATTGCTATAGCTTCAACAAAGAAAGTCCTTAGGCCAGTAAGGTCTAAAATATTTACTATCTGGCCCCTTACAGAAAACATGTGCCAACCTGTCCTACACAAAAGTAGTCAAAACTAATTCAGAATAAAGAAATCTTCTTACACATCCTTCAGCAAGTAGGTGGTCCAGGGGTTAAGCAACAGACCTGAAATGCAAATAATTCTAACTCAACTTCTTTAGTCAATCGGCTGTGGAGGTCTGGATAGGTTATAACTACCCTGCATCTCAGTTTGGTTTTATACACCAGTAAAATTCAAAGCAATAAGGTCAGAGTTTTGCATAAGTGCTCAAGTTCACTGAAGCAAGGTCTGGGAAAGGTGTTTGTATATATTTTGTGCTGCATTTTTAAGAAGTTACCCCAAAACTTGATAGCTTAAAACATTTACTATCTCCCAGAGTCTTGTAAGGGTCAGGAATTCAGTGTTGGCTGGTGCTGTGGTCCTCTGAACGTTCGGCCACAGCTGGAGGATCTGCTTCCAAAGTGGCTCAAGGGCACCTACTTTTATTATTATTATTATTATTGTGGTTTAAGTGAAAGTTTACAATTCAAGTTAGTCTCTCATACAAAAATTTATACATACATTGTTGTATGACCCTAGGTGCTCTCCCTATACTGTGACAACACACTCCTCCTTTCTACCACGGATTTCCTGTGTCCATTCAATCAGCTCCTGACCCTCTCTGCCTTCTCATCTCACTGCTGGACAGGAGCTGCCCATTTAGTCTCATGTATCTACTTGAGCTAAGAAGCACACTCTTTACGAGTATCATTTTATGTCCCATAGTCCCGGCTAATATTTGTCTGAAAAGTTGGCCTCGGGAATGGTTTTAGTTTTGGGTTAACAGAGAGTGCAGGGGCCATGTCTTCTGGGGGTCCCTCTAGTCTCAATCAAACCATTAAGATTGGTATTTTTACTAGAATTTGAGTTCTGAACCCTACTTTTCTCCTGGCCCGTCAGGGACTCTCTGTTGTGTTCCATGTCAGGACAATCATTGGTGGTGGACAGGCACCATCTAGTTCTTCTGGTCTCAGGCTGATGAAGTCTTTGGTTTATGTAGCTCTTTCTGTCTCTTGGACTAATACTTTCCTTGTGTCTTTGGTGTTCTTCATTCACCTTTGCTCCAGGTGGGTTGGGACCAATTGATGTATCTTAGATGGCCGCTCGCTAGCTTTTAAGACCCCACACGCTACTCACCAAAGTGGGATGCAGAACATTTTTCTTAATAAACTTTGTTATGCCAATTGACCCAGATGTCTCAAGGGGCACTTCCTGAACGTCCTCATGACAGGGCAGTTAGCTTCACCCAGAACGAGTAATCCAAAATAAAGAGCCAGGCGGACACTATACCCCTTCTATGACTTCACCTCCAAAGTAACATAGTATTACTTTCATCACATTCTATTCATTAGAAGCAAGTCACTAAGTCCAACCCAGGAAAAAAGTTAGGCTCTACTTTTTGAGGGAGGGGTGCCAGAATCCATGGAAGTATTTAAACACCACGACAGGGTTTCAAGTGATAAACGAGTAAGCAGCTTCAACAACATAAGCAATAAGCCTTGGCTGATTAAAGAATCTCTGCCTAATCATTTTCACAGTATGCATTCTGTTCTATTTATGATAGGAGAAAAGTTTCATGACCATTTGTTAAGATTCTACAAAGAAAAACAAGCCAACAGAAAAAAAGCAAGGTATTTCAGCTTTTCATGTCTGATGTGATAATGATGATGGGAGGCAGTTATATTTTGTCATATTGTGGTTTGGGCTTTTTTTATTTTTCTATTATTATTATTTTTCTTTTTGCCAAGACAAGGCAAAGTATGGTGAATAGATCATGATCATAAGTAATTGCAAAGTTGGACTTGGACAGGCAAGTATTTATGATTCAGAGACACATAAAAGGTTTTCTCAGATATAAACAAAAATAACCGGAAAACAGAAATTTAGGTATCTATTCAAAACTCCTGGGTTTTTTGGGGGATGAGGGTATATACTGTACCATGGTTGCTACAAATCTGCATCAGAAATAATTCCAAAGCAAGAGATATGCATAAATAAAAAGTTACCTGCAACAATTGAATGTATTTTGAAAATAAATGTCTTAGTCACTAGATTCAATGAACACTTGGCCACTCATCTGTTAATATTATTATGAGTATCATTACATGAGACAGAGGGTTGGGGAGCAGAGCTTTCCCAGAGAGCAAAGTAGCCATCCTGATTTACTCAACATGATGCTCAAAAACTGTCTTCACAGAGCTGGAGAAGAATGTAGAACAAAATTCTCACTCACAAAGAAAAAACAGATTTATTGGCCTCACAGACCGGAGAAACCCTGAGAGTATGGCCCCCAGACACCCTTTTAGCTCAGTGGTGAAATCACTGCTGAGGTTCACCATTCACCTGCAGACTGGAAAGCCCCATAAAACAAAAATGGGACTAATGAGGCACAGCAGTCCAGGGACAAAGATTAGAAGGCAGGTGGGGACAAGAAAGCTGGTAACAGGGAACTGAAGTTTGAGAAGGGACAGTGTGGACACACCATGGGGTTGTTAACCATTGTCATAGGGCAATACGTGTACCAACTGTTTAATGAGAAACTATTTGTTCTGCAAATCTTCATCTAATACAAAACAAAAAACAAAGAATTACCTACGTGAGATCAAATTGACAACAGCAACTCAAAAGGTTTGATGGGAAGCCTAGGGGGCAGTGAGTTACAGATAATGGTGATGGAATAATTTGGAAAAGAATAGTGAGAACAGCAGCACAACTGGAAGAATGTTAATCGATGTCACTAAACTGTACATGTAGAAACATTTGAAATGGTGTATATTTTCACCAAGAAAAAAAAAAAGGTCCTCCAACGTCAAGAAGGAGAGTGTTGACATGTCGTGGGATTGTTAACCAATGTCATAAATATGTGTACTGACTGCTTAATGAGAAACTATTTGTTCTGTAAACCTTCATCTAAAGTACAATAATATATATGTATATACATATAAAAACAAAAAAATAAAAACTATCCTGATTCCTTGACACCAACAAGAGAACTTCGAAGAGCAAATTACCAAATCAATACCGTTTGCAACAGCCCCCAAGAAGATAAAATACTTAGGAATAAATCTAACCAGAGATGTAAAAGACTTATACAATGAAAACTACAAGACACTACTGCAAGAAACCAAAAGAGACTTGCATAAGTGGAAAAACATACCTTGATCATGGATAGG
>NW_004444016.1:5835473-5837197 GCF_000243295.1 Trichechus manatus latirostris | reverse complement strand
GCACCAGAAGAGAGACTAGATAACTGGGAGCTCCTAAAAATCAAACACTTATGCTCATCAAAAGACTTCACCAAAAGAGTAAAAAGACAACCTACAGACCAGGAAAAAAATTTTCGCTACGACAAATCTGATCAGCATCTAATGTATAAAATCTACAAGATACTGCAAAACCTCAACAACAAAAGACAAATAACCTAATTAAAAAATGGGCAAAGGATATGAACAGGCACTTTGCCAAAGATATTCAGGTGGCTAACAGACACATGAAGAAATGCTCACAATCATTAGCCATTAGAGAAATGCAGATCAAAACTACAATGAGATACCATCTCACCCCAACAAGGCTAGCATTAACCCAAAAAACACAAAATAATAAATGTTGGAGAGGTTGTGGAGAGACTGGAAAACTTATACACTGTTGGTGGGAATGTAAAATGGCACGACCACTTTGGAAATCAATTTGGCGCTTGCTTAAAAAGCTAGAAATAGAAGTACCATACGATCCAGCTACCCCACTCCTTGGAATATATCCTAGAGAAATAAGAGCCGTCATACGAATAGATATACACACACCCATGTTCATTGCAGCACTGTTCACAACAGCAAAAAGATGGAAACAACCTAGGTGCCAATCCACGGACGAATGGATAAACAAATTATGGTATATCCACACAATGGAATACTACACAACGATAAAGAACAACAATAAAGCCGTGAAACATCTTATAACATGGAGGAATCTGGAGGGCATTATGCTGAGTGAATTCAGTCAGTCACAGAAGGACAAATATTGTATAGACCACTCTTATAGGAACTTAAGAAAAGGTTTAAACACAGAAGAAAACATTCTCTGATGGTTACGAGGGTGGGAAGGGAAGGTGAGGGTTATTCACTAACTTGATAGTAGACAAGAATGATCTTAGGTGAAGGGAAGGGCAGCACACCCTAAGGGGAAGTCAGCACAACCGGACTAAACCAAAGCTAAGAAGTTTCCTGAATACAATCAAACACTTTGAGGGACAGAGTAGCAGGGGTAGGGGTCTGGGGACCACAGTTTCAGGGAACATCTAGGTCAACTGGCATAGCAAAGTTTATTACGAAAATGTTCTGCATCCTACTTTGGTGAGTGTCGTCTGGGGTCTGGAAAGCTAGCAAGCGGCCGTCTAAGATGCATCAATTGGGCCCAACCACCTGGAGTAAGGGAGAATGAAGAACACCAAAGACACAAGGAAAGTAGTAGCCCAGGAGATAGAAAGGGCCACATAAACCAGAGACTTCATCAGCCTGAGACCAGAAGAACTAGATGGTGCCCAGCTACCACCAATGACGGCCCTGAAGGGAACACAACAGAGAGTCTCTGATGGAGCAGGAGAAAAGTGTGGTGCAGAACTCAAATTCTAGTAAGAAGACCAGACTTAATGGTCTGACTGAGACTGAAGAACCCCGGAAAGCATGGCCCCTGGATTCTCTGTCATCCCAGAACTAAAACAATTTCTGAGGCCAACTCCTCAGACAGGGATTGGACTGGACTGTGGGACATAAAGTGATACTCGTGAGGTGTGTGCCTCTTAGCTCAAGTCGATACAAGAGTTAAACGGGCAGCTTCTGTCCGGAGGTGAGATGGGAAGGCAGAGAGGGTTAGGAGCTGGTTGAATGGACTTGGGGAATCAGGGGTGGAAAGGAGGAGTGTGCTGTCACAGCATAGGGAGAGCAATTAGGGTCAC
>NW_004444016.1:5826193-5835202 GCF_000243295.1 Trichechus manatus latirostris | reverse complement strand
AGACACAAGGAAAGTATTAGCCCAAGAGACAGAAAGGGCCACATAAACCAGAGACTTCGTCAGCCTAAGACCAGAAGAACTAGATGGCGCCAGCTACCACCAATGACCGACGTGACAGGGAACACAACAGTGAGTCCCTGATAGAGCAGGAGAAAGGTGGGATGCAGAACTCAAATTCTAGTAAAAAGACCAGACTTAATGGTCTGACTGAGACTGGAGGAATCCCAGAAAACATGGCCCCTGGACTGTCAGCCCAGAACTAAAACAATTTCTGAGGCCACCTCTTCAGACAAACATCGGACTGTACTGTGGGATGTAAAATGATACTTATGAAGAGATACATGAGACTAAACGGCCAGCTTCTGTCCAGAGGTGAGATGAGAAGGCAGAGAGGGTGAGGAGCTGGTTGAATGGACATGGGAAATCAGGAGTGGAAAAGAGGAGTGTGCTGTCACAGCACAGGGAGAGCAATTAGGGTCACATAACAATGTATGTATAAATTTTTTTTATAAGAGACTAACTTGAAATGTAAACTTTCACTTAAACTACAATAAAAAATTAAAAAAGAAAAAAAAACTGTCCTGAAATGGATAAATTGCTTAAAATAAATTTATTCAAAACCCACCTAGCTAGTAATCTCATCATCTGCAGCCTGAAAATTAAGAAAAATATTTACCATTCAAGATTTTTAGTTCACAAATCCAGAACAATTGTAGCTGTTGGCTCCATTTAACATATTGCCCTTACTGTTACAGGGATGAATATGACAAAAGGCTCCACTGGACTATGCACTTTGCTGTCAGCAACCAGAAATCCAATGAACTTCCCAGAGGCCAGTAAAGCACTACAGATTAGGGACTCAATTCATCTTAGCTGATACCCAACAGCCCTACAATAACCTACATTCTTGTTGTAGTCCTCCTGCTGGACTAGAAGCCTAACACCAAACTAAGTTTCAAGAAGTTTATCTCCCAGATTCAAAGTCTGCTTTTCAAACTTGTGGAGTCCCTGGGTGGTGCAAACAGCTAATACACAGATGCTAACCAAAAGGCTGGAGGTTCAAGTATGCCCGGGGGCGCGTTGGAAGGCCTGGTGATCTGCTTCAGAAAAATCAGCCATTGAAAACCCTACAGAATAGTTTTACTCTGACATACATGGGGTCACCATAAATCAGAACTGACTCAATGGCAGCTGGTTTTCATACTTGTAATAAAATTTTTCTTATAGTTAATTATTGGCAAGCTGTGGGTTACCATTTACTATCAATTCTGAGTTTCCCAAAACATGATTCTGTTAAGCCCAGATTTATTGATTTCAAAGTCAAACCAGTATAAATGTGCATAGGTGATTTAACACACCAGTTTGACAGAATGAGATAATTACTAGGGCATTTTCAGAATGTCTAGCCACTTTTCCATTTTATCACTCCCACATCTTCAAACCAAACCACTACTGTCGAATCAACTCCGACTCATAGTGACCCTTTAGGGCAAAACAGAACTGCCCCACAGGATTTCCTATGCAGTAAATCTTTACGGAAGCAGACTGCCACATCTTTCTACCACGGAGCGGCTGGTGGGTTCAAACCACCGACCTTTTGGTTAGCAGCTGAGCACTTTAACCACTGCCCCACCAGGACTCCTCCCCATTATCTTCAGTGTGAACTAAAAAGAGGTATCACATACGATAAAAGCTAAACTTCTGTCCCATTAATTTGCTAACAAATTGTGTTGCAACATTTCTAAGTCTTAACTGTTATCTGAAACACCCAAGAAAAGTGGATTCAGAGTCTCCAGAAAAATGTTCCTTTATAAGCATCTCTTCCAATTAAAATATAAGCCAGTAAAACTTAGTAAGTCTCCAATAACTGCATATTAGAAGTCATTAAGCACCTGGCAAGGTAAGAATGAGAATACTGACCATAAGTTTCCTTCAAGGACTGATTTTCTACAAAGTCCTGCCTCTCTGTATATAAAAAGTAGTATTGACCTACCTTGTTTACGAACATCTTCTACAGCAGCCACAAGCTCCTCCTTGAGAAACTGACTCTCCTTTGCAATTTTATCACCCTTCTCCAGGAAATTCTCAGTTGCTTGTTCAACAGATGCAGCCAAAACATGGGCTTTCTTAGAACGACCTCTCTTCTTATTAGATGGCCCCTTACTATTGGTGTTTACCAGGGTTGTAACCTAAAAATTTAATTTAAAAAAAAAAAAAAAAAAAACTGTGGTCAATTAAAATGAATATAACAGAAAGACTAACATCCTTAAAGACAGTAGGAATAAATCATTCATAAGGAAATAAACATCACATTTATGAGATTCCACTAAGCTTTAACAAATAATATGCAACTCTCTCTGTGTTTAAGATATACAGTAATGAGACTACATTTAGTTTCCAAAATAATTTAGCTGACTCAGTGTGTAAGAGAAGAAACATAATAAATATTTTAATTCTTCAAGAATGATCAGGTTTTTATTTTGGTTTTACAAATTAAAGAATGATTACAAAATAAAATGATTAAAGATAAGTTAGATGTATCTTCTCTACTATATGTCACCAAGAAGTTCCAGAAAGGGCTTGACAATGAACTTGCTTGCCTGGGAGATCACATTTTACCACTGTTTTCAATCTATGAAAAATGTTTTAAGATAACTTGCTTTTGAAGTCTTTTCACAGTTTATTCACATGAATTTCAACAATTAATTAGTAAACGCCCTTAAGAAAATAATGATTGCCCAAAGAAGCCTATTGTGATGGTGCTTTAAGTTCCTGTCTTGGTCATCTAGTACTGCTCTAACAGAAAGACCCCAAGTGGATGGCTTTAACAAAGAAAAATTTATTCTGTCACAGTCCAGTAGGCTACAAGTCCAAATCCAGGGCATCAGCTCCAGAAGAAGGCTTTCTCTCTCTGTCGGCTCTGGAGAAAGGTCCTTGTGATGCATCAGTCTTCCCTTGGTCTGGGAGCATCTCAGAGCAAAGGGCATGCTCTGCTCCTGGCACTGCTTTCTTGGTGGTATAAGGTTCCCCACTCTCTGCTCGCTTCCCTTTCCTTTTATCTCTTGTAAGGTAAAAGGTGGTGCAGGCCACACCTAGGGAAACTCCTTTTACATTGGATCAGGGATGTGACCTGCATAAGCATGGTGTTACAATCCCACCCTAATCGTCTTTAACATAAAATTACAATCACAAAATGGAGGTTAGGCACAAAATTCTGGGAATCATGGCCCAGCCAAATTGATACACACATTTTTGGGGGGACATAATTTGAACCATGACAGTCCCAGAACATTTAACCATCATTAATACGTGAACCACCAGATGATCTGTAGGCTGATGACTAAAGATTTGTTACAGTGTAAATCTGCCAAACAAAAGACCTACTGAGGACTGTTGTAGATGAGCTCTAAGAAAGTTAATATTCCTCTAAGTCTTAACCACACACTCCCACACATATATATAAAAAAATACTATTCTTCCTTACGAGTTGAAATGGAGTTTTTTTTTTAAAAGACACACACACTAGTAAGTTGTTTCAAAACACTATAAGGTATATAGCTAGTTGCTAACAATTAATGAAATGTCATCACACTGTGTTACTTGTATTTGTAACAGAACATACACCCTCAAATTAATTGCCTGCTAATTGACCCCACACAATGAAAAGTGTGTTACACATCATGAGGAGTCTTAGCAGTCAAGGCTCCATAACCCATTTTTCTTGGGTTTCCCTTCCAAGGAAAGAGTGAGGTTTCTCCAAAGTGTCAACATCTGGGAAGCTGAACTACATACCCCCAACCCATATTATTGCCAGTAAGATTGAAGAAAACGGCAGCAGTATTTGTACCTAAAAGGTTAAACGAATCCACGCATCAATATTTACTAGAGGAGCCAAAGCACACTAAAACATTATCTAAGTACTACCAACCTAAACTCAACCACTCAAATTAAGGCTCTGAACTAAATAAACCTTGCTCTCATGTTTGCTACCCATGTCCACTGCTATGGAACAATGTTACAACATGTACTTGTTTTTACAGGTTCTTACCTGTGTAACAAGAGGCTCCAACAGTCTTTCAACTGCCAGAGTTCTGATCTCTAGACTTTTGGGGTCCCATTTGAAGTTTATGTTGCCTGCGTGGACAGCAGTCATTTCTGAAAGAGGAACAAAAAGTCAAAGTTAGGCAAGCAATCAAACACAAAGATGAAATATAAAACCAATCTTCTCCTACTTAAGGGCTTTTATATCACCAAAGCTACATTAACCACAAGATGAAAAAAAGTTTTAGTAGCTTGAGCATGTGAATCCAGTAACTCTTAAAACCTCTTATACTTAAGATTTCTAGTTTACAAATACTAGGCATACTATAAGAGGGCATTCCCAAACACACAGAGCTTTTCCCTTTGGGCTTCTCTGGCACCGAGACATTTCTACTTTCAGTTTTTCCACCCCAACTTCAGAAGCAGGATGAAAAGCTAAAGTGAATGAAGGCTACTTTAAAAGAAATTTCTTCAGAAACTAATTTAATACTGAAGATCCTGATTTTTCTTGCTCCACAACATTTAAAGTACAGTATGATCAAAAAGGTACACCTCACTTCACTTTTTGATGAATTCTTAGAGAACATCTTGTCTTACTCTGTTAAAGCATAAAGCTTATGTCTGTTGTCCTCTGCACCTACAATTATTATCACTCACAGCCAGAAAAAATTTCAAGTCTCACTTAGTCAAATATCACTGTATCAGTGTCAATGGAAACTTCCGTTGGACAGAGGGTTTAAGGCAAAAAAAAAAAAAAAAAAAAACTCCAATGAAAACACCAAGCTCAGTTAGCGTTTGCTTCTAAAAGTAGTCCCTTCATGATTATTTGAAAAAAAAAAGAGGCATGTCACTGAGGTAAACACTAATACAAACTTTCTGGAAGACAAACTGTTGAAATTTGAAACATTAAAAATGTCCATTGCCTATAACCCAGCAATTCTAGTTATAGAATTTTATTCTAAAGGAATAATTAAGGTGCACGTAAAAACACGGGATACCACAATGTCCACAACAGCCCTGTACATAATCATTAAAAATTAGAACTACCTAAATTTCTAACATATGACTGAATAAATTAATTTTTGAAACAGCTACACAATTGGATAATGTCCTGCTCTTAAAAAACTTTGTTCCCAGGGGGAGTTGGGGGATCAATGTTGTCTGTGCCCACATCTTCATTTCTATTAAATACCACTTCCCATTAGAAGGAACCAGGGCTTCTTGGAAAAAAGGCTTATTCCAGGTCTAAGACATCTTATAGTGCAGAAAGCAAGAAAGGGTATAAAGATTAATGAAATCATATCAAAAAGACACAGGAACCAAGGGCTCCCACTGCCCAAACTTAAGACAATTTGAGTATCAAGCAGAATAATGACTGTAATTGCCTATAATATAATAAACCCAAATCCCATTGCCACTGAGTCGATTCCTACTCATAGTGACCCTACAGGACAGAGTAGAACTGCCCCACGGGGTTTCCAAGGAGCCACTAGTGGATTTGAACCGCCGACCTTTTGATTAGCAGCCAAACTCTTAACCACTGCACCACCAGGGCTCCTATAATATGTAAATAAAAATGCTGGTGTTCATGTAGTTGTTCTGTGCAGTCGAGTCGACTCTAACTCATAGCTACCCTATAGAACAGAGAAGAACTGCCCTAATAGGGCTTCCCAGGCTGTAATCTTTATAGGAACAGATTGCCAGGTCTTTTCTCCCATGGAGCAGCTGGTGGGTTTGAACCGTAGACCTTCAGTTAGCAGCACTGCACTTAACCACTGTGCCACGAGGGCTCCTTTGTAACATAATAAGTAAATAAAAGTGCTTATGTTCATATGGACAAAAGAAAAGAAAGGGGGCAGGAAGAGAATTTCTTTCTTTACCATGATTGTAGAACAGAATTAGAAAATGACCATTTTGCAACCCTACCATAACAACTGAGTCAGGCAAGGATTATCAATGGATGTTAAGACCAGTAGATAAAAGGTTATTGGGGAATACGATATTTGTAAGGTGCCACAATATTACCTGACAGGTTACTTACTAATTACAAAGGGCAAGATACACCTTTACAATGTTAAGATCTGATGGGCACTCCCTTAAACAAATAACTTAGCATTGCTATTAATGGAACACCTGATATTGTGTATGAATCCTAATATAATGATGAAATATGAAATACCTATATCACCTATAAATTATTGACAAAAAATGTTTAACACTGAGCAGCCATCTAAGATACTCCACTGGTCTCACCCCTTCAGGAGCAAGGGAGAATGAAGAAAACAAGATATAAGAGAAAGATTAGTCCAAAGGACTAATGGGCCACAAATACCACAGCCTTCACCAGACTGAGTCCAGTACAACTGGATGGTGCCTGGCTGCCACCACTGACTGCTCTGACTGGGATCACAACAGAGGGTCCCGGACAGAGTTGGAGAGAAATGTAGAACAAAATTCTAACTCACAAAAAAACACCAGACTTACTGGCCTGACAGAGACTAGAGAAACTCCAAGAGTATAGCCCCCGGACACCCTTTTAGCTCAGTATTGAAGTCACTCCTGAGGTTCACCCTTCAGCCAAAGATTAGACAGGTCCATAAAACAAAACGAGACTAATGGGGCACAACAGTCTGGGGACAAGGACTAGAAGGCAGGAGGGGACAGGAAAGCCAAGATCGAGAAGGGGGAGTGTTGACATGTTGTGGGGTTGTTAACCAATGTCATAAAACAGTATGTGTACTAACTGTTCAATGAGAAACTATTTGCTCTGTAAACCTTCATCTAAAGTACAATAAATAAAAATAAAAATTGTTTAACCCGAGTCTAATGAAGCCTCAAAATAGGGATTCTTAACCTTTGTGTGTGTGTATCTGTGTACCATGAATCCCTCTGGCAGTCTAATGAAGCCTACGAAGCAGCACTGTCCAAAAGAAATATTATCTAAGCCACATATGTAATTCTAAATTTTCTAGTAGCCACATTAAAAAAGGCAAAAAGAAACTGGTGGAATTTTAATATTTTCTTTAACTCAATATATAGCCAAAATATTATCACTTCAATGTGTAATCAATATTTTTTTTGTTTAATTATTAGAGATATTTTACATTCTTTCATAATAGATCTTCGAAATCTGGTGTGTATTTTCGGCTGACAGCACATCTCAATCCAGACTAGCCACATTTCAAGTGTTCAATAGCCTCATGTGGCAAGTGACTAACATATTGGACAGTGCAGCTACAGAACCTTTCTCAGAATTTTTTAAATGCATAAAATAAAACTCAAAGGACTACAAAGGAAACAAATATATTGAAATGTAGTTAACAAAATACTTCACAACTACCTGGGAGTGGTGGAAATATTCTGGAACTAGACAGAGGTGCTGGTCGCACAACACTACGAATGTACTAAGTGCCACTGAATTATAAACTCTAAAATGGTTAATTTTATGTTAAGTAAATTTCACCTCAATAAAATACTTTTTTTAAACTTTACAAACAACAAGCATGCGATAAAGTAATACACGCGCTTCTTTATTACCACATTAAGTAAGATCTGGCAAGAGGTCTGATAACTACTTCGAAATAATAATGTACAAGTTCTTTCAAGGTATTATATTAGGATTATCGCAGATACAAAAAGTTTTGAGATCTCTACTGGTGGCAAAGTTACAAGTACAACTGAAAAATGTAGTTTGTTGCCAGTATTAATAATAAAAGGAAATACTAAAGTCCTGTTAGAGGGAGTGAAAACAAAGACATAAAATTTTTCCAATCCAAATTCACTGACTCCAGGTTAAGAAACCCTAATCTTGACTGAATTTCAAGTTCACAGACATATAGGGGAGATAGAGCACATTAAGCAACACCATGAGGTAACAATCAGACAAATCCAGAAGGTAGGACATTCAACAAAACAGGCCTTAACTCTTCAAAAAGTCAATATTATGCGGGTAAAGTGGTGGGACAAATCAAAATCTGTTGTCATCAAGTCCATTCCGACTCATAACGACCCTAGAGGACAGAGTAGAACTGCCCCCTAGGGTTTCCAAGGAGCGCCTGGTGGACTAGAACTGCCGACCTTTTTGGTTAGCAACTGTAGCTCTTAACCACTACTCTACCAGGGTTTCCAAAGGGGTGAGAGGACTACTCTAAACTGAAAAGACTCAGAAGACTTAAGATTCCAATGCAATATATGTACCTTGTTTGGACCCTGGTTTGAAACAAAGAGCTGTAAGACACTGATAGGAAATTGGTAAATTTTTAATATTTATTAATTACTAGATGATATTATGGAATTACTATTCAATTCCATGTGATAATGGAATCATGGATATGCAGAAAAATGACTATTTTTAGGAGATACATGCTTAAATATTTAGGGGTTAAATGTCAAGATGTTAACAGCTTTCAAACGGTTTAGCAAAAGTAAATCTTTTTATATAAATTATATAAATAATTCTATATAGAAAGATCAAGAAATTACGGAGAAATACTTTTAACTGTTGAAACCAGGTAGAGGACATATGGATGAGTGTTCGCAGAATTATTCTTTCAACTTCTTGGTATAACTGGAATTTCTTATCAAAAAAAAAATAGGGAAAATATTACAGAAGAATATGGAGAAAAGTCCAAAATACTGAGGATGGAAAAGAGATTTCAAAACAATATGAGGTATAACTGCAGTGGGAAAATAAAGTAATTGGATATATACACCAAAATATTAACAGTGATGTTGTCTCTAAGGGTTGGAGATTATGCATGGTTTCAACGTTCTTCTTTTTCATTAACTGTATTTTCTGGTATTATAAAATTACACAGGTATTTAGAAAACTTTATTTCTGTAATAAAAAAATGAAATCTTCATCATACAGGGGAAACCAGCACAACTTGTACAAGGAAAGGTCATGGAAGCTCCACAGACGCATCCAAACTCCCTGAGGGACTGAACTGCTGGGCGGAGGGCTGTGGG
>NW_004444016.1:5772246-5825478 GCF_000243295.1 Trichechus manatus latirostris | reverse complement strand
AGGGTTGACATGTTGTGGGGTTGTTAACCAATGTCATAAAACAATATGTGTACTACTGTTTCCTGAGAAACTATTTGTTCTGTAAGCCTTCATCTAAAGTACAATAAAAAAACAAAATACAAAAAAATAAAATCTTCATTATACAAGATGTAAGGACGACAAAAGAATCAAAAGGCATGCTTGATCATCATTTAACCACTTTGAACCTATTTCCTAATTTACACAACTACCCATGCTGATATGAATGAAGGAGAAGGAAAAGTTCTTTCTTACAATAGAAAACCAACTAGTAAATGTAGAAGGAATAATGTATTTTTTTAAAAAATCATTTAGGAGCTATCATAATAATTGATTCAGGCAAGAATGATCAAAGAATGCTAAACTAGTGAGTGAAAGTTTGAAGAACTGAATATTAACATAGACTCATAGTTAACTCCCGAAAGATTATTTACTGATGACAAAGAAGGAAAATAGTAACTTTATACTGGAAAAACTTGGCAGACGTCGCCTTAACCAAGTGATCAAAATTAGTATCTCCCTAATGGATCACAACTACCACAGCCTCCACCAGACTGGACCCAGAACAACTAGACAGTACCCGGTTACCACCAGCAACTGCTCTGGCAGGGATCACAACAGAGGGTCCCGGATAGAGCTGGAGAAAACTGTAGAACAAAATCCAAATTTGCAGGGGAAAAAAAAAGATCAGGCTTGCTGGTCTGACAGAGACTGGAGAAACCCCAAGAGTATGGCCCCCGGATACCCTTTTAACTCAATTCTGAAGTTACTCCTGAGGTTCGCCCTTCAGCCAAAGATTAGACAGGTCTACAGGGCCAACAATAACACACAAGAGGGACGTGCTTCATTGTTCAATCATGTACAGGAGACAAATGGACACACCAGCCCAAAAGCAAAGACGAGAAGGCAGGAATGGACAGGAAAACTGGACGAACAGAAACAGGGAACCCAAGGTGGAGAAGGAGAGAATGGTGACACATCGCAGGGGTGGCAACCAATGTCACAAAACAATCTGTGTATTAACTGTTTAATGAGAAACTAATTTGCTCTGTAAACTCTTACTTAAATCACAATTTAAAAAAATTTTTTTTAGTATCTCTAATAATAGTACATAGTGATATCATGTACTTTCTGATATGATACACTGGGAAGTCTACAACATCACTTCTGTGATATTTCCTGCCAAAAGTAGATGACCTCAATCTAGTCATGAGGAAACTCTAAGTGAAGGATATTCTACAAATGACTGGCCTGTATGCTTCAAAACTGTCAAGGACAGGAAAAACAAAAGACTGAGAAACTCTTCCAGATTAAAGAAGGCTAAAAAGACATGACAACTAAATTTAGGAAGTGATTCTGGATTGAAATTGTACTGGGAGGGGAAAAAAGTTGAGACAATCGATAAAATTTAAATATGGACTCTGAATTAGGTAACAGTATTATATCCATTGATATTGTATCAATGTTAAATTGTATTGTAAACACATCGTATCAATGTTTTATTTCCTAATTTTCATCATCTTATGCTCATATGGTTCAAAAAAAATTGTGATTGTGTGTGCATCTGTGTGTAGAGGGAGAAGGAGAGGGAAAGGGAGAGACTCTACAGAATGCAACATCAAACATTTAAATTCTATATTAAAATAACAAGGAAGAAGCACACTTGTTTGCGACTAGCTCACTCTTGACAACTTTAATACAAGAATATCTGTTTGCATCCTCTCCGACAGATGCATGGTTGAGACACAAACAGGTAGATCCCTTTAGAATGCTGAAAAAATACTGGTATAAGCATCATCTAACATTTCACCAAGACTTATCTAAGCCATCGGGAAATTCTGGAATGATGGAGGGGGCACTAAAAGGAACCTAGGTTTGCTTAATCAAGATTTGCCAGTTTCCAGAGAATCTGTTGCATAGCAAGAGGGCAAATTTGCTCTCTACGCTCGTAAGGCCTTTATGTTGGTTCTTTAAAGGTTATTTGTCCACTAAACTGATCAGCCCTAGTCAGTAAACCTTAGGAGACAGTATACTCTAGATTGCTAAAGGGCTGACAACAGCTCAAGCAAATGTCATCATATGTCACAGATAAAGACATTCCAGAAGGAATAACTTGTCCCATGACTCCTGCATATTCCAGCATTCCAAAGACATTCCATCAACACAAATAAAACAGAAAACCTTTCAGAAAATCTGTCATTAATTTATTTCAGGGGTTGTAGAGGAAGGGGAAGGGAGCCCTGGTGGCACAGCAGTTAAGCATTTTCCTGCTAACCAAAAGGTCGGCGGTTCGAACTCATCAGCCACTGCATGTGAGAGGAGAAAGATGTGGCGGTCTTGCTTCTGTAATGATTACAGCCTTGGAAACCCTATGGGATAGTTCTGTTCTGTCCTAATGGGTCGCTATGAGTCAAAATCAACTTGATGGCAAAGGGTTTGGGTTTGGTTAGTGGGAAGGAGCCAAGAAATAACTTAAATAACTGAAGTAAGCTGCAAGGGGACACTTAGGTGACACTGTGGTCATAACTTGTATTTAATTATTAAACAGGTACAATTCACTCTCCCAAAGAAACACACTCTTCCATTTTTCTTTAAATACAAAGCCTTCTTGGTCTTTTGTTTCCCTGATTTTAGGGTACAAAATAATTTCACTTTCTTAACTCAAAAAAAGGCAGAATGTAAGCACAATAATAAACTGCAAATGATCCCTGGCCTCTCTGGGTCTGGGGAGACCACTAGGAAGAAGCAGGACCAGTAAATGGAAAAGCATGTGCCCCCTTAAAGGGAGAGCTGCCCATTAACTCCAAACCAAAAAAATCAAACCCGTTGCCATTGAGTGGATTCCAACCGCCGACCTTTTGGTTAGCAGCCAAGCTCTTAACCACTGCACCACCAGGGCTCCCTATCAACTCCAGTCAATCTTCATCATGCAGAAATGCAGATCCAGGGTTACCAGATCATCTGACTTTTCAATAGAAGCCAAAGATGCAGATTTTTACATGAACTCACCAAACTGTAATGTTAATAACTCCTTCCAAAAAAATTGTTACCACTGTGCAGGACAAACAAATGTGTCTGTGGATTATGTCCTCCCTATTGGTCAACACCTTGCAACCTCTAAACAAGATTCCCCCCCCCCACAAAGTCCCTTCCAGTTCTACATTCTTCTTAAATAAAGTCTCTGAGGAGCCTCCCCCATAAAAATTCACCATTAAAGGTGTTAAAGCAAAGGACTCAATCACTCACTTACATTGAGAAATTTGAAATATACTGACACTTGAAAATTTAGAACCCATTCAGTGTGTTTTCAAGTCTTTCAATAACCATGATGGAAGCAGACTGCCTTGTGCAGCATCTTTAATCAAAAGCCCTGCGAAGAGTGACGCTGAACATTATTAAACTATGCTACAGAGCTAAGTTATGCTTTTGGTGACCTCCCTAACTCTAAAAGGATTTCAAAAATAAAAGTAGAGAGTTTAAAATGTAGAGAGAACGTGTTCTATTGGAAAGAACACTGGCTTCTGGTACCAGCTTTGTCACTAACTTACTCTCTGACCATGGGCAAGTCACTTCACCTTTCTGGGTCCTTGGTTTTCTCATCTATAAAATAAAAGGGATTGAATTCTATGCTCCAACTTCATCAAGCCCTAAAATTCTACTATTCTCAACAAAACACTTCGAGGGACAGAGTAGCAGGGGCAGCAGTCTAGGGACCATGGTTTCAGAGGACATCTAGGTCAACTGGCATAACAAAGTTTGTTAAGAAAATGTTCTGCATCCCATTTTGGTGAGTGGTGTCTGGGGTCTTAAAAGCTAGGAAGCAGCCATCTAAGATGCATCAATTGGTCCCAACCCACCTGGAGCAAAGGAGAATGAACAACACCAAAGACACAAGGAAAATATTAGCCCAAGAGACAGAAACAGTCACGTAAACCAGAGACTGCATCAGCCTGAGACCAGAAGAACTAAATGGTGCCCAGTTACCATCAATGACCACCCTGACAGGGAACACAACAGAGTCCCTGATGCAGCAGGAGAAAAGTGGGGTGCAGAACTCAAATTCTAGTAAAAAAGACCAGACTTAAGGTCTGAGACTGGAGGGACACGAGAAGACATGGCCCCCGGACTGTGTTAGCGCTAAACTGAAAACATTCCCGAAGTCAACTCTTCAGATATAGATTAGACTGGACTATAAGACATAAAATGATACTCGTGAAGAGAGCGCTTCTTAGTTCAAGTAGATACATGAGACTAAATGGGCAGCTCCTGTACAGAGGCGAGATGAGAAGGCAAAAAGGGACAGGAGCTGGTTGAATGGCCATGGGAAATCCGGGATGGAAAGGAGTGTGCTGTCACATTATAGGGAGAGCAACTAGGGTCACATAACAGTGTGTGTATAAATTTTTGTATGAGAAACTAACTTGAACTGTAAACTTTCACTTAAAGCACAAAAAAAAACCAAAAAACCTGTATCTGAAAATTCTAGTATTCTTTTTATTTATATTATCTCTCAACGGTCTTTAAATTGTTTTATTAAACTTAATTAATTTTTCCCATGTTTAGCGTAGTCTTTCTAGCCATATGTTAAGCTTAAGAATGATAACTAGGTTTATGCTTCTTTACATCCCTTAGTCTCTGGCAAGGTGCTTTATGCAGTGCAGACACAGTATTAGCTGAACTGAATTTATGCACCCTGATTTAAAGGTATTTACAAGCCTACCAAAACAAAGCTTCTGCCTTAATCTTAGTCATATCTTCTGGTTCTCTACAATGGTATTATTTAGAGTAGCTAAACAAATAACTTTTAAACTCTTGGCAGTCTCTAGTTTTCCAATTAACTTACACAGAGTCCTTCACAAGATCTATTACAAAACCTACTAGAACTAATCAACCTTAATGAATTACAGCAACCTTAGGTTTTTCCAGGAGGAATCATGCTTACTGGAACTAAATAAAAAGTTAAACTGTAGTTATTCAGTCTTCATTACCTTATAAATGACAATCCTGGCTAAGTTCCCTATAAATCCAGAAAGGGGCAGAGATGTAGGCATTTGACTAGCAATCTTTATGACAGAAAGAGAACTGGAGATGGGACAAAAAAGAAAATAAAAGCATAGTTCCATCAGAACCAAGGAGGCTCATTGTGGCAAAGTGCCTCATTCACACAAAGAGCTACATACCTTCCCTAAAGACATTAAACATTCATTTACAACAGAATGGCCACATCATTCTTAAAATGTGCCTGCTCCAAAGCTTTAGACTATCCTTACTAAGCTACTCAATGTGCTTTTTTTTTTTTAACAGCAAGGTGAAGTTAATGCAATGTTAGGATGGTTCATTTAAATGCAAATCAGGAAGTTTAGAAATTAAAAGTACCCAAGGTACTGTCACACTGCACAAGATATAGGCCGTGGATTACTCAGCGCTGTCATAGGTATGCCTGGTTGCATCTGCATTAAACAGAGTTAACAAAGCTGTGGGAACCTCAACTCTCAAATCTCCTGGTAACTGTCAAAAAAAACAAGGTAACCCTTATAATTGAGACTCACTCTTTAAGCCAAATCCTGTCTATTTTACTAAATTCCCCCAAGCCTGTCACCTTCTCCTGAAATGTAAACAGGTTGGGGATTGGAGGAGGAAAGACAGGGTAAGAAAATAAAGAGGCATAAAAATGCAGATGGCTCAAGTAAACAAAATGAAAACTTCTTTTTCTCAAGAAAGTAGACAGTCTATTTCTGATCACAATTATAACATCACTGTAAAAAATATATATATTTCTCTCACTTTTGGTCAAACTTGAAAGCAAAAATATAATCAGGATAAAAAGTTTCTCATCTAGTCCAGAGTAACTGGATTACATAAGCATCAATCCATCACATACATTTTACATCAGGCACTTACATGGCATAGAGTAGAAGGAGTTATCACTCTCCTTCCAGATATACAGACCTATGAGAAAAAGGATACTTGGCTAGATCTTTAAAAAATAATCATAATGATAGAAACAAAGCACTTACATTTATTTTTATTTTGTTCCTTTTCTTATTTCTTGAGGGTGCCAAAGGCAATGAGGAAACACAGGAAACAGCTGAAACAAAGAACTGCTATGCCACAAGCATCAGAAGACACACTGATTACCAAACGCACTAAGCAAAGGACATAAGGTAAACCTCCCCAAAAAAGATGTCCATCCAACCATTTTGCCACACACACAGCAAATATTTGAGTGTCTTCTCAGTATAGGCACTATTCCAGACAGCACTGAACAAGACAAAAAAGGACCCTGCCTTCATGAAGCTTACACTGTAGTAAAGACATAAGTAAATAAAACAATATCCCTGCTAAGAAAAAAATTAAATATGATAATGAAATGAGGGATCTGCTTTTAGGCAGAGTGCTCAGAAGGCCTTTCTGTCTTGATAACATTTGAGCTGAAAACTGAAAGTCATTAAGAGCCAGGGGCCAAGTGAGCATCTGGGAAGAGGCAAAGGGCACAGCTATAAGGCAGCATCTCTGGACTCAGAAAGTGGAGGCCAGTGTAGCTGGAGAGTAGAGCAAAAAGAGGTGAGAGATTCACTGAAGGGAAAAAAAAGCTCCTAAAGTAAAGCAATCACTTGCTGTATGGACCGGATATATACAGTTCGTTTATTTAGCTTCCACCCCACTATGGTTGAGACTAGTAACAAGGGGTGAGTGTTTGATAGAAAGCTGCATTAAGGCCTCATAACAAACAACTGATTATGGATGCACAGGAAGTCCCTGTTTCCATAAGAGACTGGATAACTCTGGTCTGAAAAGCAAAGAAGAAACAAGCATCTGTACTGGAGGCACAAGAGAAAAGAGAGACAAAAGGGAAAAGAGGTTTCTGTTTTAGAACAACAGGACTAAAAGATGGAGAAACTTTTCACATAGCTGAGGAGAAGCCCATAGGAAGAAGAAAAATATAGTAATTTTCCTGGAAAGCCAGGCAAAAAGATGCCTGGACTTGACTAGGGAGTCTGGGACGTTACCCAAACTGAGTGAGAAAACAAGAATTGTCTCTAAGATTTGTCTTGTAGAATATACATTTGATGACCTATTTTGTCGTTCATTCATCAGTGATGGACCAATTACCATGTTCTGGGATCCTGCTAGGTGCCAGGGACAGAAAAACTAATTTGAAATCCCTACAGATCCTCCATCCATTAATTATTAAGTACAAAAGTAAAGATGCTTTTGCCTTTACAACAGAGAAATCTGGTAGATACCACTTAATCTTAAAAAAGTGATTAAACAGTATCACCATCAGTGCAACAACCTGACAACTGTTCTAATGCCCTGAGAAAGATCGTTGTTGTTACTGCCCCCAACTCTTGGTGACCCCATGCACAACAGAATGAAATGTTGCCAGGTCCTGCACCATCCCCATAATCAGCTGCAGATCAGACCACTGTGATCCATAGGGTTTCTTTCATTGGCTAATTTTTGGAAGTCGATCTCCAGGCCATTTTTCCTAGTCCATCTTAGTCTGGAAGCTCCACTGAAACCTGTTCAGCATCATAGCAATGTACAAGCCTCCAGTGACAGAGGGGTGGTGGTTGCACAGGAGGTGCACTGACCAGGAATCAAACCCAGGTCTCCTGCATGGAAGGCAAGAATTCTAACACTGAACCACCACTGCCCTCCTGAGAAAGACACAATACCACATATGCAGTATTCCTGCCAGAAGTGGAAATAATCAGACAAATCCACATTGTGGGAAACCTACAAAACTGATCACAATGGTTAAAAAAATGTCATTGTCAATGTCATGGGGGGGGAAGACTGGAAATCACAACTAAAGAGGCATGACAAGCTAAATGAAATAAGATCTTTTACTTGGTTCCTAGATCAAAAGGAATTCACTAGAACATTAGTGGAGTCTGAATGTAATTATGGACTATACATGAAGTCAGTACTTCCGGGGAATCTTGTTAAAGGGCAGATTCTGATTCAGTTAGGTCTGAGTTGGGGCCTAAGATTCTGCATTTCTCACAAGCTCCCAGGGAAAGCCAATGCTGGTCCTCAGACCACTCTTTAAAAGCAAGCTATTACATAATATTACTGTATCAATGTAAAAGTTTTTTAGTAATTACCGTTATGCAGGACAATGTTCTTATTCTTGGGAGTTACATGCTGAAGAATTTAAGGGTGAAATGCCACGACTGCAGTTTACTTTCAAATAACTCAGGGGGAAAAAAAGTTTATATAGAGTAATTGAACAAATTTGAAAACGTTAACTGGTGAATATAGGTGAACTGGTAAATCAAGTGCTCACTGTATTACTCTTTACTTTTCTGCAGGTTTGAAGATTTTTTGCGGGGGGAGGTGGTGGGGGGGACTTGGGGAGAAAATACCCTGGCAGAGCTCACAGTTCAGACAGGAAAACAGTTACAACAGAGAGTATAAAGTTGTCAAGTGCTCAATGGGTACACAAGAGGAGTTTTGGAAGCACTCAGGAGGGAGACCCCAACTTGCCAGGAAGCCTCACTGAGGATCTGCTATATTGAGAGGAAGGGCAGCTATTTCAGGTTATGCAAAGGGACGATGGCACCAGAGAACACTGGCACCTTTCAGGAACCACAGCTGTGGGTGGAAAATAGAAGATAAACAGTGAAATGGCAGAAGATAAGCTGAAACGTAAGCTAAGAAATTAAGAAGGCATTAGAGATTTAGACTTTATCCTTTCTGACTTAAAAATACTTTGCACCCACTCTATTTTTGTTTACAACAATTAGTTTGCAGTGAGAAACCCTCAATTCAAAAACAAAGACAAAGGATTGAATCCTATCTCTTCCAGTTACCACAGTGAAGGCAGAAAGTGCCAGCCAGTGCCTTCCCAACCAAAGCTCCATTTGCATAGATCTACAGAACACCCATCTTTACACACGCTCAACTGCAGAACTAAATTCCTCAAACTCAACAGGCCCCAAACCGAGCATCTTCCCCTGGCATATTCCCTCTGTGGCTTCTCCCATCTCAGCAGAACAAAGCTCAACTAAATCAGGTCCCCTAGAAGGAGACTCCATGCCTCCTTTCCACTTCCTCCTCCTTCTCCCTCCTCTGCACTTCAGTAAACACCTCACTCACCCTCTAACCCTCTGTTAGCCCTGGTATAGAATATCTAGGAGTCTTCTAATTTCCACTTCTTCCCTCAACCTGGTTCTCCAGGTAGCAGCCACACCAGTTATCGTTCTCATCGGGTCACAACCCTCTGAAAGAAAGGAGACTGCAGACAGCACGAAGCTGAAACTTCAGCAAACAAACCCGATCTGCACTAGCCTGTTGGTCTTATCACCTGCCTCCACTCCATCAAACATCCCGCCTGCACATGCATGCCTCCACACCTTTATAGAAGCTGTTTTCTCTGCCCAGATCTTTCCAACTGGAAAAGCTATTCATTTTCCTCCAAGACTCAGACAAATGTCATGCCCTCTGCCTCCGCAGAAAGAACTGTCCCCTTTTTCCTGGGTTCCCCCAGCACTATACAAGCATCTCTACAACAGCACTTGCCACACAGCACTTTATCTATGTGTCTGTCTCTCCTGAAACTGTGAGCTCCTTTGAGCACAGGGACCATGCCTTTTTCAACGCGGTACCTTTCATCTAATAAAGCACTCTATACATGTTTAACTGAAGTAGGTTTCATCTACCAACACTGAGACATGTGGGAAAGAAGTAAAAGGGCATAAATTGCTCATTCTTAACTATCAGTGATATTACTAAGGCTAATCCCACCAGTTTGTAAACTTCTTGCAGTTATCTATGGTGGTTTACACGTTCTTAACATCTCCCCAGCATTTGGCACACTGCTTTGCAAAGTAGGCTTTTAATAAATGTGCTGTATTTAATTGAACCCTTCCCACTGCGACTGATATACAGCAGACTAAATACTACCTTAGATTAAACCCGTTGTCGTCAAGTCGATTCTGACTCATAGCAACCCTACAGGACAGAGCAGAACTGCCCTATGGGGTTTCCAAGAAGCGGCTGGTGGATTCGAACCTTTTGGTTAGCAGCCAAGTTCTTAACCACTGTGCGACCAGGGCTCCTCCACCCTAGATTAAAGCTACCTAGAAAACATCACATCTTTCACTGGTCTTAATGGTCGCAAATAAGCTTAAATTTCTCTCTAGGGTTGCCAATTTCCATTTCTGTGGGCTTTTTTCTTTTTCTCTCCTCCAAGGGATTCAAGATCACATTTCACTTAGCCACTTCTCTACAAAATGACAGGTTTCTAAAAATACATTTCAAAGTCAGTCCAGAGTTTTTCTGAGAAGATAGCAACCCCAGGTCCAAGGAAGCAAGAAAATGGTAACAGTTGATTATAGGAAACCTTTGCCAGTCTAGAGAGCCCTAAGAATTGAAAACTAACTTGTCAGTAATAGCAACTTATCTCTCCCTCCCAGCCTCTGGCTTATTCACTGCATTATCATTTTTCACAAACCACGATTAGAAGTCTGGACTAATATTAAAATATTTAACATAATGAAATATTCAACATACCATGAAAGAATAGTAACAATGCATCTTTGCTTGGAAAGAAAGTATGAATCAGAGCCACACGGGGCAAATGGACTATTAAGAAAGGCTCCTATCATTCACCTCACTTGAAATGGGCCGTACTGAATGCATTTTCTAAGCTATGTCTAAGGCAGAACTTTCAGTTTCAAGAACACTCTGCAATCTAACCTGGGTACAGGATTATGTAATCTGGTAATTAACCAGGCCTCCAACTCACATCTTCAGCTCATAATGTCAAATACTAACAAAATAAACTGTAACAATAAAACATGCTCAAGCTATAATTGGTGGTTCACTTATTTATGACAATATTTAATAATGAAGTCTTTGTGGCATCAAACCAGTCCAGGGAAATCTCAGCTTCCCTTCCCTGGTCAGTTCAGACCCTAGCTGCTCCATGCAGTCCTTTCTCTTTCATCCCCTTTCACCCAGGGCCTGGTTCATGGGCACCGGCCCCCTCTCTATTTCTTAGGTGCAACAATCCAATGGAACTCACGAACTGTAGGGAAAGGACTATCTTTAATCTAGAAGGAAAAGAAGAGACAAACATAAAGGGATGAAGTTCGGAGGGGGTCTCAGCACAGAGCTTCCATGTTCCCAGGAGACGTGCTTATCCTCCCAAGAGCAGAATGTTCGTTCTCTCCAACCTGGAAGCTCCTGTAAGCTTCTGTCTCCCAAGACCTTTTACTGGCCTCACCATGTGGCCTCCTGAGGCTTAGTCAGCATAAGGCCCCCAGGTGATCCCTTTTTGTTGGGTCAAGCCCCAACTCATTGGCCTCTGGTGTGGTCCTGTTCTCAGGAACGAGGATCAAAGGCCAAACTGTTTACTGAAAAGGAGTTCCACACCTCCCAGTCTTAAAACAAGAAAATGAGGTATCTACAGCTCAACATAAAGAGCCCTGGTGGCACAGTGGTTAAAGCACTCAGCTGCTAACCAAAAGGTTGGCAAACCCACCACCCACTTTTAGGGAGAGAGATGTGGCAGTCTGCTTCCGTAAAGACTGTAGCCTTGGAAACCCTATGGGGAAGTTCTAGTCTGTCCTATAGTGTCGCTATGAGTTGGAATCAACTCCACAACACAAAACAACAGCCCGATATAATGGAATGGAGTAACCAAAATTAATGAATCCAGGAAAGAACTATCCTTTAAATTAACAATTAAGGAATAATACCAATTATTTAAAACCAAGATTGTTGCTGTTGTTAGTTGCCATCGAGTCAGTTTTAGCTCATGACTACCCACATGTGCAGAGTAGAACTGCTCCACAGGGTCTTAAAGGCTGTAAACCTTTTGGAAACAGATTGACAGACTTGTCTTCCAAGGCGCCGCTGGGTAGGTTCGAATCACCAACCATCTGGCTAGTAGTCAAGCGCTTAACCCATTTGTACCACCCAGGAACTCACATTAGATTGAACAGATTACTCATTACAAAATTTTAAAGCCCTAGAAGCCTTAAAAAAAAGAAAATTAAAATTAAAAAAATCTTATCAGATGAAAATTACAATAACTTACACAGTGTAATTCCCTCCCTTCTTTTAATAAAATGGGAATAAAGAAAAGATGACAAATTCTAAAAATCAAATCACACTACTCATACGATACTTGTTCCAAATATTTAGAGTAACACTCGAAGCTGTCCTTCAAACTGTATTTACATTATATATACAATACTGCAAACTTGTAGCCAGTGAAAAAGCACAAATTAAATCCCAATCAAAAAGTGGGGTTGATAGACGACAGTCCATCAACAAGTAAACAGAAATGAATGCTAATTTCAAGCTCCACTAGAAATGGGGCTGGGGGGCATGCTTGCATATGAAGAAAAAGTTTGATAGTTATGAAAAAGCTAAAGAAGAAAATAATGAACATTAAGGGGCTCCAAGAAAGGGCAATGCTGAAGTTTTGTTTTGAAGCTGAGTATTTCTGTACACTTGACTTTCATAATGGGTAAGCTCAGTATACTGCTCTCGCATGTGAGCAAACAGCATGAGACAGGGTAAGGCAAGCCATACTGTCCACTTCCTACCCTGCTAGGCCCATTCAATCCAGGCCTATAGCGTGGGGACTGAGCAGACTACCTCACTACATAAGCCACACTCACAAAGTTTGGAAGAAGCACACTAGCACCTGGGCAAATTTCAGAAACTGTTGCTCTATGAGACTCCCAGATGTCTGATGTGTTTGACTTTTCTTCTTAAAAGAGAAAATGGAAGGATCTAATAAGACAAATGTTCCAACATATAATCACCAAAATTCTTTAAGACTCAAACGGTGTGGCTTCACAGTCACTCATGAGGAAAAAATTATTTGGGCTGAGGAAGCAGAAAGGATGATTGATTTCACGTTTTTCACTACTTCTTTATCTCTATATAGAAAGTCAAACTCGTAAAAAAGATTTTTTAATTAATTTATTTTACCTGGTTTTTTTCTTCGTTCATTTTTTATACACAGTAAAATTCACTCTTTTTGGTGTAGTATTCTCTGAGTTTTGACAAACTCCTACAGTTGGGTAATCACCTCCATGATCAAAATATAGAAAAATTAAAGGAATTTATATTATTTTCACAACAGCATGTACATACAACCTCTTAAGAAGGCTGAATAAGGACTACAGGTCAGCAGGTGGCCATAGTAGATCCATAACTATTACCAAACAAAAAATTCACTGCCTCACCAACAGCAACACTAGCAGTAGCCTTTCTGGGGCTTATTTTATGAGTTTATCAAAACTCATAGAACAGTACATCAAAAAGAGTGAACTCTATTATGTATAAAAAAATGAAAAAAATAAATTCATTTAAAAAAATTTTTTTCCCGTCTGGAGCAAGGGAGGATGAAGAAAACCAAAGACACAAGATTAGTTCAAAGGACTAACGGACCACAACTACCACAGCCTCCACCAGACTGAGTCTAGCACAACTAATGGTGCCTGGCTACCACTACCAACTGCTCTGACAGAGATCACAACAGAGGGTCCCGGACAGAGCTGAAGAAATGTAGAACAAAATTCTAACTCACAAAAAAAGATCAGACTTACTGGCCTGACAGCGACTGGAGAAACCTCAAGTATGGTCCCCGGACACCCTTTTAGCTCAGTAATTAAGTCACTTTTGAGGTTCACCCTTCAGCCAAAGATTAGACAGGCCCATAAAACAGAACGAGACTAAAGGGGCATACCAGCCCAGGGGCAAGGACTAGAAGGCAGGAGGGGACAGGAAAGCTGGTAATAGGGAACCCAAAGTCGAGAAGGGGAGAGTGTTGACATGTTGCGGGATTGGTAACCAACGTTACAAAACAATATGCATACTGTTTAATGAGACGCTAGTTTGTTCTGTGAACCTTCATGTACAGTACAATAAAAAGAACAATTTGTGTGAGTTCAGCTTTCTATGTAGAGAGTAAGCAGTGAAAAACATTGGGGCACTGGTGGTTCAGTGGTAGAATTCTTGCTTTGCATGTGGGAGACCTGGGTTCAATTCACAGCCAGTGCACGCTCATGTACAGCCACCACCCATCTGTCAGGAGACTTGTGTGTTGCTATGATGTTGAACAGGTTTCAGTGGCGCTTCCAGACTAAGACCAATGAGGAAGAAAGGCCTGGAGATCCACTTCCAAAAAGCAACCAATGGAAAAAAAAAAAAAAATCTATGGATCACAACAGTCCAATCCACAACTATGCATGGGGTTCCCGTGAATTGGGGGCCCAACTTGATGGCAGCTAACAACAACAGTGAAAAACATTTACGAAATCAGCATGATTTCAGTCTGAGGGACATTAGGGCCTCTATCCAAGAAGGGGTGTGACCTGCCATCAAACTCTTACTTTCAGTTTACAGTTCTCACACCCAAGTATTCAAACAATAGATCCATGGTGTTTAAAATGGAAAATACCCTCATACAGCACAGATGCAACTAAAGTACATTTTGTGGGGCGGGGGGGCAATTTGGGAAAATTTTCAAAGCTACAAAAAGTAGCATTTCCCCCTAGAAATTCCACTTCTAAGAAGTTACCCTAAAGAAATATATCAAGGATGGACAAAAAGATTTAGCTACAAAGTAAAGCAACACAGGAAGCAAGCTAAATGCCCCACAAAGGACTCGTTAAGGAAGCTGCATAATGGAATATGAGGGGATCATTAACATGCTGTGTTAGCATAGTGACATTAACCATATTTCATCAATTCTAAAGTATACATTATTTCACATTTTTTAGTCTCTAAAATCTGGATACATCTTATAATCGATGGCATTTCCTAGTTTATTTGGCGTTTCTTCTTTCTTAGTGGCGCATAAAATAAAGGTGGTAGTCGTTAGGTGTCATCAAGTCGGCTCCCACTCATAGTGACCCCATGTACAACAGAACAAAGCATTGCCTGGTCCTGTGCCATCCTCACAACTGTTGCTACGTTTGAGTCCACGGTTACAGCCATTGTGTCAATCCATCTTGTTAAGGGTTAAATAAAGGTTAATCTTACTCTAATAATAGGGGGAAATATTCAAGTTATAAGAGGACAGTAGATTACAAAACAGCATATAAAGTAAAATTTAGCATTTATAAAAGCTACCTATAGTCAATATACATGCCTACAAAAATGATTAGAGGATATAAAGCAAAAGTTAACAGTGTTTATCTCTAGATGATATAAATATGAGTGACTTTTTTTTTTTTTAATTTTAATTAACTGGATATCAAGCCATCTATCTCCACCCCCGTATCAACCTGGCACAACCCTATACATAGCACAAGTAGATCTGCCATAACTAACTTAATATTTATTGAACAGTACATACTATGGGCAAAGAAATGAGTCAAGTATCACAGGAGACAGAAAGATACAAAAGAATGTAATTGCCTTCATGGAGCTAAGCACCTAGCAAAGGAATTTACATTCTAGAAGAGTCTTAATAAAAGTTAAGTCAGCAACTTAATGACATTTAAATACTGAACTTGTTCACTGGTTTTACTTGCAAGACAATCCACTTAATATGGATAAAAACATGTCCTGTCCAGCACTCCATAATTAAAATCAGGGTTTTATCACATCAGAAATTAAAATAAATAACCTTTATAAATCATCTTATTTATTACACAGATGACCAAGTTCAAACTCTCGGCTGAGTCTCATACGATTAAAAACTCCTAAAAGCATGTTATCATCGTAATTCATCAGAAAAAAGACACATAATCAATGACAAATTAGCAATAGCAGGAAATATCCCACCATATAACTCTTTGTTGTTTATTATGACCTTTTAAGAATTTTTTTTTTTTTTTTTAATTCTTTCCAGATGCTTTCCTTGCTCACCCTGGGCTCTCAGTGCTGGAGGGTATAGGTGGCAGTGGTTAAGAGCTCAGCTGCTAACCAAAAGGTTGGCAGTTCAAATCCACAAGCTGCTCCATGAAAACCCTATGGGGCAGTTCTACTCTGTCCTATAGGGTCTCTACGAGAAGGAATCAACTTGATGGCAAATGGTTTGGTTTCGGTTTGGTTTTAATAGTAACTTAGTCCCTGCCCTCAGGGTAAAAAAAAGAGTTCAGCTGAAAAAACAAAGATAGTAAACAAAACAAAACAAAACAGGATATTAAGTGAGAAAGCTGTAATCAGGTGCAAATTTGTAGTTCAGATAAAGATCACTTTCAGTGATGGTAATCAAAGTCTCAATGGAAAAAGCATGTTAATCAGCCTTCAGAGATGAATAGCATTTGTGTCAAAGAGGGATGAAACATTACAGAAAAACGGCAAATAACAAAGGAACATTTGTACAAATGCCTAGCAGATGCAGAAAACATGTAGCAGCAACTTACAGTAGAAAATAAAGTTGAAAAAGTTAAGGCCAAAACTCAGAAAGCCTTGAACACCAATTTAAAGTCTGACCTTTTTATTTAATGCAACCAGTTATCAGTAGTAAATTTCTCAAATGAGAATGAGAGGTCTGCTTATATGTAAAAGACTGGAATTTCCAGGAGGAAATTCTACAAACTTTGGCAAACACTTACTGAGCAACCATAATGTTTCAGATACTGGGATTAAACACGGAAGGCAGTGGAGGGATACCTATAGACTACAAACGAGTCGGGGGATTTCTGGAGTGCTAGTAATTTTCTACTTCTTGATATGGGTACTGTTCACTTTGTAATTCATTGAGCAGGTACTCATGATCTGAGCACTTTTCTGCATGTTATACTTTAATAAGAAAAGGTTTACTTAAAAATAAAGGCCTAGACCCCAACTCCAGGAAATTCCCAGCTGGAGGAAGTCATTCATACAAGTATTTAGCAGAAGGTGTTAAAGATGCAACCATAGAAGATGTACAAGTTACCCAAGAAGAGCCAGGGTCCAAGAGAAAACCCAGAGGCAATAGCGTCAAACTTGAATTTTAAAGAATAAATGAGTTTGTCAGATGGCTAGGTGGCCCAGGCAAAGGATAAACATTTGAAAAAAGGCCTTAAACTAAGAAACAAAACAATTTATCCAGAAAACCCGCAAGTGGTTTTGATAGTTCAGAAATCCAGAATGATTCTCAATTTTCCCAAACAGCAATTTGTTATGCATACAAGGCCTTCCCTAATCTAATCTGACTGTTGCCTCATCTGCCACGTCTCCACCCACAAACTAGACTTCAGACAGAAAAAGTTTTCCCTTCTTCATTCAACAAACACCTTATTTGCCCTCCATGTCAGGTAACTGCCAAGGGCTAAGGCTACCATTCCCTGCCTTCAAGGAGCTTCACTTTCCAGCAGGGACATCAAGAATAAGTTACAGCATAATGGAGCACACTACCCAGTACAAAGAGGTTTGCTACCAAAAATGGAAGTGCTAACAGCTGAATCTTGAGGTATGACTAGGACTCATCAATGAACACAACAGAGTACAAGAAGGAGGAAACAACATTTACGGAGAAACCTAGGCCCCCACATCCAAACGATAGTCAAGTCCCATCTTATATCTCCAAAATACAACTCCCTTCATCCCTACCACCTTCACCCGCACATCTTTCTAGCTTAACTCCCAATTTCCACCTGTACAAGCCTTCTCTAAACACTAACAAGAGTGATCTTAAAAAGGTGATCAGATGATGAAACTCCCTACAATGACTTCTTTACAGCTCTTAGAATAAAATCCAAATATTTCCCTGCATGACCTGGCCTCTGCTTTCCCCGGCAATCTCACATGAGGCTTCTCTCCACTTAAGAGTATTCAACTGACACAGGTCTTCTCTGAGGTCTCTAACACGTGGAGTTCTTTCCTGCCTCAGGACTTTTAAACATGCAGAGGGCCCTGTTCCCTCTGTTCAGCTCTTCACTAGCACACATACACATCCCAACAATCAGAGGTATCCCTCATGTCTCACACCAATACTGCTTTCTCAAAAAAATTCCATATGCATATGGAATCAGTTACTCCCAATCCCTGGTAGCACAACCATTAAGCGCTCTGCTGCCAACCAAAAGGTTGGCAGTTTGAACCCACCAGCGGCTCCGAAAGAGAAAAGACCTGGAAATCTGCTCCCGTAAAGATTTCTGCCTAGGAAACCCTATTGGGCAGTTCTATTCTGTACAGTATGCAGGGTCACTATGAGTCAGAATTGACTCAATGGCGGCACGCAGCAACAACAACAATCTCCACATCTGGTTTATAGGGCAGAATTAAGAGAATAAGGAGCCCCATTTTAGACAAGCTGAGTTGAGAAGCCCCTGAGACACCCAGGAGCAATCCGGTGCACAGATTAACTCTGTGGGTCAGGAGAGACATCTGCACTCCAACAGAGGCTTGGACTTCAGCACATAAGGTTGATGGCAGGAAGACTGTGTATATGGGGTGGGGGCATCCCTCACCTCTAAGTCACTGTATGGATGAGATATTACTAATAGGAGTGAGGGTGAATACTGCATCAATGGTAGAAAGAAAAGAACCAAAATCCACTGGATAAAATCCGGGTATGAGTAGATTTAAAAAACGAGTGAGAAAGTATAAGGAAAACCAGGAAGAGTTGTACCACAATCCCCCAAAATCCTATGCCCTTTTAAGCTTCTCAAGACTTCTTGCCTTCACTTGACAAAACCCTACTCATGTTTCAAAGGCTGGTTCAAAAGCCACCGCCTCCCGAAAGCCTTTCCCAATTTCTCCAAAGAAAACTAATTACCCCTCCCCCATGCCTCCACTGAGTTTCTTTGATTGTTAGTAGTATATAATATTTGACCCATACACAATAGTTTCTCAACAGTACTGTTATGGCACTTATGGAAGTCTGCCTTGTACCAGGCTTGGGGTAGATGCCTCCCCTATTACACTGTGAGCCCTTAAGGGTACAGATCATATCTTATTCATCTGTGAGCCCTTAAGTAGGTGGATAAAAAATTATTTGTAACTTAATAATCGCCAAGAAGGATAAGTAATTGGGCAGGAGCTATAGACAGCTCCTCCACTCATTCCTCTTGCAAAATAAGACACATCCTAATAAATTTGACTTACAAGTTTATATTTTCTGAAAGTAACACACACCGGTATACAGTTTTTAAAAATCACTGCTAAACACAAAATAACCTCTCACCAAAACGTCTATCCTATCAAAAAAAAAAAAATGATGTAATCATTTCCTTCAACAAAATTATGAAATGCTCTTAATTTAGTTGAGGACTATGCATATCTTACTGTCTTTTCTAAATTTTGTGAATTCTCTACGAAACAAATACAAAAATATTATAAAGACGCAGGAGGACACAAGAAGGTGTCCATCCTGGCCTTGGGCCAACTGCTGCCTGCATTATTAGGAAGCCATGGCTGCCAAGCCAAGGTTAGGCATTCAGTCAACATTTTTTCCAACAAGTGCTACTGTCTCGCTCTCGCTCTCTCTCTCTCACACACACACAAACACAAAAACACACACACAATCCTTTGAAAGTCAACAAAAAAGACTCTGTAATGTCACTCTTGAAAACTAGAACTAATCAGAGTTAAGCACGTCCAATTAACCAGCACACAAAGTCTGAGTAATTTCACAATAAAGGTTAATATGGTACACGTCACAAGTCCACACGCGTGTGGTGCACCTTACCAACAAGGCTAGGTCAGGGAGAGGGAAAACTAACTTTCATATTCGCTCGAGGCCCGGAATGCGGGTGCGCGGGCTCAGCAAACATTCCATTCAGCAGACAGTGAAGTTTCAGCGGCCGGTGAGGGGAGGTGGAGCAACAGAAACCACAAAACCAGAGAACAATCACATCACCGGAAAAATCAAGTCCCCGAACACAAGCAGGCACCGGGAACAACCCGCAGATTCTTCACAAAAAGGAAAACGGCCAAGAGGGCCCAGCGCGGGGCCGGCGCGCACACCAAGCCCACTTGAACAAAGTTTAGAAACCCGGAGAAACTTTTCCGGGAGGAAGCGCCGCGGCTGCTCGGGGCCTGCGGCTTCCTTCTCTCCAGCCGCCGCGGCCCCTCAGCTTCCCCAACGCCGTGGAGGCGGGCCCCGCCCGCCCAGCCAGCCAGGGCCCGGGCCAGGGAACCCGCAGGGGAAAGGGCCGCCGGCCGGAGGCCGAACCCGCGCCGCCGAGAGCCCAATTCCAGAAGGGGCCAGCTCGGGACGGCCCAAGGACGCCCGAGCCCAGCTGAGGAGCTCGCGCGAAGAGTTACCTGCGGCAAACAGGGCGAGCACTGAGAAACCGGAGCACCGAAGCCGACAGCCGCCGCTTTGTCTCCTCCAGTCCCACTCGGAGAAGGAAATGGGCCGCCAGGCGCCCCCGCCCCCCGCCCGGGCCCCGCCCGCCCTTCCCGGAGCCTCCCTCTTACGCGCTCTTCCTGACGCCTCCCGCCGCAGCCGCTTTCTGGCCCCCGCTTTAAAGCGGAGCCCCGACGCAAAGAGACCCTCTGGCAGAACCAGGCCTGGACCCTCTCAGTACCTCTTTCTCTCTGCCCCCCACCCCAGTCACTTCATCCCAGGACCGCAGTGGGGCTCAGGCCGGGAGTGACCTCCGAGAGGAAGGAGGAGCGGCGACTCCTAGAACAGCACCGCGGGGGAGGGTGGAGGAGGGCAGGTGAGTCACCGCGCAGCGCACAGGTGAGTCTCGAGGCGCGGCTTCGCGCAAGCCCAGCCCCCAGCCGGTGCCCCAGGGACGGGGCGCGGCTACGTGAGGTCCTGGGCACGCTCTTCTGAAAAGTGGCACAGGTGTCCCCGAGTCACATGTTCCCAGAAAAGTGCTCTAGGCCCTTCCCCTGGTTTTACTTAAGGAAAAATGGAGGCTAAATAAAGGTCCCACAGCTTAAGGCAGAGTGGAACTACAATCTGATTCATGGGATCTCTTAGGATGTGAGGTGAAAGCGCCCTAGAAATTGCCTAACCCATCCCCTCAACATTTGGGGAAACGGATCCCTGCTCCTGGTCGAGAACAAGAGGCCCGCTACAGCAGCATCCCATCACACACACACTTTAGGGTCCTGGCTTCTATCCTTACTTCTTGTTGGGTGCCTTCAAGTAGGTTCTGACTCACAGCGACCCTATGTACAACAGAGCAAAACACTGCCCAGTCCTGTGCTGTCCTCACAGTCGTTTTTACGCTTGAGCCCATAGTTGCAGCCACTGTGTCAATCCATCTTGTTGAGGGTCTTCTTTTTCACTGACCCTATAGTCTACCAGGAAACCCCGGTGGCATAGTAGTTAAGCGCTACAGCTGCTAACCGAAAGGTTGGCAGTTCAAATTCACCGGGCGTTCCTGGAAACTGTATTGGGCAGTTCTACTCTGTCCTGTAGGGTCGCTGTGAGTTGGAATCGACTCAATGGCAACGGATTTAATTTTTTGTGTGTATGTGTGAGACAAAATCTCACCATCTTTAGATCCAAGGAGCGTTCTGGCTGTACTTCTTGCAAGACAGATTTGCTCTCGTAGTCCATGGTATAGTCAATATTCTTTGCCAACACCATAATTCAAAGACATCAGTTCTTCAGGCTGCTTTTTTCATTGTCCAACTTTCACACGCATGTGTCGCGATTGAAAGAACCATGGCTTGGATTACCCGGCACCTTAGTCCTTAAAGTGACATCTTTGCTTCTTAACGTTTTAAAGAGATCTTTTGCAGCAGATTTGCCAATGCAATGTGTCTTTTGATTTCTTAACTGCTGCTTCCATGGGTGTTGATTGTGGATCCAAGTAAAATGAAATCCTTGACAACTTCAGTCTTTTCTTCATTTATCATGATGTTGCTTATGGGTCCAGTTGTGAGGATTTTTGTTTTCTTTACGTTGAGGTGTAATCCATACTGAAGGCTGTGGTCTTTGATCTTCATCAGTAAGTGCTTCAAGTCCTCTTCCGTTTCAGCAAGCAAGGTTGTGTCATCTGCATATCGCAAGTCATTAATGAGTCTTCCTCCAATCCTGATGCCCCGTTCTTCTTCGTATAGTCCAGCTTTTCAGATTATTTGCTCAGCATACAGATTGAATGAGTATGGTGAAAGGATACAACCCTGACCCACACCTTTCCTGACTTTAAACCACATAGTATCCCCTTGTTTTGTTTGAACAACTGCCTCTTGGTCTAGGTACAGGTTCCTCCTGAGTACCTTAAGTTTTGGAATTTCCATTTTTCCCAATGGTATTCCATAATTTGTTATGATCCACAAAGTCGAATGCCTTTGCATAGTCGATAAAACGCAGGTAAACATCTTTCTCGTATTCTCTGCTTTCAGCCATGATCCATCTGACATCAGCAGTGATATCTCTGGTTCCACATCACCAATGATATCTCTGCCTTCTGAATTCAACTTGAATTTCTGGTAGTTCCCTATCAATGTACTGCTGCAGCCACTTTTGAATGATCTTCAACAAAATTTTGCTTGTGTGTGATATTAGTGATATTGTTCGATAATTTCTGCATTCTGTTGGATTACATTTCTTTGGAATGGGTACAGATATAGATCTCATCCAGTTGGCCAGGTAGCTGTCTTCCAAATTTCTTGGCAGAGACAAGTGAGCACCTCTAGCACTGCATCCATTTGTTGAAACATCTCAGTTGGTATTCCATCCATTCCTGGAGCCTTGTTTTTCGCCAGTGCTTTCAGTGCAGCTTGAATCTCTTCTGTCAGTACCATCAGTTCTTAATCATATGCTACTTCCTGAAATGGCTGAATGTCAACCAATTCTTTTTGGTACAGTGACTCTGTGTATTCCCTCCATCTTCTTTTGATGCTTCCTGTGCCGTTTAGTATTTTACCCATAGAATCCTTCAATATTGCAACTCCAGGCTTGAATTTTTTCTTCAGTTCTTTCAGCTTCAGAAATGCCCAGCATGTTCTTCTCTTTTGGTTTTCTATCTCCAGGTCTTTGCACATTTCATTATAATATTTTATTTTGTCTTTTCGAGCCACCCTTTGAAATCTGTTCAGCTCTTTGACTTCATTGTTTTTTCCTTTTGCTTTGGCTACTCTACATTCAAGAGCAACTTTCATAATCTCTTCTGACATCCATTTTGGTCTTTTCTTTCTTTTCTGCCTTTTTAATAATCTCTTGCTTTCTTCATGTATGATGTCCTTGATGTCATTGCACAACTCGTCTGGTCTTCAGTCATTAGTGTTCAGTGCGACAAATCTATTCTTGAGATGGTCTCTAAATTCAATGGGATATACTCAAGGTCATACTTTGGCTCTCATGGACTTATTCTAATTTTCTGCAACTTCATCTTTAACTTCCGTATAAGCAATTGATGGTCTTTTCCACAGTTGGCCCCTGGCCTTGTTCTGACTGATAATATTGAACTTTTCCATCGTCTCTTTCCACAAATGTATTTGATTTGATTCCTATGTATTCCATCTGGCAAAGTCCTCATATATAGTCACCATTTACGTTGTTGAAAAAAGGTATTTGCAATGAAGAAGTTGTTGGTCTTGCAAAATTCTATCATGCGACCTCCAGCTTCATTTCCGTTACCTAGGCTATATTTTCCAACTACAATCTTTCTACTTTATTTCCAACTTTTGCATTGCAATCACCAGTAATTATCAGTGCATCTTGATTGCATGTTTGATCAATTTCAGACTGCAGAAGTTGGTAAAAATCTTCAGTTTTTTCATCTTTGGCCTTAGTGGTTGGTGTGTAAATTAGAATAATAGTCATATTAACTGGTCTTCCTTGTAGGCATATGAATATTATCCTGTCACTGACAGTGTCGTACGTCAGGGTAGATCTTGAAATGTTCTTTTGACGATGAATGCAATGCCATTCTTCAATTCGTCATTCCTGGCATAGTAGACCATATGATTATCTGATTCAAAATGGCCTATACCAGTCCATTCCAGCTCACAAATGCCTAAGATGTTCATGTTTATGTGTTCCATTTCATTTTTGACGATTTCCAATTTTGCTAGATTTATACTTCATACATTCCACGTTCCTATTATTAATAGATTTTTGCAGCTGTGTCTTCTCATTTTGAGTTGTGCCACATCAGCAAATGAAGATCCCAAAAGCTTGACTCCATCCACTCGTTAAGGTCAACTGTACTCTGAGAAGGCAGCTGTTCCCCACTCATCTTTTGAGTGCCTTCCAACCTGAGGGTCTCATCTTCTGGCAGTATGTCAGACAGTGTTCCCCTGCTGTTCATAAGGTTTTCACTGGATAATTTTTTTCAGAAGTGAACTGCCAGGTTCTTCTTCCTAATCTCTCTTAGTCGGGAAGCTCAGCTGACACCTGTCCACCATGGGTGACCCTGCTGGTATTTGAATACCCGTGGCATAGCTTCCAGCATCACAGCAACACACAAGCCACATGGTATGACAAACTGACAGATAAGTAGGAAACTTAGAGAAAGTTTTATTCCTACCCTTCATGGTGAATACTCCTTAAAAAAAAAATAGCACAAAACAAAAATCAAACAAAATATACTACATACTGTCAGCCTGAAATAGAAAACCCTGATGTTTCTCCTAGGTCATGGAATGATGAACAAGGTTGATTTCAGTATTGGCCTATAAATCCAAAGTAATGCAAGACAACAATATCCGCTGCTGGTTCTGTGCTGATGGATGAGCTAGTGCTAAGTAGTCCTGCCTTCAACATCTACTATTTACATCTCCCTTCCCCCAGGAAATGCAAACTCCTGGAAGAGAGGAGCTGTATCCCCAATAGCACTGGGCACAATTCCTTTCCCCTAGGGAGTGCCCAGTGACCTAATGTGAGTAAAAGTGCCCACTGTAATTCAAAGCACTATGGTTTGCAATAGTTAAGAGATACTGACAAAGGGCAGTAGGACCATGAGGTAGGGAGAGAACCACCTTCAGGAGAGGCAAACCTTGACAAGGCCTTTCTAGTGCAGCTGTACCTCAATGCTGTTTCTGGCTTCAGGATCTTTGCTTCTTCTATAGTACTCCCTGCCTGGAGTGACCATGCCTTCACCTCACTTCACCTGACTACCTCAGTACATAGTAATCAATCAATAAATATTTGTTTGAACTAACAAGAGACAGAGTTAAAGAATTATACTCTATAACTTTGTGTATCCATCACTTCGCTCAGGACCATCTGCTTAATTTGCAGGGTCCCTGTTCAAAATTATTATGAATTTTAGGATAGTGACAGCAGAGCATTATTAAACCAAGCATGGGGACTTTCTAAGCTCAAGGTCCTGTGCTGCTGCACAGGTCACACATGCATAAAGCCAACCCTGGATTCCCTTGTATTTTATACATTGAATTTATATATCCGAGTCCCCCAACAAACCGTGAAAATTCCTAAAGGGCAGGGATGATTTATTTGGTAGGTAATAACTTTCTTGAGTCAATGAATAAGTGTGGTTTGAGTTGGATCTTAAAGAACAGGTAGGATTTCAACAGGCAGAAATGAAATCTTCCACATGAAGGGATCATCTTAAGAAAAGCTGGAATTGAAGATGAAAGTACAGAGTTTATTTAGGGAAAGAAGTTTCTGGGTGAAGAGAGAATATGATGAAACTTGCAGTGTAATTCCTTAAACTAAGGGGAGTCAGTTCCCTACCTCGAAGAAACTCTGAAAAGTTAGAAGACTTGAGCAATCACTATGTCCCAGGTTCTTGCTACGTATTGGGGAAGGAGCAGTGAATAAAACTGACTTGATCCCTGTTCTCACACAACTTAAAATGTAGTGGAGGAGGCAGGTATTAAAACAAGTGAACTATTAAAAAAGAAGAGTAAGTGTGAAGATGGGAGAAAGATATAAGTAGGTTTGGGGAGAAAGTAACCTAGTTCAGTGACCTGAGGAAATGACCTGTATGCTGAGACCAACTCCAGTCAGGCTTTAGCACCTACCTCTCTACCGAAACTGCTTTTATCAAAGGTCCCCAATGATCTCCATGTTGCCAAATCCACTGGGCAGTCTCTGTTCTCAGCTGTCTTGTAGCATCAGCAGCGTTTGATCACTCTCCTCCTTGAAATGCTTTTCTTCGTTCAGCCTCCAGGGCACCAGGCTCTTCAGATTTTCCTCCAACCTCCCTGGCCACAACTTCTTAGTCTTCCTTTAATGATTCCTTCTAAATCTTCCCAACCTCTAAGTGTTGGAGCAGAAGTTCTCAAAGTGCAGTCTAGGGGCTCCTGCAGGGAGTCTGAGGTCAAAACTATTTTTGTATTAATACTAAGATACCATTTGCCTTTTTTCACTCTCATTATCTCATGTGTATACAGTAGAGTGCTCCACAGGCTACATGATGTACGATACGGCATCAGGTGGAATGCAGAAGCAGATATGAGAATCCAGCTGTCATTAAATCAGACATTAGATATTTGCAAAAATGCACAAAAATGACACTTCTCACTGAATTTTTTTGTTTTAGAAAACATTATTTACCTTTAAAAATGTTATTTGTGATAACATGAAGTAGCTTTGTTACAGTGTTTAAATTCATTAATAAATATTTTGAAATTTTCTTTTTTAATTTCCAGTGCAGTAATATTGATAGATAAAACTTACGTAAAAGCTCTTTAAGAGCCTCAGACCCGGAGGGACCGAATTACTGGGCTGAGGGCTGTGGGGACCATGGTCTCAGGGAACATCTAGCTCAATTGACATAACATAGTTTATAAAGAAATTGTCCGACATTTCTACTTTGGTGAATAGCATCTGAAGTCTTAAAAGCTTCTGAGCGGCCATCTAAGATACTCTACTGGTCTTACCCCATCTGGAGCCAGGGAGAATGAAGAAAACCAAAGACACAAAAGAAAAATTAGTCAAATGACTGATGGACCACAACTACCACAGCCTCCACCAGACGGAGCCCAGAACTAGATGTGCCCAGCTACCACCACTGACTGCCCTGACAGGGATCACAATAAAGGGTCCCAGACAGAGCTGGAGAAAAATGTAGAACAAAATTATAACTCACACACACAAAAAAAAATGACCAGCCTTACTGGCCTGACAGAGATTGGAGAAACCCCGGGAATATGGCCTCCGGACACCATTTTAGCTCAGTAATAAAGTCACTCCTGAGGTTCACCCTTCGGCCAAAGATTAGACAGGTCCATAAAACAAAACAAGACTAAAGGGGCACACCAGCCCAGGGGCAAGGACTAGAAGGCAGGAGGGGACAGGAAAGCTGGTAATAGGGAACCCAAGATTGAGAAGGGGAGAGTGTTGACATGTCGTGGGGTTGGTAACCAATATTAGGAAACAATATGTATACTAATTGTTTAACGAGAAGCTAGTTTGTTCTGTAAACCTTCATCTAAAATACAATAATAAAAAAAATGAACAAAGAGCCTCAAAAAATTTTAAGAATGTAAAGTGGGTCTTGAGATTAAAAAATTTAAAAACTGCTGTTGAGGGTCCCAGGGTTTCATCGTTGGACCTGTTTTTCTGTCTACCCTGCACCCCTTGGTTGATCTTACCCAGTCTTTTGACTTTAAATATGCTGACAACTCCAGGCTTATATCTCTAACCTGAACATTTTTCCTGAATTATAGATTCTACTTGGTATCTTCATTTGAATATCCAGTAGGCATCTAGGCTTCTCAAACTTTATGTGTCCAGAACTGATTTCCTGATACCCTCCTCCAAACCTGCTGATCTCACAGTTTTCTTCATTTCAGTAAATGGCCAACTGCATCTTATGATTGTTTAGGCCATAAACCATGGAGTCATCCTTGGCCATTCTTTCTCTCTACACATTTTATATCTAATTCTTCAGAAAATCCTGTTGGTTCTACCTTCAAAATAGATCCAGAATTTGCCAACTTTTAACCATCTCCACCGTTACCATCATGAGTCAAACCATCATCTTCTCTTAGCCTGAGTGTCATAGTAGCCTCCTAACTGGTCTTTCTACTTCTGCCCTTGCCTCCCTCAGTCTAGTCTCAATTCCTGTTCAAATGTGTCACTCCTGCTCTGTCCAAAACCCTCCAATGGCTGCCTTCTCACTCAGTGTAAAAGGCAAGGTCTTTATAAGGCCTCCAAAGCTCACCTGCCCCTCCTCCAACCCCCACACACTTTTCTGACACACTGGCCTCTTTACTATTCCTGGAATAAGTCAGTCAAGCAGGCTCTCGCCTTAGGGCGTTTGCTTTCTGCCTGGAATGCTCTCCTGCAAATAACTGCCTGACTCACTCTCTCACCTCCTCCAAGCCTTTGTTCAGCTGTCACTTTCTCAGTGGAGGCTTTCTCTGTCTAAAATTTAACTCTTTTCCCTAACATCCCATCCCCCGCTTCTCTGTTTTTCTCCTTAGCATGTATCACTTTATGACATAATATGTATTTTAATTTTCTTATTGTTTTTTCCTGTCTTCCTTCCACTAGAATATAAACCCCATGAGGGCTGGAATTTTTGTCTCTTCTTTTCACTGCTAAATCCCTAGTGCCTAGAATAGCACCTGGCACAATAGCAGGCACCTCAATAAATATTTGTTAAGTGAATGAATGAATCAATGAGATCTAGAGGAGTTAGCCAGGTGGATGGGAAGAAAGGAAAAAAGTTTGATTCTAGACCAAGGCAACAGGCAACTCTGAAGGCCCTGGGGCGCATTCCAGGAAAAGAAGTCCTGTGTTTGGAAACTGGTGAGGTAGGTGGCGAACTGACAGGAGAGAGCTTTGTAAGGCTTTAGATTTTACTATGTGGGGAATAGAGAGCCACAAGGAATTTTAAGCAAAGGAATGACATGATCACATTTTGGTTCTTAAACATTCACTTTGGAAGGAAGCAGATTGTAAAACAAAGCATATAACATCCCATTTATGTTTGAACAGTATGTATACTTTTTTTTTTTAATTGAGTTTTTGGTGAAAGTTTACACAGCAAGTTAGGTTCCCTTTTGACAATTTCCACATAAATTGTTCATTGACGTTAGTTACATTTATCACAGTGTGTCAACATTCTCTTTAATTGTGTCTATACCCATCCATATGTGCTCAAACACTCATTTTTACTTTGGTTATGCTGTGCTTACTACATCCACATTTGGTGCCACTTTTCCCATCACCAAAACTAATAAGTCTCTGTAGTCTAAAATGTACTTTCCCCTCCTCCCTCACCCTGGTAACCATCAATGAACATTGGTCTCTCTGTATTTATCTGTTCTTGTGTTCCTATAAAAGAGGGATCATATAATATTTGTCCTTATTGTCGTTGTTGTTATGTGCCATTGAGTCGGTTCTGACTCATAGCAACCCTATGTACAACAGAACGAAACAATGCTGGTCCTGTACCATCCTCACAATCATTGTTATGCTTGAGGCCATTGTTGCAGCCACTGTGTAAGTCCATCTCATTGAGGGTCTTCTTCTTTTTCACTGACCCTTTACTAAGCATGATGTCCTTCTCCAGGGACTGATCCCTCCTAATAACATGTCCCCAAGTATGTGAGACGTAGTCTTGCCATCCTTGCTTCTAAGGAACATTCTGTTTTTATTTCTTCCAAGACAGATTTGTTCGTTCTTTTAGCAGTGCCTGGTATATTCAATATTCTTCGCCAGCACCACAATTCAAAAGTATCAATTCTTCTTTGGTCTCCCTTATTCATTGTCCAGTTTTCACATGCATATGAGGCAATTGAAAACACCATGGTTTGGGTCAGGCACACCTTAGTCTTCAAAGTGACACGTTTGCTTTTCAACACTTTAAAGAGGTCTTTTGCAGCAGATTTGCCCAGTGCAATGCGTGCTTTGATTTCTTGATTGCTGCTTCCATGGGTGTTGATTGTGGATCTGAGTAAAATGAAATCTTTGATAACTTCAGTCTTTTCTCCATTTATCATGATGTTGCTTATTTGTCCTTATATGCTTGACTTATTTCACTTAGCATTATGCCCTCCAGGTCCATTCATGTTATATATTTCACAGACTCATCATTGTTCTCTATGGTTGTGTAGTATTCCATTGTATGTATCTACCACAATTGGCTTATCCATTCATCCATTCATGGGCACTTTGGTTGTTTTGATTTATTTGCTATTGTGAATAAAGCAGCAATGAACATAGGTGTGCATATGTCTGTTTGTGCCATTATTTTTAGGTCTCTATGGTATATATCTAGAAGCGGGATTGCTGGATCATAAGGTAGTTCTATTTCTAATTTTTTAAGGAAGCACCATACCATTTTCCATAGTGGTTGTATCATTTTACAGCAATGGAGAAGGGTTCCAATCTCCTCACATCCTAGCCAACATTTATTGTTGTCTGTTGTTCTTTTTAATCAGTGCCATTTTAGCCAGGGTAAGATGGTATCTCATTGTAGTTTTGATTTGCATCTCTCTAATGGCTAATGACTGTGAACATCTTTATGTTTGTTGGCTGCTTGGCTTGAATGTCCTCATTGGTGAAAGTTCTGATCATGTCCTTTGCCCGTTTGGTGATTGAGTTGTTTGTCTTTTTGTGAATATTCCTTTTAATGCTCTTTTCTCATAGTGCTGATCCATTTAAAACATAATCACTCCTCTGTTCAAAATCTTCCAGTGCTTCCCGTATCAAATTCTACATGATCTTACCCAGTAACCTCTCACCCATCTTTGGCCTTCCCCCTCTATCTCTTCCTCCAAACCACACTGGGGTCCCAGACATTCCTGTAACACATCAAGCACTTTCCTGCCTCAAAGCTTTTGCATTTCCAGTTCCCTCTGCTTTGAATGGTCTTCCTCCAGTTAGCCCCTAAGCTGACTTCCTTATTTCATTCAGGTCTCTGCTCAAATGTCACCTTGTCTGAGAGGCTTTCCCTGACTACCCTTTGTCAAATGACACCAGCACCCACTTCCCTTCCCTCTGCTCCCCACTGTTCTTCATAGCACTTATTATTCGTAACATACTCTATGGTTTTTTTGTTTGTTTATTGTCTGTCTTCCCCCATTAGAATGTAAGCTTTATTAAAGCAGGTATTTTTCTTTTTTGTTCACTGTTGTAGCTCTTGTACCTAGAACAGTGCCTGGCAGTTAGCAGGTCCTCAACTGAATAAATGAATAGTAAAAAGTATGTAAGGATACACAGCAAAGTGTTACAGTGGTTACACCCAGGAAGGGAGTAGGAGGGACTGTTATGGTTTACTGTATATTCTTATATAATTATGTATTGCTTGAATATTTTAAAGTGTGGTGATGTATTTACTGCCGTGGAGTCAATTCCTACTCATAGCAACCCTACAAGACAGAGTAGAACTGCCCCATAGGGTTTCTAAGGCTGTAATCTACGGAAGCAGACCGCCACATTTTTCTCCTGTGGAACAGCTGGTGAGTTCAAACTGCCAACCTTTCAGTTTGCAACTGAGTGTTTAACCACTGTACCACAAGGGCACCTATTCATGTACTACTTGTGTGATAAAATGGTTAAATTAAAAGATCATGTTGACTGCAGTACAGAACTTGGATTTGAGGAGTACAAAGAAGTGGGTGCTAAGTCTGGGAGCAGAAAAGTGAAAAATTCAGACAAGGTTTCTGTTCTCCTTGGAGCTTACATTCCTGTGAAAGAGGCAGAAAATAAACTAGTAAACAAACATAACCATTAGAGAGAGGGATGAGTGCTATCAAGAATAGAAATGCAGTGGTGTAGTGGGGTGTCATAGGGATGGAAAGAAGTGGGTAGATTTGAGGGCTATGCAGAAGGACAGAGGATCCTAGGCCTCGCTGATGGATTGAATGTGGGGGTTGAGGGGAGGGAGAAGTCAAGGATGAGTCCCAGGTCTCTGACTTGGTCAGCTGAGGAAATGAAGGTGCCCTTTACCCAGATGGAGAACTCTGGAAGTAAAGCAGGTTTCAGATGAGGGTGGAGGTAGGGAGCAATGCAGACAATGAGTTAGTTTTGGTCATGCTTAGTTTTACTGTCTACCAAATATCTAATAGGAGATATCCTGTAGACGGGGGCATATCCAAGTCTGAGCTCAGGAAAAGCCCAGAGTGGAGCTAGAGCTGTGGGAGTCATCTACACCTGGACAAGAACTGAGGCCATGGGAGTAGATGTGACCACTGCCTAGGGAGAATGTGTGGGGAGAAGAGAGGGAGGCTCAGGACCAACATTTAGGAGGAAGAAGAGCCAGAACAGGAGACTGAGGCCCCCTCTACAGCCCTAGATCCCTCCTTTTCTTTCCTAAAATCCACCAATTCCTTTCCCACACCAGAGTCTTTGCATTTGCTGAGACATCTACTTGGAAATCTCTTTTCCCCCAACTCTTCACCGCCTGGCTCCTTCTCATTCTTGAGGGCCAACTTAGACATCACCTGGTTCCAGAGAAGCCTTCCCTGACCATACTCCATGCCCCGGTCACTCTCCACCACATCACTGCATTTCTACTCTTCATAGCACTCACCGCTCTCTATAATGGTCCTGTTTGTTTACTTATTTATTTTCTGTCTCCTTCATTAGACTGTAAGCTCCATGAGGACAGGAACCTTGTCTGACTTTTTCATTTTTCTATTCCCAGAACTCAACACAGTGCCTGCAACATAAAATGCATTTAAAGAATATCTTCAGTGACCATAAATGTAGGAGGAAAACCAGGTGTCATTGAAGCCAAAGCCTTGGTAATTGATGCCACTTGATGGCATTTGGGTTGAAACTTTCTTACTTCAGGTTGCTGAACATAGTGCACATACCCATGACCCAGGAGGATTAAGGCTGTATCAAGAATATTAAGGGGGAAGAGAAAAGTCAATCAGCAAGACTTTAGGAAATATTCTAAAACATAATGCAAAATAGTAATGTCAAAATGTCCATAAAGATGAACTATCAGAGATCATTTTAGAGATTCTCTACATGGTGAGGATTTCATTGTTACAGTAAAACTTGTATAAGGTGGAAACCTGTCAGAGAAGGAAGACTCAAGTATTTTCCACTAAAATGAGCGACAGAAAGTGGTGAGACTGCACCCTGTCAAAGGTGGAAAACTTGCGAGACCTGGAAAAACAAGGCAGTTTGGTCGCATTCTGGCTCTCGCAGGTTTCACTATATTTATCTACCTCATGCTGGTAAAACTTTACAGTTTGCAAAGCACTTTCCTATATGTTATCTCCTGTAAGGAAAGTAGAACCAAAATGAGCGAAGATCAGAGAATGATAACAAGACTGAATTTGGCAGCTTTGGAGTGAAAAGTTGGAAAATCTTTACCTCTTGGTGTGGCTGTGAAAAGATGAGCACCCCCTCCCATTAGTCCCATGGAGAAAATCTAAGGGACTCTTGGCTTAGCCTGGGGAAGGCCAACAATGGGGGTTGTATTTGGATTTGACAAGAGTCCGTAAAAACACAGGTAACGAAAGTGTGGGACCACATCTGGGACAAAGGCAATTAGATGCCTAGTGACTCTGGTGGCCTGACACTTTCAGTCCTTTTCAAATGGATGGGAGAAAAGCGGTGAAGGCCCACCCACCCTGGGAGCTTTGTCTATTAGCTTAGTGAACATCAGAGTATTTTCCTCATTTCTGTGTAGCTCAGTAATTCTCAACTCTGGCTGCACATTAGAATCACCTGGAGAGCTTTTAAAAAATACCATAGCTGGGCACCCAGAGGTTCTGATTCAGTTGTTCTTGGATAGGGACTAAACATTTTTTAAATCGCCCTAGGTGATTCTAATGTGCGGCCAGGGTTGAGAACCACTCTGATACGTAGTCTAAGCCTGAGCCGAAAACAAAGTTAAGTCATATACTCTTAAAACTCATTCATTAATTCATTTGCTCATATAATAATAATTATTTTAACACTCTCAATGACTAAAAATAATAATAACTCCTATTTACTAAGTCTTTGTTGCCAGGAGAGCTTCATATTTCATCCAAGTCTCTCATCAATCCTAAGGTGATGGTATTAGTTGCCATCGAGTTGGCACCAACTCATGGCAACCTCATGCACAACAGAACAAAATGTTGCCTGGCCCTGTGCCATCTTCCAGCACTCTTCAGACGATATTCTGTTGGATTACATAGGTTTTCATTGGCTAATTTTTGGAAGTAGATCGCCAGGTCTTTCTTCCTAGTCTGTCTCAGTCTGGAAGCCCCACTGAACTGTTCACCATGGGTGACCCACTGGTAGTATTTGAAATACCAGTGGCATAGCTTCAAGCATCATAGCCAACATGCAAGCCACCACAGTATAACAAACCGACAGACAGGTGGTGGAATCCTAAGGTAACCAGAAACCAAACCAAACCCACTGCTGTCGAGCTGATTCTGACTCATAGCAACCCTGTAGGACAGAGAAGAACTTCCCCACAGGGTTTCCAAGGCTGTAAATCTTTACGAAAGTACACTGCCACATCTTTCTCCCATGGAGTGGCTCGTGGGCTCAAACCACCGACCTTTCAGTTAGCAGCTGAGTGCTTTAACCACTGTGCCACCAGAGCACCTTAATCCTAGGGTAGTTACTATTATATTCTTCATTCTATAAATGAGAAACAGAGGCTTAGATCTCACTGGGAATAGGTGACAGCTCTGGGACCCAGGTCTGCCAAAATCCAGAACCAGGCTCTTAACCACCCCCACTTAGTATCTAAAATGGCAATGGCTTTAAAAAAATCTTTATTGAAAAGCCACCATTTACATTCAAAATAGCTTTCTTGTCAGGACTATACCATGATGGAGGTAGTTTAAATGCCAGGTTTGTATGCTGTATACGTTTTGCCTTTTTACACAGCTTCAAACAGTCTGACAGGTGGGGCTGGTTGGGAGGCTTGGAGGGGGGCAAGGTCTCACTTACATCTCTTCCATGCCTCTTCTAACAGAGGATGGCATTGGCTTTAACCAATGAGTAAAGTTTTAAAGAAAAAGAACCAAACTTAGGCCCCTTGACACTTAGGAAAGATGTGTAAGGTTCTCTTTATTCATGTTATTCATCTTTCCTGCAGAAATTAAAATCAAGATTTAGTTCTTAAAATCAGTCACCAGTGGGTGTTCATGATTCTTTCCCCTCTGATATGATTAAAGATGTATACACAAAAACAAACACTTCCCGCCCCTTTCATGCTGATGTTTTTATTGATAACAATGGGGAAAGAGAACCTTGGGGAAAAGAAGTTAAAGACTGACAACCAAGCAAAATTATATCTAACCAGAAGTCATTTAAAAGGGGGCGGGGGCACAGATTGTGCTTTTTCTTCTTTTAAAGCATCAGTGGGCTTTATTATGGAAACCTGACCTTTTGTATTCACCGTTTAAAAACATTTTTTTTTGGTCTGGCATTTTCAGATTTTTATAGGGGTATGAAAAGTGCTATCAAAATTAAAACTGTTACATTGTAATATAAACTGAATTAATACGTTTTAGATCTCAGATGTATCGGTGATGAGTCATCTGTCTCCATTCATTGTTTCTGTTGCGTAACAGTTAAAAAAAAAAATTCCAAGAAACTTGGAGAAAAAGAAAACCTGTTAGAACAGAGCAGAGAGATACATCTGCCAGGAATCTTTATGTCCTGCATAGAGTCCCATATGGACACTCTGAATATAGGACAGCTAAAAGAGGAAGCTGGGGAGCCTTTGTTTTTGGTTTACCCATATTGGGTTTGATTCTGGGTTGACTGGAGTCAGGCAGGCTGAGTAGGCTCAGGATTCTTGAACTCCCGGAGCTCACAGTGGAGCCAGGCAAACCCACATTCCATCCTGGCTCCCTCCATCAGTTCTTACTAGCCCAGCTTCTTTATTTCTTTAAGCACAAGAAATCACTATGTGTCTGCCTGTGAGTCTGGTGGGACCTGTCCCTCCACCACAGAGGCTTTTATCATATTAATTCATTTACCCATTCATTTGCTCAATCAACAAATATTTTGGGCATTAATTATGTGCATCTGTGTTTGTAGCAGGCCAGTAAGAGCAAGGGAGACCCTCAGTGAGATGGATTGGCACAATAGCCACAATGGTGAACTTGAACATGCCAGCGATCATGAGGATGACACAGGAACAGGCAACATTTCATTCTGTTGTACATAAGGTCAACATGAGTCAGAGTCAACTCAACAGCAGCTATGTATCTACCTATCTACTATGTGTAACACATTGTACTAGACCCTGGAGATACAGGTGGGTAAGACAGACATGATGTCTGACCTCATGGAATTTATACTCTAGAGAGAAAGCAGAAAGATAATACACAGGTAACAATTAAATGAACTATATAATTTCAGGTAAGAGTAAGTATTAAGAGTGATAGGGAAAAGGAGTGCTCTTTTAGATAGAGGAGTCAGGAAAGGTCTTACTGAAAAGGTGATATGATATTTGAGCTGAGACTTGAAAGACCAGAATGAGCCTGGTGATGGGGCAGAATATCCCAGAGGAGGAAACAGGAAGGGTGAAGGCCCTACGGTGGGAATAAGCCTGGCATATTCCAGAAACAGGAAGAAGGCCAGTGTGCTGGGGGGTAGTAAATGAGGAAAAGAGTACTGGATGAGGTCAGAGAAGTAGGCAGGAGCCAAATCATGTAAGATCTTGTAGGTGATGGTAAGGAGTTTGGATTTTACTTTAAGAGCATTGGGAAACCCCTGGGGGGTTAAGCAGTGGAGTGAACTTGAACTGATTTGCATTTTAAAAAGGTCACTTTGGCTGCTGTGTGAAAAAGGAAGTGTAAAGCAACATGAATGAATGCCTGTCATCATTCATTCATTTATTCATCTATTCGAAAATATTTTTTGAGTGCCTAATTGCCAGGCATTGTGCCAACCACTGGGAAATCATAGTGGGCAAAACATCATTCCTTCCCTCAAGGAGCTTACCGGACAGCTGGGGAGACAGAGAAGTACATATGCCTTTATAATAGAATGATCTAAGTGCCATGCTGAGGTAATCTCCACGTGTTATGGGAGCCCAGAGGAATTCATTCGTTCATTTAATAAATATTTATGTGCTAAGCTCTCGGGATACAATGAGGAACCAAACAGGCAAGACACATAACCTCAGAGTGGTTACAGATTAGTGGGGGAGACAGACACTCTCACAGACATATCATTACCCATTGTGATATGAGCTATGAAAGAAAAATAATGTGAGAGTATCTAAGAAGGGTGAAATGCATGTAAGTAGTTAAGTAGGCAAAAAGGGAGGGAAGAATGCTGTGGGCCCACTGAACTCCAGCGCCAGCTCTGTGGGTCAGGAAAGACTTTCTAATATCTAAACTGAATCCTGAAGGATGAGTAGGAGTTAGCCAGGTGAAGGGGAGTTGGAGGGGAAGGGAAAGCATCCCAGGCCCAGGGAACAGCCTGTGCAAAGGCGTGGAGGCAATAGTACATAGTGAATTCAGGGGAAAAGCAAGTGGTTTAATATGGCTGGACTGTAGAGTGGGAAGACAGCAGCATGGTGAAAAAGGATAGATAAGTAAGCAGGATCAGAATTGTGTCATGCTAAGAAATTCTTTTGAACTTCATCCCAAGGGCAGCAGAAAACTGCTGAAGGATTTTAAGCAGGAGAGCGACAGGGCCAGAAGGAATGTTAGAAACTGCTCTAGTCACAGAGAGGAGGCTAGGCTGAGCCCCCACAATGTGCCACACTTTATCTAGTACAGCAAATCCTACTGAAATGTGTGTTATGCCCTCAGTGGAATCCCTGTTGGTAAATTTCTCTGGGTTGAGTGAGGATCATCATACGACACTGGCCATCTCTTTTCTGCGTTTTCCCCATTGTCCACAGCTCAGCCCAGACTCAGCAGGAGTCATGAATTTTTAAGGCGGTTGTTCAGTACACTGTGCACCAACCCATCAATACCTCTAGGACTGGGCTCACCAGGGACCCCAGTTTCCATTTTCTAATGGGCTAGTATGCGGTACGCAGTACAAGGCCTCGTTAGATCTCAATGGCTTATTCTTTCTCATGAATTTGCTTAAGATGAGGCCATGACCCCTGACTACTATCATTTGCCATCAGCAGTTTCTCTCTCATTTTGAACTACTTTCAGCCAAATGGCTTGTTCTATGAACCAAAGCCCTTTTTTCCTGATGGTTGGCAGTGTCTTCTGATAGGCATCCTGTGTCTCCATTGAGTCTGAGGCCCAGGAGATCAGGGTGAGATTTCTAAAATGTGGTCTAAGCAGTTCCTCCCTGCCTCAAATGGCTTCTCATTGTTAAAGGATAAAATCTAAACAATTTAGCCTGGCCTACAGGGCCCTTGGAATCCCTGGGTGGTGCAAACAGTCAACGTGCTCAGCTGCTAACCAAAAGGTTGGAGGTTGAAGGCTCAAATCCACCCAGAGGTACCTCAGAAGAAAGGCTTGGTGATAAACTTCTGAAAACTCAGCCACTGAAATCCCCATGGAGCACAGGTCTACTCTGACACGCATGGGGTCACCATGAATCGGAATTGACCCAGTGGCCACTGGTTTTTTCCACAGGGTCCTTCGGGATCTGCTTCTTTCCACCAGCTTTTCCCTAGCTGGAGATCTTTACCCCAGATATTTCCATGGTAGCTCCTTCTCATGGTTCAGGTCTCAATTCAAATGTCACCTCCTCAAAATTGTCTCCCTGAAACAACCTAATCTGAGGTAGCTGGCTAGTCATTCTCTACCCTATTACCCTATTTTATTTTCTTCATAGCACATGTCACCATCCAAAATTACCTTATTTATTTGTCTACTTGCTTATTGTCTGTCCTCTCTCTAGAATGTGGCCTAACAGCAGGGACCTTGTCTGTCTTACTCACTATGTTATCCCCAGTACCTAGAACAATGGCTGGCACATAGTAGGTGCCAAATGAATAAATGATGGTCCTAACCTATCTTTCCAACCTCATCCCACTCCATTTCTGTACTTACTTCTAAGCTTTGGACAAATGGAGTTCTATGGGGGCCTTCAGGCCTGCCTTCCTAATTGAGGCTTCTAATTTCTTTGGCCTGGAATGTCTTTCCTTCTCTCCAAGTGTCTTAGTTATCTACTGCTGCTATAACAGAAATACCAGAAGTGGATGGTTTTAATGAAGAGAAGTTTATTTCCTCACAGTCAGAGTAGGCTAAAAGTCCAAATTCAGGGCGTCAGCTCCAGGAGAAGGCTTTCTCTCTCTGTTGGCCTTCTTATCAATCTTCCCCTGGACAAGCAGCTTTACCACACAGGGACCCCTGGTCCAAAGGATGCACTCTGCTCCTGGCACTGCTTTTTTGGTGGTATGAGGCCCCCAACTCTCTTTTTGCTTCCCTGTCCTTTTATCTCTTGTAAGATAAAAGGTGGTGTGTGCCACACCCCAAGGAAACTCCCTTTACATTGGATCAGGGATGTGACTTTAGTAAGGGTGTTACAATCCCACCCTAATCTTCTTTAATATAAAATTACAATCACAAAATGGAGGACAACCACACAATACTGGGAATCATGGCCCAGCCAAACTGATACATACATGTTTGGGGGGACATAATTCAATCCATGACATTCTACCCTTTGGCTCCCAAAAAATCAATCCTTGCAACATGCAAAACATATTCATCCCATTATATCATAGCAAAAGTCTTAACTCTAAATCTAAAATCCAAAAATTCTTCTTCATCTGTGAAATCTAGAATACAAGTTATCTGCTTCCAAAGTGTCCTGGTCATCTAGTGCTGCTATAACCGAAATACCACAAGTGGATGACTTTAACAAAGAGAAATTTATTCTCTCACAGTCTAGTAGGCTAACAAGTCCAAATTCAAGGCATCAGCTCCAGGGGAAGGCTTTCTCTCTCTGTCAGCTCTGGAGGAATGTCCTTGTGATGCATCAGTCTTCCCTTGGTCTGGGAGCATCTCAGAGCAGGAACCTCAGGTCCAAAGGACATGCTTTGCTCCTGGCACTGCTTTCTTGGTGGTATGAGGTCCCCAACTCTCTGCTTGTTTCCCTTTCCTTTTACCTCTTGTAAGATAAAAGGTGGTGCAGACCACACCCCAGGGAAACTCCCTTTACATTGGATCAGGGATGTGACTTTAGTAGGGTTGTTACAATCCCATCCTAATCTTCTTTAACATAAAATTACAATCACAAAATGGAGGACAGCCACACAAAATCATGGCCCAGCCAAACTGATAAACACATCTTTGGGGGGATATAATTCAATCCATGACACCTAGCCACCTACCTCTCTGACACATTTATACTCCTTTTTTTTTTCGGATTCTGAAATCCTCCCAGATATTGAAGACTGGTGCACATCTCTGTCAAGGTGCATTTCACTGCAGTGGTGCCTTTACCTGACACCTATCCCACCTGTCTGTGAGCTCCTGAAGGAAGGCCTCTATTCACCTAGGACCCAGCACAGTAATCAGTACACAGTAGGTGCTTCACTAATGTTTGACCAGATAGTAAGATGTGGTTCAGAGAAACATGGATTAGGAAACTGTGGTCATTTTTATGGCAATGGTAGGAGGTGTTGTCATAAACCTGAACCTAAGAAGAGAGGCAGCCCCTTCTTATGGGCCAAACCAGGAAAATAACACTATATTAACTAGTAACTAGGAGAAGGAGAGAGTGGATGTAGCCAAAAAGATGCTGCTTCTCACATCCATGCATTTGCAAGTGGGCAAGAGTAGTTAAGTCACTGGTGAGAGGTACAGGACATTCTCACTATCCACACAGACAGGTTCAATCAAAGAGGCCCAAGAAAAGTGCTAACTAAAGTTTGCACAGTGCTTCCCACTCAACCAATCACTTCTTCAAGCCTTATCTCAGTGGTGTCTGTGGTGGTGGGGTGGGGCAGGGGCGGTGCAGGGAAGGAAAGTAGGTTTCAGCCTATCAGCAAGGCTCAGAGCCTGTCCAAGGAGACACCACCGAGGCAAGTTGCTGTATAGCTGTCCTTCTATGCTGCCATTTGAAAGCCTTTAACGTGTTCACTCAAGCTTTAGTTGCTAAGCTCCTGGAAGACTGTGTAATTATTGTTGTCTAAAATATAGAACAGCAAAATGTGCAATTAGTTGCTTTTAATAAAGGCCTTTTAGATAATGCTGATGATGCTGAAGATGATGGCAATTTTGATAGTGATGATAATGGAGATGCTAGCCTTAAAGACAAGGGCCAGGAGGGAACTGCTGTTAGGAGTGCGGTTGGTTCTACAAGGACTATGAAGTCTGGGGTCTTGGAAGGGATGCAGAAAAAGTAGAAAGCCCAGCCTTTCCTTGAGTAGAGCTGAATTATTTATCAGCAGCAGCAGCAGCACTGCCTGGTCACAGAATTTCCAGGAGAATTCGTAAGTCAGCAGAAGACAAGCATTGTTTCAAATATTGTATTGATAATAACGTTTTTGATGGGTAGTAGTTGACATCTTATTTTTTTGCATACTGAAATTCTTGTTGGCTAAGTTCTATTTTAGCATATGGGTATAAATAAAATTATTCAGTGAGATAATATCAGAAAGGCTCTAAGTGTGCTGACAGGCACCACCATCTCATTAAATGTGAATATCTTTACAATGTAACTTGGCTTTTTTGGGAAAAAAGAAAACAAAAAAAGAGGTAGACAACCACAGTGGTATTTTTAGGTACGTAGGTGAGGCAGGCGCCCACACATCCCTCTGAAAAGTAAAGACAGCTCATCGCTTCTCCCAGCTTGGAGGGGATGGGGCTGAGATGGCCTGGCAGTGGCTTCATCAGTGTCAACTTCCTTGACAGTCAACAAGCCCCCCACTCCCACCTCTTTTTTTTTTTTTTATTGTAGTAGGTTAAGTGAAAGTTTACAATTCAAGTTAGTGTCTCACACAAAAATTTAGACATACATTGTTATGTGACCCTAACTGCTCTACCCATACCGTGACAGCACACTCCTCCTTTTCACCCCTGATTTTCCTGTGTCCATTTAACCAGCTCCTAACTCTCTCTGCCTTCTCATCTCACCCCCGGACAGAAGCTGCCCATATAGTCTCATGTATCTACTTGAGCTAAGAGGCACACTCCTCATGAGTATTATTTTATGTCCCATAGTCCAGTCCAATCTTTGTCTGAAGAGTTGGCCTCAGGAATTGTTTTAGTTCTGGGTTGACAGAGAGTCCGGGCGCCATGCTTTCTGGGGTTCCTCCAGTTTGAGTCAGACCATTAAATCTGGTCTTTTTACTAGAATTTGAGTTCTGCACCCCACCCTTCCCCCACTCTATCAGGGACTCTCTGTCAGGGCTGGCATTGGTGGTAGCCAGGCACCATCCAGTTCTTCTGGTCTCAGGCTGATGAAGTCTCTGGTCTATGTGGCCCTTTCTGTTTCTTGGGCTAATACTTTCCTTGTGTCTCTGGTGTTCTTCATTCTCCTTTATTCCAGTTGGTTGGGACCAATTGATGCTTCTTAGATGGCCGCTTGCTGGCTTTTAAGACCCAAGACGCCACTCACCAAAGTCCACTCCCACCTCTTAACTTCAATGCTTTGTGAAGCAGCTGCCAGCAAGTGGCATAGGGAGTCAAGTCCCATCTCTGTGGGCAGTGAGGCCTCAGCACTGAGATGGACAGGAGCGTGCCCAGTCCTGGTAGCTAGGTCGCCTAAGACAGGCAACCACAAAGACCACTACTGCCTAGGGGTCTCCATGTCCTGTCCAGGGAAGAAACACCAACACATCCCTAGGGGACACATCTGGGTGGGGGTCGTCAGTGGATCACCCACTGTCTTCTCAGCCAGTTAGGCAGCGAGGGTAAAAATAGCACCAGCCGAATCATTTTCCAAAATTAAGGGCGATGCTATAGCAAATGTACGCAGATGTGTACAGACACAGATGGGAACAAGTGTATTTAATTGTAAATGAGTCAGAACGGAGCAAATGAGATTTCCCTTATATTTCAGTTCCAAAAATTACAGAGCAAATGTGCCTGAGGCAGAAACAAACCAAAAAAAAAAAAAAAACGATGGAGGTAAGTTAATTGAGTCAGGAGCCCATGGGAGGGAACCTTTGGCATCCAAAAGGCTGTGGTGGCTTTGCTCTCCTCTGGGGGTTACGAAAGAGTTCTGGCTCCAGAGAGCCTGATCCCCAGAGGCCCTGAAGTGGCCAATGTGCTAATGGCATGGACACAGGCATAGGTGAGCAGGAACCATGTGCCCATCAGTGCCAGAGAAAATGGGGAAAGCAAGCGAGGGCCTTGATGGAACTGTCCCCAAGGAGAGATTCAAAGGTCAGCTCTTGTGTCCTCAGAGAAAGAAGCAGAGGCAGGGAAGAAGACAGAGGGAGAAAAAACATCTCTGTCCAGCTCCATGTGGCCAAAGAGGAAGACAAAGTGGAAGATGAATGAGAACAGAATTCTTTGTGTTTGGAAAGCACCATTTCTCCTTAACAGCTTTCAAGCTTAAGGAAGGCACCTATTAGAGTTCCAGGCTCCTGGAAGACAATCAGTAAATACTAGAAGAAGGAAAGGAAAGAGAAAGAATGGAATAAAGGAAGGAAGAATATGTCATCTAGCAAGTCTCTCCCATTCTGCTAAGTGCATCTGGTGCTGGAGTGAAGAACTGTGGAAGCAAAAGACAGATTGTTCCTAGTAAAAGGAACATGCTTCAAAATATCCTAGTGCCCTCCTCCTGCGGATGGCATGAAAGCGAGACATACGGGATCCTGCCTGGCTCCCTGTGAGCTCATCCCCTCCACAAACAGCAGTCTGGGAAGACATGCCTACTTCCTTGTGCCTGAGCAATTGTAATTTGCCCCTCAGGGAACAGAAAAACGTTGGTTCCACCATAGTGGGTAAGCTATCCTCAGGGGTGAGAGCCTGACGTGCAAGTCAGGAAGCTTTGTGCATCTGGGCATCCTCAGAGCTCAGCACAGGTCTGGTGCAGGATAGGCATTTAATAAAAGCCTGCAAGTAGATGAATGTATGAATGACCACAACAAAGACTCTGTTCCCACCCTAAAATGGTCTAACACTGTGGTTTGGACCTTTACTTCTCCCTACTCAGGCTTGTTTCCTCTGTGTACTGGTGATTTTCTGACACTCTACCTGGATGAGCAGCAAACTGAGCCTGCCTTGGGTCCAGCTCCCCAAGCTAGAGGATTCCAGGAGAGCACAAAGCATTTAAAGTCTTTTCTTTGGGAAACAGCAAGGGGAGCTTTCATCCCTGCCAACCCTGTGTTCTTTGGCCAGTCACCTTCGCAATCCTGGCCTCATCTCTCCTGAAAGCCCACAGGGCTAGGTTGGCTACCCTGACACTTGAGCCCAAGCCCACACCCCGACCTCTCCAATTCACCCCACCCCCACCCCACTGCAGGTATTTCAGCCCTGAGGAAATCTGATACTGTGTGCCTGTTGTTCTGCAGGGCAGCTCTAGGGAGGAGGGGTCATAGTAAAACACACACCCAGCTCTGAGTGTCACACACGCAGGAGAAAGCATGTGCCTCAGCTATGCAGATCCTCAAAGCCACCCCCTCAGTACCCACCCTGCCAGTTGCCAGTGGATACAGGAGCAAAAGAAGAAAATGGAGAAACACAATTCACAGCGTCATCGTCATCCAGCACAGCTGTGTGCAGCCCAGCATCACCACCATAGCTCAAGTCTGCCACATGCCAGCCTGGTGGAAGGGTTTACTTAAAATGAAGTCGAAGAGAGTTGAAGGACAGCTACAAGCAGAGCCCTGCCTTATTACAATACCAAACCAGTTGCTATGGAGTCGATTCTGACTCATGGTGACCCAGTGTGTGTCTGAGTTGAACTGTGCTCCATAGGATTTTCAATGGCTGATCTTTCCGAAGTAGATCGCCAGGCCTTTCTTCTGAGGCACCTCTGAGTACCCTTGAACCTCCAACCTTTCAGTTAGCAGCCAAGCACATTAACCTTACCTGCTTTGCCTGATTCTGCACTACATGTTCCACTTTCTAGCCCCTCCATCTCTCTTCCTCTTATTTTTCTTCTTTTATCTTCTCTCCTTCTTCCTCACCTGTTCCATTTGTTCAACACTTTATAGTTTATGAAGCTCTTTCAGATACATCAGGCATAATAAATGTCTGGTGAGTTAAGGGACAAATGTGACAGACCAGTTATCTTTCTTAAATGCTGAGCAGGAGTTCTGGGAGGAGAGTATTCCAGGCACAGGAAGCAACAAGAGCCAGCACATAAATAGGGCCATAATGATGCCCAGCACAATGGCTTCCCATCATCCAAAGTCCAAGCTTCTGAGCCTGGAATTCAGTACCATTAATCCCATTTACAGAGGAGTACTGGTGGCACAGTGGTTAAGTGCTTGACTGCTAACAAAAGGTCGGCAGTTCGAACCCACTAGCCGCTACGTGGGAGAAAGATGTTGCAGTCTGCTTCTGTAAAGATTATAGCTTTGGAAACCCTACGGGGCAGTTCTACTCTTTCCTATAGGGTTGCTATGAGTCAGAATTGACTCGACAGCAATGAGTTTGGGTTTGGAATCCAACTTACCGGAGTCCCTGGTGGCACAAATGGTTAAGTCCTTGACTACTAGTCAAAAGGTTGGTGATTCAAGCCCACCCAGAAGTGCCTTGAACCTTCCCAGAGGTGCCTTGGAAGACAACCCTTCCAAAAGGTCACAGCCTTTAAAGCCCTCTGGAGCAGTTCTACTCTGCACAGTTGGGGTCTCCATGATCAACTTGACAGCACTACAAACAACAATCCAACATACAGGGTACCATTTTTACCTTATCTACTCTGTCTTTTCCTGCATGTCTCATTAATCAACAAATATTAATGTATTTGCCGGGCAGAGGCCAGGAACCAGGGGAACAGCACGGGTACACAATCCCTGTCCTCAAAGACTTTACAGCCGATTTAGCGGGGAGAAGAGAGATAGAGGTGGAGATCCTAGGAAGGTTCCCTTGCTTTTAACCAGAAAGCATGTCAGGGGAGGAGCCCAGCGCCACCTGCCCTCCTGGTCTCCAATGATCCCTGCCTCCTGGTATTCATACCTGCTATAGTTCCTTCCCATACGTGTATGAGAGTTGGTCTATGTGACCAATAGAATAATGGAGAAGTAATGGTATGTAGCTTCTGAGATTAGGATATAAAAGACACTGCAGCTTCTGCCTTAATGTCTCTCTCTCATCATTTGCTCTGGGATTCAGTTGACACATCTTGAGTACCTCCCTGAGACTTCCAGCAAACAGCCATGTGAGCGACCCATCTTGGAAGCTGTTATGGTTAAGATTATGTGTCAACTTGGCTAGGCCATGATTCTCAGTGGTTTGGCAGATATTATGTAATCAGCTTCCATTTTGTGATCTGATGTAAGCAGGCAATCACTTGAAACAGCATTTCCCTTGGTGGTGTGACCTGCATCCAATATGTATAGATGTTTTAGCAAAGTTCTCTTGCTCTTAATCCTGCATCCGACTCATCATCCTCTGACCTCCAGTTCTTGGGATGTGACCCAGCAACCTGCCGTCTGACCTGCAGATTTGGGAATTCACCAGCTCTCACAGCCCCATGAGCAAGCAGCCTGCCATCTGACCTGCTGATTTTGGGTTTGTCAGCCCTTGCAGCCACATGAGTCAGAAGAAGCCACCAGCCTGACACCTGACACACAGATTTGGGACTTTCCAGCCTCCACAACTGCGTGAGCCATTTCCTTGAATTAAATCTTTGTATATGTATATATTTTTATATATACACTTCACTGATTTTGCTCCTCTAGAGAACCTAGCCTAAGACGTTTGGTACCAAGAGTGGTTCTAGAGGAACAAAATCATAAAGATGAGTTTTCTGAACTAGTTCTCAAGTCTGACTGGTCTTAAAGGCACTAATGACTGCCTTAAGGAGTAAAGAGGGTACTGCTAATCCATGGCATGAGGTGTCAATGGAAATATGCAAAATATCACCACCAGTGGATCAACTATTTGTGAGAGACAAGGCTCTGGGTGATTGCATATTTACTACTTTTCTACAATTTTGTCAGAATGAGAAGTACAAGGAAGCTGGTTGGTTGGTCCTGTTTTCACTAGACAAAGTAGTAAAAAAAAGGCATGAGCTCAAAGCTTCAGAGTCACAGCTCAAGTGCCACATACAAGAACTGAAAGTTGCCACTTGTGCCCTGAAAGAAAGCCTTATTTCTTGTAGTAACAGAGCTGATATTGTCGAAAACAAACCCAGAGTCTTCTTGTAAAAGTGGCTGAATTACAACACCAACTGAATTCCCAACCTCGAATGGTGTTTGACATTACAGTGAGGGCATCGATTGGGAAGAAATGGGATCCTGAAACTTGGGTTAGAGACATATTGGCAGATATTCAGGAAGCTGGGGACACTGAGCCCCTAAATTCCATTGACTCACTCCTGCAACAGAACCAGCCCTATCACTCCCATCTGAAGAGATTACTCCATCTTTGTCTGCTAAGTTACCCTCCCCAGTATTATTCCTTCCACCTCCATCTGATGAGATTAACCCAGCTGTGCCTGAAGAGTCTTTGAGATATCGCCTGGGGTGGTGCGTGGGACATTGCCTGGGGTACGGCCTGAGGCAGATGCCTTACAAGACATTGCTGAATGTCCCCAGGACCCACCCCCACCCCCCATTTTTGCTTCTAGACCTACAACTAGACTTAAGTCCCAGTGAGCCCCAAGAGGTGAAGTACAAAGTGTGACCCAGGAGGAGGCATGCTACACTCCAAAAGGACTACTTGATTTTTCTAATATATACAAACAGAAACCTGGGGAATATGTGTAGGAATGGCTATTAAGGGTGTGGGATAATGGTGCAAGGAACATAAAGTTGGATCAGTCTGAATTTTTTGATATGGGCCCACTAAGTACAGATTCTTCATTCAGTGTTTCAGCTTGAAAGGTTAGAAAAGGATCCATAGTTTATTTGGTTGGTTCACTGAAGCATAGATTAAGCAGTAGCCTGCACTAAATCAAGTTGAAATGCCAGACCTATCTTGGTATACTGTAGAAGAAGGTATTCAAAGGCTTAGGGAAATTGATATGTTAGAGTGGATTTATCAGATTAGACCAACAGACCACCCCTGTAGTACCCAGAAGACACACCCTTTACCACAACATTAAGGAACAAATTTGTGAAGGGAGCTCCAGCATCCTTGAGGACTGCTGTGACTGCTATTTTATGTAAGTCAGATTTGACAGTGGGAACTGCCCTAATGGAATTAAGGTACCTAACTACAATGGGGCTGATTGGACCTATGGTGGTAGTGGCCAAGTGGTGGCACTTAATCGACAAAGACAAGATGGGCATGGTTACCGCAGTGGACAGCAGAGTCAAGGCAGTAATCAGAATAGTCAGACTCACATGGACTCGCATTGGTCACTTAATCATGGTGTCCCTAGGAGTGAAATAGATGGGAAATCTACTAAATATTTACTTGATCTGTACAGTTGGAAGAATTCTAGGTCAAGAACAGCAGTCTAACTTGAATTGCTAGACTAGAGAGTCATGGCTCCTCAGTCAGTTCCCAGACTTGAGCCAGTTCACAGACCCCCCTTGAGTGGAGGGGGAGCTGAGTCCCCTTGAGGAAGGACCCCACTACACTGCCGAAAATTTATACTGTTAATCTTTCTCCTAGCCTTCCCCAAAGGGATCTATGGCCTTTTACAAGAGTGACTGTTCATTGAGGAAAAGGAAATAATCAGACTTCTGGGGCATTACTGGACACTGGCTCTGAACTGACACGAATTCCAGGAGACCCAAAACATCACTGTGGTCCACCAGTCAGAGTAGGGGTATATGGAGGTCAGGTTATTAATGGAGTGTTAGCTTAGGTCCATCTCACAGTGAGTCAAGTGGGACTCCAAATCCATCCTGTAGTGATTTCCCCAATTCCAGAATGCATAATGGGAATAGACATACTCAGCAACTGGCAGAAGCCCCACATTGGATGCCTGACATGTGGAATAAGGGCTATTGTGGTAGGAAAAGCCAGGTGAAAGCTATTAGAACTGCCTTTACCTTAGAAAATAGTAAACCAAAAGCAATACCGCATTTCCTGGAGGGATTGCAGAGATTACTGCCACCATCAAGGACTTGAAGGATGCAGGGGTGGTGATTCCCATCCACATCCTCATTCAACTTGCCTATTTGGCCTGCACAAAAAACAAATGGATCTTGGAGAATGACAGTGGATTATCATACACTGAAGCAGGTGATGACTCCAATTTCAGCTGCTGTTCCAGATGTGGTTTTATTGCTTGGGCAAATTAATACATCTCCTGGTACCTGGTATGCAGCTATTGATCTGGCCAATGCCTGTTTCTTGATTCCAGTTTCGAAGGAACACCAGAATCAGTTTGCCTTCAGCTAGCAAGGCCGGAAATACACCTGTACTTTTCTACCTCGGGTATATCAACTCTCCAGCCCTAAGTCGTAATTTAGTCTGCAGGGGCCTTAATCACCTTTCCTTTCACAAGACGTCACACTAGCCCATTACATTGATGACATTATGCTGATTGGACCTAGTAAGGAAGAAGTATCAATGACTCTAGACTAATTGGTAAGACTTGCATGCAAAAATGTGGAAATCAATCTGACAAAAATTCAGGCACCTTCCACCTCAGTGAAATTCCTGGGGGTCCAGTGGTGTGGGGCATGTCGAGATATTCCTTCTAAAGTGAAGGATAAGGTATTATATCTGGCCCCTCCTACAACTAAAATTGAGGCACAATGCCTGGTGGACCTCTTTGGATTTTGGACGCAACATATCCCTCATTTGGGTGTGCTACTCCAGTCTATTTAATCAAATGACTTGAAAAGCGGCTAGTTTTGAATGGGGCCCAGAACAAGAGAAGGCTCTGCAACAGGTTCAGGCTGCCATGCAAGCCGCTTTACCACTTGGGCCATAAGATCTAGCTGATCCTATGGTTCTTGAATTATCAGTGGGAAACAGAGATGCTGTTTGGAGTCTTTGGCAGGCCCCTATTGGTGAATCACAGCACAGACCCTTAGGATTTTGGAGTAAAGCTCTGCCATCTTCTGCAGATAACTACTCTTCTTTAGAGAAACAGCTTTTGGCTTGTTACTGAGCCTTAGTAAAGACTGAACACTTAATCATGGGCCACCAAATCACTATGCAGCCTGAGATGCCCACCATGAACTAGGTGTTCTCTGACCCACAGAGTCATACAGTTGGATGTGCACAGCAGAACTCCATTATTAAATGAAAGTGGTAAATACGAGATAGGGCTAAAGCAGGACCTGAAGGCACAAGTAAGTTACATGAGGAAGTGGCCCAAATGTTCATGGTCCCCACACCTGTCACATTATCTTCCTTCTCCCAGTCTGTACCTATGGCCTCATGGGGAGTTCCTTACCATCAGTTGGCTGAGGAAGAGAAAACTCATGCCTGGTTTACGGATGGTTAAGTGCAATATGTAGGCACCACTTGGAGGTGGACAGCAGCAGCAACACAGCCCCTTTCTGGGACCTCCCTGAAGAGCAGTGGTGAAAGGAGATACTCCCAGTTGGCAGAACTTTGAACAGTGTGCCTGGCTATTAATTTTGCTTGAAAGGAGAGATGGCCAGATGTTTCATTGTATACTGATTCATGGGCTGTGGCCAGTGGTTTGGCTGGATGGTCAGAGACGTGGAAGGAACATGATTGGAAAATTGGTGACAAGGAGGTGTGGGAAAGAGGCATGTGGATAGACCTCTCTGAATGGGCAAAAGAAGTGAAGATATTTGTGTCTCATGTGAATGCTCACCTAAGGGTGACCTCGACAGAGGAGGATTTTAACAATCAAGTGGATACGATGACACATTCTGTGGATACCAGTTAGCCTCTTTCCCCAGCCACTCCTGTCACTGCCTCAATGAGCTCATGAACAGTGTCCATGGTGGCAGGGATAGAGGTTACGCGTGGGTTTAGCAACACAGACTTCCACTCACCGAGGCCAACTAGGCTATAGCCACTGCTGAGTGTCCAATCTGCCAGCAGCAGAGACCAACACTGAGTCCCCTGTATGGCACCATTCCTAGGGGCCATCAGCCAGCAACCTGGTGGCAGGTTGACTAAAATGGACCAGTTCAATTGTGGAAAGGGCAGTGTTTTGTTCTTACTGGGTTGGATACTTACTCAGGATATGGATTTGCCTTCCCTGCACAGAATGCTTCTGCCAAAACTACCATTCGTGGACTTATAGAATGCCTTATCTACCATCATGGTATCCCACACAGCATCGCCTTGAGTCAAAGGACTCACTTCACAGCAAATGAAGTGGGGCAATGGGCCCATGCTCCTGAAATTCACTGATCTTACCATGTTCCCCATCATCCTGAAGCAGCTGGCTTGATAGAATGATGGAATGGCCTTCTAAAGACACAACTCTGGTACCAGCTAGGCAGTAATACCTTGCAGGGTTGGGGCAGTGTTCTCCAGGAGGGTATGTATGCTCAAAACCAGCATCCAGTATATGGTGCTGTTTCTCCCATAGCCAGGATTCGTGGGTCCAGGAATCAAGGGATGGAAAGGGGAGTGGCACCACACACTATTACCCCTAGTGACTATTACCCCTAGTGACCCACTCACAAAATTTTTGCTTCCTGTCCCCACGACCCTATGCTCTGCAGGTCTAGAGGTCTTAGCTCCACCAGGAGACACAACATTGATTCCGTTGAACTGGAAGTTAAGAATTCCACCTGGCCACTTTGAGCTCCTCATGCATCTGGATCAACAGTCAAAGAAAGTAGTTCTACCCCCGACATCCTTTTAGCTCAGAAATGACGTCACTCACGAGGTTCACCATTCAGCCAAAGATTAGACAGCCCCATGAAACAAAATGAGACTAATGGGGCACAACAGCCCAAGAACAAGGACTAGAAAGCAGGAGGAGACAGGAAAGCTGGTCATAGGGAATCCAAGGTCAAGAAGGGAGAGTGTTGACATGTCGTACGGTTGTTAACCAATGTCATAAAACAATACGTGTACTGTTTAATAAGAAATTATTTGTTCTGTAAACTTTCATCTGAAGTACAATAAAAAAATTTTTTTAAACCTAAAAAAAATGAATATCACCCATAAGTACTGTACTCCTTTAAAAAATCACCTATATGAGACCAAACGGTCAATAATTAAGGCAAAGATGAGAATGTAAGGGGGCAGGGAACCTAGATTAATGGAAACAGAACAACCAGAACAGAAATAATGAAAATGCTCACACATTGTGAAGAATGTAATCAATGTCACTGAATAACTTGAATAGAAATTGTTGAATGGGAACCTAAACTGCTGTGTAAACTTGCACCGAAAACACAGTAAAATATTAAACAAAAAAAGAAAGTTGTTCTAAATACCAGTTAATGACTATGTGACCAGTTGCAGAAATGAGGACTGTAATTGTTTTAGTATTTCTTTCTTTTTTGGTTATACGTGTATCTTAGGCTGGATTCTCTCGAGAAGCAAAACCAGTAAAGCATATAAATATACATAGAGAGAGATTTACATCAAAGAAACAGCTCACGTGATTCTACAGGCTAGAACATCCCAAGTCTGTGGATTAGGATAGAGGCTTCTCCTGATTCGCGTATCACAGGGGCTGGCAAACCCAAGATCGGCAGGTTGAAAACAGGACTCTATTCACAGGCTGTGAAGACTGATGAATCCCAGGATCTGCAGATAAAATGCTAGCTCAAGTCCCAAGAAACAGAGGTCAGAGGAACAGGAGGCAGCTGTACTATCCAGAGGGAACAAAAAGCCAGAACGTCTGCTTATATTCAGATGCAGGCCACGAACCCAAGGAAACTCCCTTTCAACTGACTGGCTACCTACAGCATATTCGATCATGGGAGTGATCACAAATAAACACTGAGAATCATGGCCCAGCCAAGTTGACACATCGTCTTTTTTTTTTCTCCCATACAAAAATTTATACATACATTGTTACGTGACCCTAACTGCTCTCACCATACTGTGACAGCACACGCCTCCTTTCCACCCCTGATTCCCCATGTCTGTTCAACCAGCTCCTAACCCTCTCTGCCTTCCCATCTCACCTCTGGACAAAAGCTGCCCGTTTAGTCTCTTGTATCTCTACTTGAGCTAAGAGGTATACTCCTCACGAGTATCACTTTATGTCCCACAGTCCAGTCCCACAGTCCAATTGGCCTCGGAAATTGTTTTATTTCTGAGCTGATAGAGAATCCAGGGGCCATGCTTTCTGGGGTTCCTCCAGTCTCAGTCAGACCATTAAATCTGGTCTTCTTACTAGAATTTGAGTTCTGCACCCCACCTTTCTCCTGCTCCTCAGGGACTCTCTGTTGTGTTCCCTGTCGGTGGTCATTGGTGGTAGCTGGGCACCATCTAGTTGTTCTGGTCTCAGGCTGATGAAGTCTCTGGTTTATGTGGGCCTTTCTGTCTTTTGGGCTAATACTTTCATTGTATAGGTCTTTTATGTCTCTGGTTAGATTTATCCCTAAGTATTTTATCTTCTTGGGGGCTATTGTAAATGCTACTGATTTG
>NW_004444016.1:5680246-5770983 GCF_000243295.1 Trichechus manatus latirostris | reverse complement strand
CTTTATTCCATCCTTAATTTCTTCTATAACCCAGTAGTTTTTGAGCAAGGTGTTGTTCAGTTTCCATGTGTTTGATTTTTTTTCCTTGCTTTTTCTGTTGTTCTTTTCTACTTTTATTGCTTTATAGGCAGAAAAGATGCTTTGTAATATTTCAGTGCTTTGGTTTTTGTTAAGGCTTGCTTTATGGCTTAATATGTGGTCTATTCTGGAGAATGTTCCATGTGTGTTGGAAAAGAAAGTATACTTGGCAGCTGTTGGGTGGAGTGTTTGGTATATATCTATGAGATCAAGTTGGTTGATTATAGCATTTAGCTCTTTCATGTCTTTGTTGAGCTTCTTTCTGGATGTTCTGTCCTTCACTGAAAGTGCTGTGTTGAAGTCTCCTACTACTACTGTGGAGCTGTCTATCTCTTTTCAATGCTGTTAGAGTTTGTTTTACGTATTTTGGAGCCCTGTGATTGGATGTGTAAATATTTATTACAGTTATGTCCTCCTGGTGTATTGACCCTTTAATCATTATATAGTGTCCTTCCTTATCCTTTATGGTGGATTTTACTTTAAAATCTATTTTGTTAGAGATTCATATTGCCACTCCTGCTCTTTTTTGAGTGTTGTTTGATTGATATATTTTTTTCTATCCTTTGAGTTTTAGTTTGTTTGTGTCTTTAAGTCTAAGGTTTGTCTCTTTTAGGCAGCATATAGATGGATTGTGGTTTTTTATCCAATCTGCCACTGTGTCTCTTTATTGGTGCATTTAGTCCATATACATTCAGCTTAATTATTGATAGGTATGAGTTTGGTGTTGTTATTTTGATGTCTTTTTTTGTGTGTTGTTCACAGTTTCTTTGTTCCACTTAATTTTCTGTGCTGAGTCATTTTTCTTTATGTATTTTCTTTTCATCTTTTTCATTGTTGTTGATTTTTTGTTTGCTGAGTCTTTATTATTTTCTCGTTTTTTATTTTGACTTGTAGGATTGTTAGTTTCCTGTTTGGTTACCTTAATATTTACCCCTATTTTTCTAAGTTTATAGCAGTCTTTTATTTCTTTATATTGCCTTGACTTCGTCTCCATATGAAAAATCTATGTTTACGTTTTTTAAGTCCCTCTTTTTTGTTTTAATGTTGTCATCTTTTACATATTCACATCTGTGTGCCTATTTTCAGTGTTTTGGCTTTGATTTACTTTTGTGACTTCCCGTCTGGGTTGATATCTGGTTCTTCTGTCCTGTGCTGTAGTCTTGGGTTGTTATCTTATGTTACTGATTTTCTAACTGGAGGACTCCCTTTAGTATTTCTTGTAATTTTGGTTTGGTTTTTGCAAGTTCTCTAAACTTCTGTTTCTCTGGAAATGCCCTAATTTCACCACCATATTTGTGAGACAGTTTTGCTGGATGTATAATTCTTGGCTGGTAGTTTTTTTCCTTCAAGGCTTTATATATGTCATCCCATTGCCTTCTTGCCTTCATGGTTTCTGCTGAGTAGTCCGAGCTTATTCTTATTGACTGTCCTTTGTAGATGACTTTTCATTTATCCCTAGCCACTCTTAAAATTCTCTCTTTATCTTTTGTTTTGGCAAGTTTGATAATAGTATGTCTTGGAGACCTTCTTTTGGGATCTACCTTACATGGGGTTCGATGAGCTTCTTGGATAGATATCTTGTCATCTTTCACGGTATCAGGGAACTTTTCTGCCAACAAATCTTCAACAATTCTCTCTGTATTTTCTTTTAACACCCCCCCCCCCTTCTGGTACGCCAGTCACTCATAGATTATTCCTCTTGATAGAGTCCCACATAATTCTTAGGGTTTCTTCATTTTTTTTAAATCCTTTTATCTGATTTTTCCTCAAATAATTTGGTGTCAAGTGCTTTATCTTCATTCTCACTAATTCTGACTTCCATTCCCTCAATTCTGCTCCTGTAACTTTCTATTGAGTTATCTAATTCTGAAATTGTATTGGTTATCTTCTGAGTTTCTGTTGCTGTCTCTCTATGGATTCTTGCAGCCTGTTAAATTTGCCATTATAGTCTCTCTAAACTTTTTAATTTCCTCTATTGCGTGTTCTGAGTTTTGCTTAATTTCCTTCCTAATTTCTTGAAGAGTTCTGTATATTAATCTTTTGTATTCTGCCTCCAGTAATTCCAAGAAATTTTCCTCCTCTGGAGAATTTCTAGATTCTTTATTTTGGGAGCTTACTGAAGCCATCATGGATTGCCTCTCTGTGACTTGATATTGACTGTTGCCTCTGAGCCATTGGTAAGTTAATATGTTTATTTTATGTTTGCTTACTGTGTCCTAGCTTCTTGTTTTGTTTTACTATGCTCAAATAGGATGCCCGTATGAGCTAATTCGATTGTTGGCACCTTTGAAGCTCTAATGTCCTGTCACCAGGTGGTTAGATCTGTTACTAGGTATGTGAGCTCAGGAGTCCGCCCACTCCTCCTGTGTGGATTCAGCTCAGGTGCCCAGGTAGATAGCCACCAAGCGTGTGGTGTAGGCTCTCACTTACAGTCCTAGACAGGCATGGGTGATTGGTGTAGGCACAGGCATCTGGCTGTCACAGGAGGACACACTCTGAGCAAGGCAGGGGGCTGATGGCTGCCCCCAGGTGTCCAGGAGGAAGGCATGTCCCTGTTCCCTAGAGCACCCTGGTAAGTGGGTTTTGCAGCCAGACTATGTGCACCTAATGCTGTTGGCTGTAAGGACAAGGGGGCATCTCTTATTCATGGGCCCCTCTCGCAGGTGGCTAGGTGGCATGGGTGGAGCCACCAGTCCTCAGGCCCCTGATGTGGGTAGGTGAAGACCCTGCTTAACGGGCAGAGAAGTGTCAAGTGTCAAGAACCTGCCACTTCACAGCTGAAACAGTTAAAGTTAGAGTTCCAGTTAAAGTTAGAGTTCCTGTTGTACTGCGATAATGAGGGCCTGCGCCATTGAGATGGGCCCACAGGAGTCTATGCAGGGGGAAAGGCACTTAAAGTCTATGGATGCCTTAAGCCTGTGCCTAGGTAGAGGAGCTGTTCCTACCCTGGTTTCCTGGCTTAGGGGAGCTGGTGGTTTATTTTTTCCCGTTTGTTAATTTGTTCACTCTCCAAGTGGGGAGAATTGCTCCAGGCGTATGACGGATCCTACTTCTGGCCCAGGGGACTCGGCAATTGCTGAAGCCGGTCCAGGACCCAGTGCAGAGCAGGGAATGGGGAGATAAATGGGAGAGAGGTTTTCACTCAGGGGTATGTTTTTGATCTGCGTGGTGGGCCATACACAATTACTTATCTTTCACAGATCCAGGTCTGCTTCTCACTGGTTCTGGGTGGCCGTGTAGATTCTCTGTCGGTTGGTCTCCCCCAGTGTGGAAAATGCACCTCCCGAGTACTGCCACCTGCCTGCCTCACTGGTCACCCCCCAGCTGATCAGGCCTGAAGGGCCCAGGCTCTCGCCAAGTCAGGTCTGGCAATTCCTCGCTGCTTCCGAACCGTCTCTCCCTCTCCCTGCCACTCAGTCCGGTTCCTCAACTGTGCCTTTGATGTTCAGGGCTCCCAGATTGCCATATATAATCAATTCACTTGTTTTTTCTGGTCTTTGTTGTGAGAGGGTCTACCAGAAGCGTCTGACTACTCTGCCATCTTGGCCCTGCTTGATATACTGTCTTAACCATCACAACGTGTATGTGTATATGTGTACATATATATATATAGAGAGAGAGAGAGAGAGAGTGAATATCTTTGTTTTTTTTTTCTTCCCTTATTCCATTACTTATTATAAAATATAAGATGTAAATGGGGCTAGTGCATTTTCGATTTTGCACATGTTGGTTGTATCATGTTAGGCACAAGTATGACTTTATAACTATTTTTATTTAGAGATTATGTATGGTTTAAAGAGATGTGTACAGGTGTGAGGTTGACAAGGGGTGTACTGTGGTGATTAAGGTTATGTGTGAACTTGGCTAGGCCATGATTCTCAGTAGTTTGGCAAATATTATGTAATCATCCTCCATTTAGTTATCTGATGTGAGCAGCCAATCAGCTGAAAGAGGAGTTTCCTTGGTGGTGTGACCTGCATCTAATATATATGGATGTTATTGCAAAGCTTTCTTGTTCTCAATCCTGCATCCGACTCGTCATCCTCTGACCTCTAGTTCTTGGGATGTGAGCCAGCAGCCTGCGGTCTGACCTGCCAATTTTGGGTTCATCAGCCCCTGCAACCACATGAGTCAGAAGAGGCCTCCATCCTGAAGCCTGACCCATGGATTTGGAACTTGCTAGCCTCCACAACTTTGTGAGCCATTTCCTTGAAATAAATCTCTCTGTATATTTATATGTACGCTTCACTGGTTTTGCTCCTCTAGAGAACCCAGCCTAAGACAGAAGTAATCTTCCAGTCCCAAGCAATCTTCCAGATGACTGCAGCCCCAGCTAATACAACCTTATGAGAGACACTGAACCAGAACCACCTGGCGAAGTTACTCCCTGATTTCTGACCCTCAGAAACTGTGTGAGATAATAAATGTTTATTTCTTGTAAACCACTACATTTTGGGGTAATTTGTTATGCAGCAATAAAGAACATATATCATCTTTCACCTATAACTTGCTTCTCAATATCCAGGACCTTTGTGCTTGTCCCATGTTGTTCCCATTGCCCACCTGCTCACCAGCATCTCTTGCTGGTCTCAACAGAAAATGTTACAACATGATTCTGAAGCTGATCTTAAAGCCTCAAAGTTGGCTAAAAGATTACATGTTTTTCTTTCCTTTAGCAGTTTTTTCCCCCTAATTTATGCTTCTTTTATGAGAAAAAAGAAGCCATAAGTTCTGATTCATTTACACTCACCTTTTCCCTCTGGCTTTGAGAGAGTGACGACGTGAGCGAGGTCTTTCTCTGGGCCTCTGAAGTGTCTACTCTCCTTGTGAACAAACGAATTGAGCTTGCCAAGAGTAAATGGAACCTGGACCTCTAAAGGTTAGAGTCAGATTTTGGAATTTGTGTTCTCTGAGTGGACTTCCAACTTGGCAGCCTCCGTGCCCTCCTCTAATTCAGTCTCTCTGCCTCATTGGACTTCTCTTTCCATCAGAGCTATACAAACACTCCCCAGGGTGGTTTCCTCAGAGGGCATGATGGAAGTACACACTGGAATACAGAATTATGTTAAAGCTATAGCACAGGGTTATATGCTTGTAACCAAATCACAGGACTGGATTGTCTATATCAGTAGAGTGTCAAGCTCTAACCTTGATTTTCCTCTTTTTGTTTTTATTTTCTATCCTGAGAAGCAGCTCTGAAAATTCCCAATGGACATTAACTACCTATCTGCCCTAGTTCTCCGCCTTGAATTAGACCATTTCTCTAGGCTCTGTGATAGTCCAGAATGGGACATGAGACAGAAAAGAAAGAAGCAGTTTTAGTTATTTTGGCAACTTCAGTTCTCTCCCTCTCCTTTGGAGCAAACACAGATTGCTCTGAAAGGCCCCTTTCATATGTCCTTCTCACCTTCTTCTTTGTTCTCTCTTACCTTTTTTTCACTCCTTTCTAATTCCTTTTCTTTATCTCTATCTTTTGAAAGCCTAAAGGAGACAGAGGGAACAGAGAATACTATTTATTGAGCACCGACTATATAGAAGATTGTTGTTTCTTTTATTCCTCACAAGAGCCAAGTGAGGAAGGAATTGGTGGCAGTTTTAAAACATGGCTTCAAATTCCTTGACCATCTTCTGAGTGGTGAGGTCTGTGTCCTCCTCTGCCTTCAATCTGGGTGGGCTGTGACTTCTTTGACCATAAAGTCTGGTGGAAATGATACTATGTGACTCCTGAGGCCATGTCATAAAAGGCCACGAAGCTCCTGCCTCGTTGGCTGGGACACTTACTCCTGGAGCCCAGAGTCACCATGTAAGAAGTACCCGAGACCACTGTGCTGTGAGGAAGTCCAAGCTGTGTGGACAGGCCATGTATAGATCTCTGGTCAACAGTCCCAATTGAGCCTAGCCTCAAGTCATCTCAGGTACCAGACTTATAAGTGAAAATGCCTCCAGATAATTCCAGCTATTAAAGTCATCCATTCATTCAAGTCATCCCAGCTGAAGCCCCAGACACTGTGAAGCAGAAATAAGCCGTTCCTCCAGACTTACTGGATGCATTTAGGCTGGAGGAGTCCCTGAGATTATGGCCCTGAATTATTCTTCAAACCTTGAATTGAAATTATCCCCTAAAGTCACTGTCATGGATTGAATTGTGTCCCCCAGAAATATCTGTCAACTTGGCTAGGCCATGATTCCCTGTATTGTGTGGTTGTCCTCCATTTTGTGATTGATTTTCCTATATGTTGTAAATCCTAATCTCTGCCTGTGGTTAATGAGGCAAGATTGATTATGCTGAAGAGGATTAGGGTGGGATATAACACCCTTGCTCAGGCCACATCCCTGATCCAGTGTAAAGGGAGTTTCCCTGGGGTGTGGCCTGTACCACCTATTAGAGTTCTTTTTTTAAAATTAGTGATATAATTTAATGGGCTCAATAGAAAGTGTTACAACAATAATGGTCAATAGCTATTTTAAAGTATAGATGAGAAGGTTGAGGGGCAGGGAATTTAAGTTAAAGGGAGTGAAACAACTAGAACAGAAATAACAAGAATATTGACACAATGTGAAGAATGTAATCAATGTCATTGATCATTATGTGTAGAAACTGGAATGGGAGCAGGTTTTGCTGTGTATCTTTTCATCAAAAATAGTAATAAAAAATAAAAATAAAGAAATAAGCCATTCCCAGTGTGCACTTCCAAAGTCTTCACCCACAGAATCTGTGTACATGACAAATTGGTTGTTTTTTTTTTTATGCTACTAAATTTGGGATTGTTACACAGCAATAAGTAACCATAACAGTATTGTTTTTCATGTTGCACAGATGTGGAAACTGAGACTTGGAGAAATTAAGCTATAACACTAATAAGTGGCAGAAGGATTTGAACTCAGATCTGTTTAAATATAAAGTCCATAGTATTTCCACTAAGGACCAATCAGGGATATGGGTGAAGGAACTAGCTGAGTTGTGTGTAAGAATCAAAATGATTGCACAGTGTCGCAGCGGCGGCGAATGTCGGGGCGGCGAAGACAGTAGCCAAACACAACTCTTACAAAGAAGTGGGGCCAGGAGGGTCACTCTGAGGAGTCAACCCCGGCTTCAGTCCCAGGAGTTTATTTATAGTCACTACAGCACGCAGTGAAGCAAATAACAGAACAATGGGCTTTGGGTGCGGGCAAGGGAGAAGGAATTCAGGTAAACAAGCCAATCAGTAAAAGGACAATAGGTTTGGGAAAACAAGTCGTGACAAGTCTCAACATGTTGGGGACAAGTCTCAACATGCTGTGCAGCATAGAGGCCTGTGGGGGCTGCAGTTGTCAATCGTGCAGCCGTGTTTAAATGGCATATATCCCCACAGCACTGTTCCTCAGTTGAACCACACACCAAATCTTGCACTCACCTTCCCATCATAGGGCAGACATGCCGACACACTTCAACTCCTGGGAATATTCGGCAAAGATCAGTCCAGCTTCCCTGACTGGTTATTGTCTGATGCTGAGCAGGGGAAGCTGGAGCAGGATTCCTGGACCTGTATGTTGCTGCCAGATTGACCTGTTTTCAGGTAGATTCTGCCCTCCAGGAGATGCTCTGAGCTAGGACTTCTCTGAGGACCAATCAGATGCCCTTTGAAGATTGGCGTAGAAAAATCTGGGTCCGCTTATGGAGTGAAGGTGAAGCACTTTTGGTTCTTTGTCTCCTGTGGAGAGGAAACATAGGGTCTGGTCCCTGCTTCTCTTCCCTATTTACAGTGGTGCTGAGGGTTTCATTTCATTAATCTTTATATGTCTTTGAGGACTGTCAGGTGCCAGGTGCTGTAATAAGTGTGAAATTTAACTACTTTTTCATCAAGGCAAAAAATCCAGCCTGCAGAGATGTAAGTGCTGGGAATCTGCTTGTAAAAGACAGGAACCCTATTGTCAACTTTCAATAAATTGCAACTGAAGCATGATCAGGCTCTGAATTATCACAGCAAGTACTCTCAGGAGCTTTTGCTGTCCAGCAAGGGACTAGTGATAAGAATTTGGTCCAGGAAGGGGGCCAGATTGAAGCCACAGCTCTGCTACCTCTCATGGCTGGGGGTTTCTAATCACCCATAATTTTTGTCCAAAATGTACCACAGTCCCTACAGATGCTCACTATCCTACTCTGCAAACCTTCTACACTTCCCCCCATCCACTCAGGCCCACTTCCCCGCTATTGCAGTTATTTCTGGTGAGCACTGCTGGCTGAGTTTTCCAAAGGTACAGCCCTGGCCATTAACCTTTAAAGAGCAAAATGCCAATAGTGCTGCATGATGGGGAGCACACCTTCTATTTACAGCTGCTTTTTCAGATCACAAGGTGCTGGGCAAAGAGAGAATTTTGCTTTAATATAAAGCAGGTGCTTAGAATTAATGCAGGGGGAAAAAGCAGGGCCATGAAGGGATGTAAGCAAGCAGCAGAGATCAAACAGGAGGAGATGCTTGGCAGCATACTGCAGGGGGGTTCTAGGGCTGAAGCTACTAGAAGCAGCTTTGGCCAGTTCTATAAGGAAGGTAAATTAGTATTTACTAAGCTCTTACTATGTGTCAGCGGCCACCGGAGATGTTTTACATTCATTATTTATTCCTCATTGCAAACCTGTGAGTTCCCACTTTATGGATGAGTAAACTGAGCCTCAGAAAGAGGTAACTAATTAACTGAGGTTAGTTGCCACAAGTCACACAGCTAGTGTGGGAGGATCTGAGATTCAAACCCAAATTTGTGTTACTCTTCATTCTCTATTTTACCTATCGCTATTATTATCCTCGCCATGGCACAGATATCCCAGTGTGTGACCTCCCACCCTCCTCAAAAAGAAAAAAAGATAGAAAAGGTTAAGGTTATTTCTAACCTGTTTATAAACTGACCTAAATTAAAGGATTTTTTATCCCCCTTGAGAAAGGTCCCAGAAGAGGCTGCGAACGTTGACTGCTGGATTCAGAATCTCTAGTCCATGACATCCACCATTCCTAACTCTGCCTCCCGAATCCTTACCTGTCTCTCATAGCTGAGCCTAAGTGTCATCCCATCCAGAATGCTTCTCAAGTACCTTTTCTTTTTTTTAAATTAATTTAAAGATTACTCCAAACACATGTTTCTTGAGGCTGGTAGAACACTGACGCCCAGTCATTCCATCCCCCTTCAGGATGCTGAGAGTCTCAGGCAGTGTCAGGGAGGCTCTTCCCCACTGCCAGCCATAGAAGTCACCACTGACGCACCCATCATCCCAGCCCACTGGTCCCTTCAGATCAGGAAGCTCTGTGGCTTTGGGGCCAGACTCGGGGGTGGGGGCCTTTGGGGGCCCAGCCTCTTTAGTGCACTCCCTTGGAGGCGCTGCCAAGGAGTGGAGCTCAGGTCTGCACAGCTCAGAAGACCCCTGACTCTAGCTGTCTTCCCAGTCTGGATACCCTCCAGGCCAACCCCTCTCTCCCTACCCACTCTAGGACCCTAGTGCAGTCTCATCAATGAGCTTGAGTTTGGGGGAAGAAACAAAACAACACAAAATGGAAACTTTCCACACATTTCTCATTATTTCCCATCATAGGAAATGAAACCACCATGCACTCAGTTGCAAGCCCAAAATTTAAGAATCATTTTCAATTTTCTTTCTCTGACACCAAGCCATCAAACTGTTGCCTTTACCTTCGAAATATATCCGGATTCTAACCCTTCTCACCATTTCCACTGCTACTACCTCAGTCCAAGCCCTATCATCTCTTACTTGGACTATTGTAGTAGACTCCTAACTGATTTAACTGATTTTCCTGCTTCAATTCTTGCTCCCCTTTAGTTTATTTTCAGCACAACATCTAGAGCTGCACTGTCCAATATGGTAGGCATTAGCCACATGTGACTATTTAAATATAAATTTAATTTTCAGTTCCTCAGTCATACTTACCAAAGTTCAAGTGTTCAATAGCCACACGTTAAACCAGTTGGTGTTGAGTCGATTCCAACTCCTGGTGACCTCATGTGTGTCAGAGTAAAACTGTGCTCCATAAGGTTTTCAGTGGCTGATTTTTTGGAACTAGATCACTAGGCCTTTTTCCGAGGTGCTTCTGGGAGGACTTGAACTGCCAACCTTTTAATTAGCAGCCAAGCGCACTAACCATTTGTGCCATCCAGAGACTCCAACCACATGGTGGTTGCCGTATTTGACAGCACAGACATAGAATATTTTCATTACTGCAGAAAGTTGTATTGGGCAATACTGATATAGAGTGAGCCTTTTAACACTTAAGTCACATCATGTCTCCCACCTGCTCAAAATACTCCAATGACTTCCCATTATACTTAGAAAAAAATATCCAAAGATCTGACTGCGATCTACAGACATTAAGTGACCAGGTCCCCTGCTATACCTTCTATCTCATTTCCTATTGCTCTTTTACTCAGTTTTTCAGCCACTGGTCTCTTTGACATCCCTTGAAGATACCCAGCATTCTCCTTCCTCAGGGCCTTTGTCATTGCTATTCCCTCTGTTTCGGACAGTCCTCCCTTTAATAGTCACACAGGTCAGTGCCTCACTTCGTTTAGATTTCTGCTCAAATGTACCCTCCTCCAGACCATCCTGTCTGAAAAAAGAGTCATGTCCTATCCCTCTACCCACAGTTACTCTCTATCCACTTATTCTGCACTGTATTCCTTTATAGCACTTCCCACAATGACATTGTACTATATATGTATTTGTTTTGTGTCTGTCTCTCTAGCTAGAAGTTCATGTTCCATGATGGTAGAGGTTTTGTCATTTGGTTCTGTGCTGCATCCCTTGTGCCTAGAACACTGCCTGGCACACAGTAGGGAGGGACTCAATGAATGTTTATTGATTGATTGAACGACTGAATAAATGTTTTCTGTTCTACAGATGCCCCTGAGGCAGAGTTATATAGAACTTTGTTACTCTCTTGGAATGGGGAAGAGGGAAAAAAAGTAGGGAGAACAAATGAACTACTATCTTAATAAATTATTCTGCTACAAGCACATATTACAGAATTTGGTATATACACCATGCTGCATACTGTTATAAGGCTTGTTTTGAAAATGTGACTGTGTTCCAACGTGATTGGTATATATAGGGAACAGTTTGAGCAAACCACAAATTTTATGTTTGCTTCTACATGATTTCATCCACAAGAAACACTAGGTGAACACAGAGAACTGCACCCAGCTGAACCCACATTGGAATACACAAAACATACACACCTCAAAACACATCTGCTAGCTACCTCGGTTCACTACATATGTTATGAACCAGACCCATCCACATCTGGTGTTACAACTTTCCACTGAATTTTAGACAACCCTCCTTCGACCACTACACAATAACTCCCAAGCTTCAACTTTTCTGACACCCACTTTCACGAGCAAAGTCAGGTCTTTTTCAAGGTGAAGTGCCATGTTTACAATAGTATTTATGCTTTTCTTAACCATTTAACGTTTGTGAAACTGTGCTACCATTTTTATTAGATTCCTACCTTTTTTTTTTAAATGCATCACTGATGAAGTTTTTGAGGATTGTGCCCCAACCCCATTTTTCCCGTAAGCCCTATGTGATTTTGCAAAGCTTAGTGAGTTTCAGGAAACGTGTTGCCTTGTAGCAGAACTGACTGTAATTGGGTTCATATATCCATTTCCCCAGGAAACCCTGGTGGTGTAGTAGTTAAGAGCTATGGCTGCTAACCAAAAGGTTGGTAGTTCAAATCCACCTAGGCGCTGCTTGGAAACTTGATGGGGTAGATCTTCTTTGTCTTATAGGGTTGCTGTGAGTCCTGGAATCAACTCAGCAGCAATGGGTTTGTGTTTTATCCTCTTCCCCACCTGCTCTACCCAACTAGATGGAAAACACCTGAAAGGCAGGTGAATTCCCCACCCCGCCAAAGCCCTGGACAACAGTAGTTGGCATGTAATAGATGCTCACGAAATGTTTGCTGCTTAATTCATTCCACCCTCGCCACCTTTCAGGATATCTCCATTAACACCTCCTGTGTACTCTTATCAAACTGAGCTTGGACCAGAGGTGGCAAGAAGGAGCTTCCAAGAAACCTGCTCAGGGAAGGTGTTTTCCTGCAGGCAGCCCTGCCCTTCCTGACGAGCTCCCAGGGGTCCTGCTGCTGGGAAACGAGGAACTTTCTCCTGAGCCAACCCGAGCCGCCACTGCCAGGCTCCCGGCTCTAGAGAGCCCCTCACCGAGGAGGGAGGGCCGGCGCACAGCCCGGGCGTTTGTGCCGGCAGGCGGCCCCCGCGCTGGCCCTGCAGCCCCCAACAGATGCAGTAGCTTGTGCTGCGAGGAGGCCCGGCATAGGATATATTAACATCACAAAAGTTAATGGACCAGAAAGGGAAAAAATTAACATAAATTACCTTCAGCTGAAATCCTGCCTTCCTTGACAACTAGAGAACAAGTTCAACGTGATGCCAGAGGAAAATCAGGCCTTGGGAAGCAGAGGCCTTAATGGGCTAAAATATCACCTCAGACCCTCCCTTGAAAACAATAACTCCCTGCTCATCTGGGCCAAGTAACAAATTATGCAGGGCAAGTGGCACAAGGAGTCTGGTTTTATTTATGCTGCTTTCTGGCTAGTCCTTTGTGCAGTCGGGACTTTATGTAGCTTTTGCTGGGTGTGCAGTAGCGTTCCATGGGGAGATGTTAACTTATTCCTGTCTGGGTGACCTTAGGGTGGCCCTCTCATGTCTCTTTAGGTCCTAATAGTGAGAGAACTGTCTTTATTAGGAAACTACCTCCAAGGGGTCTTTAAATGTAAAAAATAAATCCTTCCACTGTCCTGCAGGGCTTAGATGGGCTATGGTGCGGCATACAGCAGAATTCCTTAGTATAAAATTTTGAGTTTCTAAGTAACTAGGAGAAAGAGAGAGGAAATGTGAGAAAGTGGGTCTCCACAGCAAGGGGGCAAGCTGGTGTTAGTGAGGAAAAGATGAGCAGTGGCTGAGAGATGCCTAGTGACAGGAATGACCAGGGGACATTTAAGAGCAGCAATGTCCAAGATTCAATTTTAAGTTGTCGACTGAACTGTGTGGTATGTGGCCCCTTTGTTTCCCTCAGGCTTTCAGTAAGTCTCTCACATATAGCCTTGAGTTAGGGATGCTTTGGAGGGTGAACAAATAGGGGCAACATGAGAGGGGAAAGGGTTAATGCACACAGTAGGTCAGGAGTTAAGCAGGAACAGGAAGTAACAGCAAACACTTTTATACCACTTACAGTGACAGATACTATTTTAAGTGCTTTATGTTCACATATTACTGGTAACACATTTTTTCTGATGCCAACAGAGGAATTATTATTATCCCCAGTTTATATCTGAGGAAACTGAGGCACAGAGATCTTAAATAACTTGGCCGCACAGCTAGTCAGTGGCAGAGCTGGAATATGAACCCAGGCAGTGGGCTCCAAAGCCATCCTCTTAAACACTACACACTACTGTCCCTTAAGAATCCTCTAAGTCATGTGGTGGGGGGACATAGGGTTTCCCATTGTACATGGGGGTGGGAAACGGCTTGAGTCCTTCTTTCTGACAATGGAAGAAAGGGTGACCCTAGGACATCTTTTCATGTGCTTTTTGACTATTTGCATATCTTCTTTAGACAAATGTCTATTCAAATTCTTTGCCCATTTTTAAATTGGGTTATTTGTCCTTTAATTATTAGTTGTAAGAGTCTTTATATATTCTAAATACAAGTTCCTTATCAGATATAAGGGACTGCAAAAAATGTCTCCCATTCTGTGGATTGTCTTTTCACTTTCTTTTTTTCTTTTGTATTTTTTTTATTGTACTTCAGGTGAAGGCTTACAGAACAAGTTTCTCGTGAAACAGTAGTACACATATTGTTTTATGACATTGGTTAACAACCCCACAACATGTCAACCCTCTCCCTTCTCGCCTTTTTTTTTTTTTTTTTTTTTTTTGGTGAAAATATACGTAGCCAAAGATACACCATTTCAAAAATTTCTACATGCACAGTTCAGTGACATCGACTACGCTCTTCCAATTGTGCTGCTATTCTCACTTTAGATGAAGGCTTACAGAACAAAATAGTTTCTCATTTAACAGTTAGTACACATGTTGCCCTATGACAATGGTTAACAACCTCACAACATATCAACACTATTCTTACTCAACCTTGGGTTCCCTATCACCAGCTTTCCTGTCCCCTTCTGCCTTCTGGCCCTTGTCCCTGGACTGCTGTACCTTGTCAGTCCCGTTTGGTTTTATGGGGCTGTCCACTCCCCGGCTGAACGGTGAACCTCGGAAATGACTACACCACTGAGCTAAAAGGGTGTCTGGGGGCCATACTCTCAGGGTTTCTCCAGTCTCCTTTAGGCCAGTAAATCTGGTCTTTTTTTTTTTTTGTGAGTTAGAATTTTGTTCTATCTTTTCACTTTCTTGATGATGTCCTTTAAAGCACAAAATTTTTTAAATTTTGATGAAATCCAATTTATCTATTTTTTTCTTTGGTTGTTTGTGCTTCTGGTGTCATATCTAAGAAACTATTGCCTAAGCCAAGGTCACAAAGATTTACACCTATTTTTTTATTCTAAGAGTTTTATAGTTTTAGCTCTTACATTTAGGTCCACTTTGAATTAATTTTTGTATGTGGTATGAGGTAGGAGTCCAATTTAATTCTTTTGCATGGGGATATTCAGTTGTCCCAGTACCATTTGTTGAAAAGACTATTCTTTCCCCCATTTAATTGTCTTGACACCCTTGATGAAAATCAGTTGACCATAAACACACGAGTTTATTTCTGGACTCTCAATTCTATTTCATTGATCTATACGTCTATCCTTATGCTAGTACCACAGTCTTGATTACTGTAACCTTTGTAGTAAATTTTGGAATTGGAAAATGTGAGTCCTCCATCTTTATTCTTCCTTTTCAAGATTGTTTTGATTCTTCTGGGTCCCTTGAATTTCCATATAAATTTTAGGGTCAGCTTATCAATTTCTGCAAAGAAGTCTGCTGGGATTTTGATAGAGATTGCATTGAATTTTCATTTATTGCTTCTCTGACACTCTCCCTTTCTTTATGTAGATCCTAGTTTCTGACCAATATAATTTTCCTTCTCTGTGAAGAACTTCTTTAACAATTTTTACAAGTCAGGTCCACTGTCAACAAATTCACTCAGGTTTTGTCTGCAGAAATAAAGACTTCTACTTTTGAAGGATAATTTCATTGGATACAAAATTCTAGGTTGGTGGTTTTTCTCTTTCAACACTTTAAATATTTCGCTCCACTCTCTTTGTGTTTGCATGTTTTTTGACGAGAAATCCAATGTAATTCTTACCCTCTGGTGTTTTTAATCCTTTGGCTTTGTGATGGTTAAAGTTGTGTGTCAACTTGGCTGGGCCATGATTCTCAGTGGTTTGATTGTTATGTAATGATGTAGTTTGGCAGTTATGCAATGATGTAGTCATCCTCTGTGATGTGATCTGATGTGATCAGCCAGTCAGTTGTAAGGGGAGTTTCCTTGGGGGTATGGCCTGCATCCAGTATATATATGGACATTCTGGCAAAGCTCATTTGCTTGCTCTGGATTCTGCATCTAGCTCGTCATCATCTGGCCTCCAGTTCTTGGGACTTGAGACAGCGGCCTGCTGTATTGCCTGCCGATCTTGAGATTTGCCAGCCTCTGCAGGTACATGAGTCAGGAGAAGCCTCCAGTCTGACGGCTGACCCATGGACTTGGGACTTACCAGCCTCTAAAACCACATGACCCATGCTGGGTGCTAGGCAGCTACCAAAGGGCATTCATGCTGAAGTGCTGGGATAGCTGCCAGTAAGCACACAAATGGTGCTGTCCCTCTCTGGGCCACTCACTGATTCTCACCTCTTGAATGCTGAGATGGGTGATCTCTCAGGCTCATTGTTCCAGGAAGGCATCTTCGTGGGCCAGCCTTGGAGCAACAGACCAGTGGCCCTGAAGTCCAGTTCCCAGCTCCTTTGTGCCCTTGGAATTTCTCCTGCCAGGAAGAACAAGGTGCCTTCTCCAGGAATGTCATTGGCAGAAAGGGTAAGAACCATACAAATTATATTTCCCAGCCGTTTCCTAATCCCATCAAAGTCCTTTGTGAGGAATCTTCTGAACTAACTGGAGTTTGATAATGACAAATTATTTCTAGCAGAATTGCTGACTGTGGGAAAGCAGGTTATAGCAAATTTGATTCATATTAAGGCCATGGTCAGATCATCATGAACCTTCAGGGTATTTATTTTTCCATCAGCTCCTCCCTGGCTCCGCCACCTCCTTCTTTGGCCTGACTGAGCTGGAGACTTGCCTAATACAAATAACTGCATTAAAATAAAATCATGTGAAAGCTCAGGGGAACACGCCTGAGTAATGGAGAAGATAATAAGCTTGGACAACCAACCCCCAGCCCTCTCCTCTTACTATCTCCAGGCAGGCAAAGGTTCACAACTGATTTGAGATCGCTTCTAATAGTAAACAGGAGGGAAACTAGAGCTTAAGTGGTTTAAGAAAAAAAAATTTAATAATGTACCTAATCCCTATCACTCCACTGATCCTCACTTAGTCCCCACATCCCTGAAGTAATTTCCACTTTCTAAGTTATGATGCAGGAAGCTGTGGGTGATGATCAGAACAAAGACATGAGAAATAAACCAACATGGAGGTGGCTTCATTCACTCAGTCATTCATTCATTTATTCATTCTTTCAGCAAACATCTGAGAGCTGACTCTGTTCCAGGGATTGGGGTGACTGTAGGAGATGCAGTGATGAGGGAGGGGAACAAAAACAGCCCAGTCCCTGCCCTCTAGTTGCTCACAGTATAAGGTGGAGGCAGATGTGTAGCCAGTTATGCCACACTACCAACAAATTTGTTGTCTCCAAGAATCTGCAGCTTAACACTCCTTTTCTTCAGCTTGGGTTGGAGGAGAGGGTGTTATCTCACCCCTTCCTCTAGAAGCTGGAAATTAGAGCTGTTAATTCATTTAAAAAAGAATGTAACGAAGGAAAAAAAGAGAGGAAAGAAGGGAGAATTGTCATTCCCTATGTTGTTTTGGAAACCCTGGTTGTGTAGTGGTTAAGGTCTGCAGTTCAAATCCAACAGGCGCTCCTTGGAAACTCTATGAGGAAGTTCTGCTCTGCCCTATAGGGTGGCTATGAGTTGGAATCGACTCGACAGCAACAGGTTTGGTTTTGGTTTTGGGTATGTTGTTTTTGTTAGCTGCCATTGAGTTGGGTCCCTAACAAAACTCTGTCCAATCCTGGGCCATCCCCATGATCAGTTGGGGATTGGACTGTAGTCCGTCTTCATCTAGGGGATTGGACTGTAGTCCATCTTAGTCTGGAAGCTCCAGTGAAATCTGTTCAGCATCATAGCACCATGAAGTGCACTGACTGGGAACCAAACCCGGGTCTCCCACATGGGAGGCGAGAATTCTACCATTGAACCACCAATGCCCTATGGTCATCCCTTGTAGGAGAGCTTCTTCCATTGATCTGTTGTTGTTGTTGTGTGCCATTGAGTCAATTCCAACTAATAGCAACCCTATATGACCCCATAGGGTTTCCTAGACTGTAATCTTTATGGGAGCAGATCACCAGGTCTTTTCTCCCATGGAGTCACTGGTGGGTTTGAACTGCCGACCTTTTGGTTAGCAGCTGAGTGCTTAACCATTATGCCACAGGGCTCCTTCCATTGATCTAATCCCTATGGAATGGATGACTGTTGTTCTCAGAGATACAATTCTTTGAACATTGGGTCTCTCTCCAAAAGTGAAGGAGATCAGGAGATCATGAAGAAAGCCCAAGAAAAGTGTCTCAACCTAAAAGGTAGTTTGTTCTGCTGCTGCCAGTAACATGGAATTCCTCCCTGCCTGCCTTCCCAAGAGATGGTAAGGATAAGGAAGAGAATGGCTGGGAAGGGTCTTGAGGTATGTGAAAGGAACATCAGGGGACACAGCAACAACAGTGTTCTACTGTGGGGTGAATAGCTTGGGGACGGCTGGGGGCTGATTTAGCTTATTGCCACCAAAATTCTATGGCTTTTTATTTTTGGGCACGACTCAATGTCAAATCCATTGAAAGCATGGATTTGGTTTTAACTTCCTCTTATACAGATGCTCCAGCTACACTGGTCTCTTGTGGCCAATATTCTTGATCACCTACTTACAGCCAGCTATTCCCCCACTTCTTCTTCGTTCACTAAAGCCTAGTTTTGCTCTCAGAAGCCTGGTTTTTGTGACTAGTCATGTTTTCAGCTCCTCCAGGGCCTGGATTTTTGGTGAGACTCATCCCTCAAATCTTTTCTCAGTGTGAAATGGATTGCTGCATTTCCAGGGCTTAATTGTCCGAACCAGCTAAAAGCACTCTGCCAGTAATGAAAATACATCCACTCTTTTTATCAAGAAAAAAGGATAATAACTCAGCCAGCTTTAACTTACATTTTATTGAACATCAGCCCAGCTTGTTTTGAAGGACATCTCTGATATGAAGTACAGAAGGTGGAGGGGGCACGAGAGAGAAAAAGTCTCGGGGGGATGATGGGCAAAAGATTGTCCAAAGCTGTCCTCCTCACCTCCTTAGAGTACACAGCTTCCCAAAAGGACAGATGTCCATTCCCAAAGAGCTGGAGAATATGATTACTAAAAAGTTAAAACCCCTTTGCTTCCCACATTGAAAATGAATGACAACAATAGCAATAATAATAACTATGGTACTTCACAATTTTCAAAGGATATGCACCGATACTCTCTCACCTGATCCTTACAACAACCTCCCTGAAGGACTAGCAGAACAGATGCTATTTCATCATTTGTATAGATAAGGAAACCGAGACTTAAGGAAGGGAAGTGACTTACCCAGTGTCATCAGCTGGTGTTAGAGTCAGTCTGATGCCTGAGCTGGGCAGTCTTTCCATGACTTCTCACCTAGAGGCGGGGTGAGTCCTGAGGGGTGGTGGGAAGTTCCTGGTGCAAGATGGGGCATGGCCTTTAGGGATTTATGCAGTTTTGAAAGATTATATTTGAAGAACCTAAAACAAATTCTGAATTCCCTCAATTCCATCTCCATGACCTCCTCTTATAACAGCCCTGGTGATGTAGTGGTTAACCAACTCAGCGGTTGGAACCCACCAGCCATTCCACGGGAGAAAGATGTGGTAGTCTGCTTCCGTAAAGATTTCAGCCTTAGAAACCCTATGGGGACATAAAATGATACTCGTAAAGAGTGTGCTTCTTAGCTCAAGTAGATACATGAGACTAAATGGGCAGCTCCTGTCCAGAGGCAAGATGAGAAGGCAGAGATGGTCAGGAGTTGGTTGAATGGACGCGGGAAATCCGGGGTGGAAAAGAGGAATGTGCTGTCACAGTAGAGGGAAAGCAACTAGAGTCATATAACAATGTATGTATAAATTTTTGTATGAGAGACTAACTTGAATTGTAAACTTTCACTTAAAGCACAACAATTAAAAAAAAGAAAGAAACCATATGGGGCAGTTCTACTCTGTCCTATGGGGTCGCTATGAGTCAGAATTGACTCAATGTCAAATCCATTGACAGCAATGGATTTGGTTTTAACTTCCTCTTATACAGATGCTCCAGCCACACTGGTCTCTTGTGGCCAATATTCTTGATCACCTACTTACAGCCAGCTATTCCCCACTTCTTCGTTCACTAAAGCCTAGTTTTGCTCTCAGAAGCCTGGTTTTTGTGGCTAGTCAGGAGCACTGGTTTTTCAGTGAAGTTCAGTAGAAGCTAGGCTTTTCCCCTGCCCCACTTTAAGCCAATCTTAGTAATTCTATTCACCTTGCCAAAAAAAAAATAATCCATTGCCAATGAGTCAATTCTGACTCATGGTGACCCTATGTGTTACAGAGCAGAACTGTGCTCCATAGGGTTTTCTTGGCTATAATCTTTACAGAAGCAGATTGCCAGGCCTTTCTTCTGAAGCACTGCTGGGTGGGTTCAAACCGCCAACCTTTAGGTTAGTAGTTGAGCACAAACTGTGCCACCCAGGGACCTATTCATTTTGCCAGTGACCAGCTTAGGAATGGGCATGTTATACAATTTTGTTATGTTATGAGATGTGAAAGAAAATCTGTGCAGGGTCCTAAGAAGTATTCCCTTGCTCTGAAAAGGAGTTTGCCTTGTTGTTCTCTGCCATTGGACGTCATACGTGCATAAGGACATTGTGTGAGGTTAAGGCTTTGGCAACCATCTTGGGAACTAAGAAGAAAGTCAGCCTGAGAGGATGACTAAGCAGAAAGAAGGAAATAGTCTGGCCCTGAGTGATGTTAACTTGTTAAATTAACCAGCCATAGACTCATGCCCCCCACCCCCATCTTCTTTATGTGAAATAATAAATTTCTGTCCTCTTTATGCTATTTTGAATTGGGGCTTCTCTCCTTTTCCACTAAAGCATTCTAAACGATATACTTCCTTTTTGTTCTTCAAACCTCACCTCCAGTTCTCATCTCAGGATGTCTGCCTGCACCTGGCTATTCCCACTGTCTAGAGTACTTTTCCACCAAATATTCACATAGCTGTCTGCTTATCATTCTGACCTCAGCTTAAAGGTCACTTTTCCAGAGATACCTTACATGAACCACCTACTCTAAGCCAGTTTTCCAGTCACTGTGCTTTCTTTAGGAGCCCTGGTAGTGCAGTGGTTAAGCACTCAACTGTTAACCAAAAGGTTAGTGATTCAAACCCACCAGCCGCTCTGAGGGAGAAAGATATGGCAGTCTGCTTCCGGAAAGATTTACAGCCTTGGAAATCCTATGGGGCAGTTCTGCTCTGTCCTATAGGGTCACTATGAGTTGGAATCGACTCAAAGGTAATGGCTTTGGTTTGGTTTGGTGCTTTCTTTACAGCACTTACTAATATCAGAAATCATCTTTTTATTTGTTTACTTGTTCATTGACTGTTGTCCTATCTAGAGTGTAAGCTCTGTGTGAGTAAGAACTGTCCCTGGCTTGCTCACCACTGTGCTCCCAGCACCTGGCATAGGGCCTAGCACATAGTAAGTGCTTGATAAGCATTTGGCAAATGAATAAATGAACCTCAGAGACAATCTCACCGTGCTGCTCCCCGATCCCACTCTCCCTTATGGCTGTTTGAGTATAGTGCCCGAACCTTGGCCTTTTGCCAATTCCTTTTATAAAACTCTAAATCTCAGAATCAGAAAAAATAAGGAAGGCAGCACAGAATAAAAACATCATAAAAGCAAAATTATTTTGGGCTTAAATGTAAAAGGAGAGCAGGCTGATTGCATAACATATGTAGATCTATGCAAATTACCATGCAAGTTAAATAGGGGAGAAGTTTGAAGTGGTGGGAAGTCCCAAGTCCCATGTTGGGTGTGTTTTTCTTCTGACTAGGAAGTGGTGTTGACTTCAACTTCTTGAGTCTCAGAAAGTGAGGATACTGACATTCAGGGGGATAAAAATCAATTGAGAGTTAAACTTGTTGCCATGAAGTTGATTCCGACTCGTAGTAACCCTAGAGGACAGAGGAAAACTGCCCCATAGGGTTTTCAAGGAGCAGCTGGTGGATTTGAACCGCCAGCCTTTTGGTTAGCAGCCACGCTCTTAACCACTGCGCCACCGGGGCTACAGTCGAGAACTACACAAGTAAAAAATAACTTAGTTGTTGTGTTTTTCTAAGAGATAGAAATCAAAAACATTCAACTCATCCATTTTAAATATTAGAAATAGGAAGCATAAAACTATTAGTTTTAGATGATGGCTACCTAAGATTATAGAGAAAGAAGGAGAAAGGAAACAGGACAAAGAAGAGGAAGGGTGAGAGACCAAAGTACAGCCCCCAAGTTACCCACATCCTTCAGAGGCAAGTTACTTAATCCATGTGCCAATAATTCTTTATATTCACAGAAAGGAAAAAACAGCCCTCTGGGTTATTTAAAAAAAAAGAAAGAAAGATATACATTTTCCGAGCATGTCATTAAAACTGTTTAAATTCCTACCTAAAACGTGGGAGAAAGGGTACTCACTCAACCATTTATTCAAACACATCTGAGACCTTGAAGTACGTGCTGGGAAACACCTGAGAACAGGATGCGGGCGCTGTACCTGCCTTTGTGGGGTTTGCATTCTCTTGAGTTCTCTATTCCCCTAATTTTCAATGAGGAAAACACATCTTAATTGCATTCTCTAGAAAGAAGATTGTTCATGTCATTTTACAGAGGGAAAAGTCCACTCTTTGGAGTGCTACATTTTTTGGGTGGTCCATGTGCTACTAATAAGGACTTGATGGCCCTGTCCAGATTTCCCACGGCCAAACATCAACTGGAAACCCTGGTGGTATAGTGGTTAAGAGCTACAGCTGCTAACCAAAAAGGTCGGCAGTTCGAATCCACCAGGCGCTTCTTGGAAACCCTGTTGGAAATTCTACTTTGTCCTATAGGGTCTCTATGAGTCGGAATCAACTCAACGGTAGTTGAGTTTTGAGCCAATGTCCCTTATATTACCAGCTCCTCTGCCATCTCTCTGATCCACCATCATATCTCACTTCAGTTACTGCAGTAGCCTCCTAACTGGTCCCCCTTTTCCCAACCTTGCCTTCCATCTGTTCTCCACACAACAGCCACAGTGATCCTGTTAAAATGTAAGACAGAGCTTCTGTGCTCCAAACCCCCTGCTAGCTTCCTGTTCACTCAGAACCAGCCAAGGTCCCTGCAATTGCCTACAAGGCCTACAATGCTGTTCCTCCAACTTCTTCTCCAAATTCCTCTCCCTCCTGCTTACTTAACTCCAGCCACAATGGCTCCTTCCTGTTCCTCCACACACATCCCATAATCTGGAATTAGCCTTTGCACTCAGCATCCCTCTGCCTAGAGAGCACTGCCCCCCACCAACCCTGACCCCTTCACTCCCTCACTTTTTCAGGTCTCGATTCAACTGTCACCTTCTCATCAAAGCCTTCCCTGTTTAAAATCGACAGCTCCTCTTCCCTCCACGCTCGCTAACCTCTTTCCCTGCCTTATTTTTCTCCATAACTCCTGTCACTCTCTAACTTATTACATATTTCATATTTTATTCATTTGTCTTGTTTATTGTCTGTGTCCCCCCTGTAGAATATAAGCTCCGTGAGAGTAGGGATTTTTGTCTGTTTTGTTCATTGCTGTATTCTCAGTCCCTTGAAGAGTTTGAAGAGTGACTGATAAACTAGGTACTCAAAAAGTATTTGTTGACAGCCTTTAATTTGAATTAATTTAGTTTTATGGGAAAGGTGACTAAATTGCTGTCATTTCTGTCATTTTACAGAGGACCAATGAAGACTTTATCAAAGGCCAGCCTGGTCCTCACACTCATGCTTGGGAAGCCCTGGCCCAGAGGCTGTAAGTCCCTGGAGACACACCTTGGCCCTGAACACCTATGACCAGTCCAAGAAAGGTGGGGCTCTCTTTGGTGCTCAGCTTAAATTGTCGAGGTGCCTGAGCAGCAAATGTCAGAGCTTCCTCCTAAACGCAGGCAGATTTACTTTGCAGACGGTGAGGATGCATTTTAATTTGTTGATGTGAAATCTTAATTGAACTAAACTGCTAGAGGTAGTCTCTGTTCTCTGTCATAGTCTTAATTTAGTTGGCAAAACAAGATATCATCAGAGGAAAATCATAAGCAAAGATGCCGTGCCCAGAGGGTTTGGGAACAGCCTTTGGGGTTTGGCGGTGGGGTGGAGCGTGACTGGCACAAGCTCGAACCCCATCCCCACAACTTAGGATGCAAACCTGGCTTTCCAAGGATGCTCAGGTGGCATTGAAAGGGCTCTGACACACAGGCCCTCCCAAAGCAGCCAGGATAAAAACTACTCCTGCTCATGTGATGTGTATGCATTTTTAGTGTTAGAGCTGAGAAGAGAGGAGGGATTTCTTACCCATAGGTACAGAAGTATAGGAGAGGCCAGCTCTATTACTCATTTGCTGTGGGACCTTGAGCAGGTCTCTTCTCCTGCCTGGGCCTCAGTTTCCCCATCTGTGCCACAAGAGGTTGGAATCCTTGTCCCTGAAGGCTTCCATTACCAACATACTATGTATGACTCTCCCAGGACTCTCAGGCTTGTGTCAGGGTCCAGCCTGAGGTTCCTTACTCTTGCCCAGCAATCCCTGCTAAGCAGTCTACTCGAGCTCTTGGACGTGACATATGGTTTCACCATTGGCCTCACTATCCCATACTGGAGCTTAGGCTGTAGGCCTTTCACTAAAGTGGCCTCATCTCTACCCATAGAATCACAGGTTGTGGTTGCCCTGCCCTAAGAACAGGCCTTAGGAGTCATCTGTCTTGGTAACAGATGCCCACCCTACCCCTTTCCTAGCCCACTGCCCCCAGGGGCCTTCTATAGATGCTTCTTGTCCCACCCCTGAAGCTTCTGTCCACCAAAAATTCCTGCTAGGGGCCTTGCTCCAAGCTCACCGTCACTGCCGCACCCTGGACAGGCAGAGGCAAGCCACCGGTAGCAGATGGCTGTAATTGGGGCCCCTGGACAGTCTGCTCAGATTCCTGCATTGTCTTATTCCAACAAATGCCTCCGCAAGAGTGTTCCCAGGAAAGTGACCCAGGCCTTGATATCTCCCTTGGAAGCACAGCTGTAGAAGGGCTGGGGGCAGCTTCCTCGAGGGTCAGGTTCCTGAGCTGGCAGATCCTGACCCTAGTGACTCACTGGCTAGAGCAGAAGGGTTGCAAGTTCCAGTCGCCTGCATTTGGTCACAAGCTCTTTCTCATGCTGGAAACCAGGTGCCAGGAGGTTTAGAAAGAGGCAATGCTATGGAGAAGAAAGAGTGCAGCTTTGCAGCAGAAACTACCTGGCAAGTCCCTTCTGCTCCCTTAGCCTGTTTCTTTGTCTGTTAGGTAGGGATAATAATATCTATCTCAGAGAACTGCTGTGAGAAGTAGATGACAGAATGCTTCTGGAGTGCCCAGCACTGTGTTTGCTCCATAGTGCGCACTCCCCAAATGGCAGCCGTTGATGCCATAATTATTTATTATTATTATTAAAGTTTCAGCACAGTGTCTGGCATCCAGAACATGCTCAATAAATAAATGTAATTGTTATCCTCATCCTCCAGAGGACACGTAGAGCTGCAGAGTTCCTTTCAACTCTTTGGAGATGGCAGCAAACTACAGATCACACAGATGCATCCTTGGGATTCCTCTTTCCCTGAATTCTTCTCTCTTGCTCTGCTTCCCCTTCAGTCTGTGAGGAGGCCAGGATCACAGAAACTCTGATATCTGTTCAGTGGGGTGATGGCATTTGGGAGATAAACTGTGAGCTCTGCCCCAGGCTGCTCTTGGTGGAAGCTGGAGATGGCCTGTTTCCCTCACAGATGGAAAGTCTGAGGATGCTAATCTAAAGCCATCAGAACTTCTTGCACAGGAAGGGCCTGGACTTAACAAGCTACCTTCCTTGGGGCGGCTGCTTCATACCAGTGTTTGGATAGAGACCGGGGCTCAGCCTTTAATCAGGCAGGATTTTTTTCTACTGACAGAGTCAGAAACCTCACTCAAACTCTTAAGCAAAATGGAATGCATTGACTCTCAGATTTGGGGAGGATTCTGGTGAAGAGTCAAAGGAAGGAAATGCTGTCAGAACCAAGGCCACAGGGACTGAATTGGGGATTTGGCATGCAGGGACACACTCTCACAAGAAGAAAATAAAACCTGATAGTGTGATAGAGACTGAGCCCACTTTATGTGGGGAGGTCAGAGAAGGTAGTATGGGCAGACCTGTGGATGGGGCATCTCCAGGCAGAGGTAGTAGCCACCACAAAGGCCCAAAAGCACTGTTCAAGGAACAGAAGGAAGCCAGTGTGTCTGGAGACCAGTGAGACGGGGGGAGCAGTGAGAGATGAGGACCAAGAAAGAGGCAGGAGCCAGATCATGAAGGACCTTGTAGGCCAAGATACGGAATTTTTATTTTATTCAAAGAATTGTGGGGAAGCCATTGAAGGGTTTTAAACCACAGAGGAGGTCAGGGGCCAGGGTAGAAGCAGGTTTTGGGGGAAAGGCTAGGGAGGTGCAGGTTTGGGTGAAGGTAGGCATAAGAGTTCTGTTCTGATCATGTTAAATTTGAGATGCCTATTAGACATCAATCAAGAAGTCCCTACCTGTTGCCATCAAGTCGATTTTGACTCACAGCGACCCTATGGACGGAGTAGAACTGCCCCATAGGGTTTCCAAGGAGGAGCTGGTGGATTCAAACTGCTGACCTTTTGGTTAGCAGCCAAACTCTTTAACCATCGTGCCACCAGGGCTCCAAGGAGTCCCTGGGTGGTGCAAATGGTTAACACACTTTGCTGCTAACCAAAAGATTAGAGGTTTGAGTCCACTCAGAGGCACCTTGGAAGAAAGGCCTGGCGATCTACTTCCCAAAATTCAGCGATTGAAAATCCTATGGAGCACAGTTCTACTCTGACACATATGGGGTCACCACAAGTCAAAATTGACTCAAGGGCAACTGGTTTTTTGTTTTTTTAATACATCAAAAGGGATGTCAAGTGGGCTGATAAGTTTACAAGGTTAAAATTTAGGGGAGAGGTCTAGTTTGGAGATACTGATTTGGCAGTCATGAAAAACAGCCATGGGGCAAGATGTAGATAGAGAAGGGCCACCAGGCTAAGCTCTGGGACTTTACAATATTTAGTGGTTTGGCAGAGGAGTGGCCAGCATAGGAGAGTGAGAAGAAGTAACCAGTGAGGCAGAAGAAAATCAGGAGAGTGTGGTGTCCTGGAAGCCAAGAGGAGAGCATGTTTCAAGAAGGAAAGAGCAATCAACTGTGTTGAGAAGGATGAGGACTGAGAAGTAGCTCTTGGATCCAGCAGCATGCTGACTACTGATGATCCTAACATGATCAGTTTCAGTGGGGTGGTGGAGATGGAAGCCCGCCTAGAGTGGCTGAAGAGAGAATGTGAGAGGAAAGAGTGAAGGCAGCAACTATATACAACTCTGTCAAGAAGTTTTGCTATGAAGCACAGTAGAAAAATTGGGTGGCAATAGAGGGGGATGTGGGCTTATAGGAGGGTCATTTATTTAGTGTTTTAAAGCTAGGACACATTGAAAAATGTTTGTTTGCTAATAAGAATGTTCTAGTGTAGCAGGTGGCCTTTGATGGGAGCAGGGACACTCAAACCACTGTACAAAGAGGGAAGGCAGATCACGTGGGTACAGATACAGGTAGGTGGGTAGAATTGGTGCTAGAAAAATGAGGGAGTTCCTGTCTGATTGCTTCTGTTTTCTCCATGAGATATGAAGCTAGGTCATCAGCTGAAAGTGAGGGTGAAGAGAATGAAAGATGTTTGAAGAGACAGGAGAAGGTATGAAGTAGAAGTTTTGAAGAGTGAAGAGTGAACTATTAGACGAGTGTCAGAGGATTACAGAGCAGTGTTCTGTGTCCTCTTGATGTTTACCATTCATACTTAGGACTCTTTCTAGACATCTTTCATCTGGGTCTGCACCTCCTCTCAGGAAAGGGCTGTGATTGGCCCTGTTTAGGTCATATGCCTATCTCTTGTCCAATCACTGTGTTCAGAGGATGAGATACTATGATTGGGCAGACCTAAGTCCCATGCTTACCCCGTAACAAGAGGGGATGGTGTTGTGATTGGCAGCCCTACCGGAACCACATGGAATGGGGTGGAGGGGGGCAGTTCTTCAAAGAAAGCAGGGCTGTTAGCTAGACAAAAAGCTACAGCTGTCCACTCTTTCCTATTGCTCTTACAGAGCTGTCCTGAGGCCCAGTGAGACAGTGTCTGTAAAATTGCAATGTTAACTGTATAGCACTACACAAGGCAAGGGATTATTACAATTGCCCTTAGTAAATACTCATTCATTTATGTATTAGTTCATTCAATAAGTAGTTACTGAGCCTCTAAGTAAGGCTTTGTGCTAGGTCCATGAAGAATAAGAGACAAATCACGAATTGAATGTGATCCTCCCCATCAAGGGGCTATCGGTTTAGTAAAGTTTTATTAGTCAGCTTTTGCCAGGTTTTGCTGTGATAACAAACAACCCCAAAATCTTGTGGTTTAAAACAACGAAGGTTTATATTTTGCTCATCAGCTACAGGTTAATTTTAGTTCTGCTCCAAGTATCACCTTCATCCTAGCACATGCTATTCTTGTGGCAGAGGGTAAAGAGCAATGGCAGAACCATGTGATGGCTCTTAAAGCTTCTGCGCTGATAACTTCCATTCTCATTTCATTGGCCAAAGCAAGTCACATGGCCAAACCTGATAACAACGGGGTGGTAAAGTATCCTTCTACCACAGGGAGGTATTGAAAGTCACATGGCAAACTGTGGAGAGTCTATAATAGTTTTACAGAGAGGAGAAGTGAATAATTGGCAAAAATAATAAAATGAACACAAAGGGGTAGAAGTACATGCATGCCCATTATATAATAGAAATTGGTCAGAGTCCTATGATCCAGAGCATTAGAGTTCAGAAGGGAAAGCGGTCATTTCTGTTTGGGGAGATCAGGTTTTTGGGCTGGATCTTGAACAATACTAAAGGATGTGGACAGACATAGAAGAAAGCAGGGCATTCTAGCAGACGGAACAGCATGAGAAAAGCATAGAAGAGGAAAGTAGAGTGCTTAGACAGAGAATGGTAGATGATTTAGTTAGCCTAAAGAATAGGAATTGGGAGGAAATAATGGAAGAATGGCCAAGTGAGATTCCTTGCCAGCCTCCAAGAAAAACAGCCTCCAACACCCACCAGAGTAATCCAGCTGCCCAACCAGGGGTTCCTGGACTGTGGAAGTGCTTGCAATTGCTAGTAACCGAGTCCAGAGCAGGTGGGCCTTTGGCTGGACAGTTCCTGCCCTGCCTGGCTTGGTCAAGCCCAGGCCCTGGTCCAAGGTCAGCCTCCCTCTCCCAACACTTCACTCAAAGTCTTGTTGGCAATGTTCTTACGAAGGTTTCGGTGGGTCTTCCATTTGTGCTTCCCTCAGCCACCTGGTATCTAGAGGGCACTCTCAAACTAGGAGATGTTAAAACCCAAAAAGGTCTCTGTGAGGTCTTTCCAGAGCCAGGGGGATGGACAAGATGACTGGGTACACCACCCATTCAGGTGACAGAAGTCTCTGTCCTCACCCTGCCGGCAGCTTCTCTGGTATAGGGAGTTGTTTTGTTTTGTTTAGAATAAGATCTCATAATTTATTTTGTTCAATGTCATAAAATAAAAATATAATGGCTCTTTACAGTTTGCTCGCATTACAGTATGAATTCGTTGTCTTTTTGTATTCTGCTTATTATTACTGCAACAATTTGGGTTATATGTTTATGTAACAGAAACTTTCTGTTTCTTACTATGTGAAAAGAATGTGATGATCAGTAAAATTAATTTGATAACAATCTTGTTTGTTTTCTTTGTAGTTATTAAATGTAGTACACAGAAGGGAAAACCTTTGTGAGAGTGGGTCCTGGATTGTTGGGATTAATGAGCTGCCTGCAGCATGGTGGGCATGTGGTCTGTTTGATACTGCCCCTGGGCAGGTTTGAACTTTTAATCATTAATGCCCTGCAGCCTGCTGGAAGCAGGGAAGAAAAATGGGCTGACTAGGATGTGCCAGGAGACAGGCACAGGGACCACAGGGAGACCTCCCACTGCCCAGGAGGGCCCTGCCTGAAGGCACAAGAGGAGTTCAGGGTCCTGCTGCTGGGTACAGACCTTGGTGGTCCTGCCTAGGGGAGGCAGGGAGATCTCTCCCTTGGGTGGCCTCCAATGCCAAATACCTCAGTAGGTCCCAGAGCCCATCTCAGGCCTGAGGGGAGGCTTACATGTCACTAATTCTATCATTCATTCACTCAAAAATATGTACTAAGTATCAACTCTGTGCCAGGCACTGTTCTGGGTGCTGGGGACACAGTAATAAACAGGACAGACAAACTTCCTGCTCTTTCAGAGCTTCATTTTAGTCTGGGAAACAGGCAAAGAACAAGTAAAGAAATAAATAAGCAAGATAGGGTCAGTTAGTAGTAAGTGCTGTGAAGACAATAAAAGGGTGATGTAATAAGACTACTTGGCCATGGGGTAGGCTTACTCTAAATAAGGTGATCAGGGGAGACTGTTCTGCAAAGCTGACATTTATGCTGACTACTGAGGCATGGGAAGAAGCCACTTTTGCAAAGTGCTGGGGGGAAAAGCATTCTAGGTATGGGGAACAACAGATGCAAAGGCTCCAAGGTAGGAAAAGGCTGTCATTATTTCTGGAACAGAAAGGAAACAGTGTGGTTGAAGCATAGTGAGCAAAAGGGAGAATGATTGCCATTGAGGCTGGAGAGTTAAAGGTCAATATTATGGGTTGAATTGAACCCTACAAAAATATGTGTTGGAATCCTAACCCCTATACCTGTGTTTGTAATCCTGTTTGGAAATAGAGTTTTCTTTGTTACGTTAATTAGATCATATGCAGGCAGGGTGGGTTCTAAATCTAATCACTTCTGAGTTATAAAAAGGACAGATTAGACACACACACACACATACATGGGAAGATAGATGCCATGTGATGCAATCCCAGGACTACCAACAAGGAAGGAATGAACATGACTCTAATTTGGATTTTTAGCCTCCAGAACTGTGGGAAAATAAATTTTTGTTCTTTAAAGACACCCATTTGTGGTATTTGTGTTACAGCAGCGCTAGTTAACTAAGATTATGCAACGTCTTATAAAGCCAAGTATTAGTCTATAGGCAATCAGGAAAATCAGAAATTGCTCTAAGTATTTCAAATAGAAGGAATTTAATTTGATGAATTGGTGACAAACATTTTGGAAGGGCTGGAGGAGCAAAAACAGGGAGGTAATTTTATCTAAAGATTAGTAATTACAGGAAGTCACTATCAACCCTAAGGCTGAAAGACCAAAATGGAAAATGGTGATAACTATTGTCTGTAATTGCTGTGCCTTAGGCTGTAGTGTAGGAACTGAACTACCTGAGGACCCCAAAAGCAAACAATGTGGCCATTGCTAGAGGTGTCATCAAGATGCAGAAAAGGAAATGGTTTCTCTCTTACTCCTGCCTTCCAGTCTTCAATGTTTGCAATGGGAAGAACCTAATAGGAAGCCAGCCATCAAAGGAGTGTAGGAAATGTTGATTGCTGGCTCCCAAGACTAGGGAGGAGACGTAGAAGGGCCAAATGTGGAACTGAAAGATACCACTTTCCAGCACACCAGAGTAAGGAGTTTGGATAAAATTCTCCTGGCCCCCTTCATGAGCCCTGCAGTTGATATACTGAACAGGTTGCTGAGACAATCTGATTACCTCATTCTACAACTGTAAAATGAGAATGACAATAGTAACAACCTCATAGATTCATTGAGAGGATTCAGGGAAATAATGTATGTCAAATACTTAGCACAGTGCCTGGTATTAGTAATATTTCAATAAATGTTAGCTATATATAAACCTATATATGAAATGCAGTGGTTAAGAGTTTGGCTGTTACCAAAGACACAAGGGAAGTATTAGCCCAAGAGACAGAAAGGGCCACATAAACCAGAGACTTCATCAGCCTGAGACCAAAAGAACTAGATGGTGCCCGGCTACCACCAATGACCGCCCTGGCAGGGAACACAGCAGAGAGTCACTGATGGAGCAGGAGAAAGGTGGGGTGCAGAACTGAAATTCTAATAAGAAGACCAGACTTAATGGTCTGACTGAGACTGGAGGAACACCGGAAAGCATGGCCCCTGGACTCTCTATCAGCCCGGAACTAAAACAATTTCTGAGGCCAACTCTTCAGACAGAGATTGGACTGGACTGTGGGACAAAAAGTGATACTTGTGAGGAGTGTGCCTCTTAGCTCAAGTAGATACAAGAGACTTAACGGGCAGCTTCTGTCTGGAGGTGAGATGAGAAGGCAGAGAGGGTTAGGAGCCGGTTGAATGGACATGGGGAACCAGGGGTGGAAAGGAGGAGTGTGCTGTCACAGTATGGGGAGAGCAATTAGGATCACATAACAATGTATGTATAAATTTTTGTATGGAAAAAAAAAAAGAGTTTGGCTGTTAACCAAAAGGTTGGCAGTTCGAATCCACCAGGTGCTTCTTGGAAACCCTATGGGGCAGTACTACTCTGTCCTGTGGGGTCACTATGAGTCAGAATCGACTCGATGGCAAAGGATTTGGTTTTGGTTTTTTATATAAGAAGCTGTACTGAAAGTACAACCAGCATCATGTGGAGGTCGCACAGCCTTTCTGATACGATAAAGGAGGTCCTTGCACTTGGAAAGGAAAAGTTAGGGACTAAGGGTTTTAAGGAGAGCTCAGTATTGACAAACTGATAGGATCAGAGAACCTCCATTTCCAGTTTGGCTCCCACAGGGCTCACACAAAGACCTTTTCTACGCTCTGCTTCTGCAGGCTCTGCTTGGGCCTAAGTGGGTAAGAGAGTGTTATGATTCCTTTCTTCAGATAAGGAAACTGGAGCTCAGAGAGTTAAAGTAACTTGCCTAAGGGCACAGAGTTAGTAAATGTCAAAGGCAAGATGTAAACCCTGGTTGGCCAGCCCCCAAAGCCAGGGAGCTTAGCCATTACAGTCCCCAGCCCCCTTTCCAAGTTAGGACAAGAACCTGATTCAGAAAGTGCAGAAACAGATTCCAGATTTGCAGAGATGGAAAGTAAAGCCTTCTTCTGCCTGGGAACTCCCTAGAAACAAGGAATCTGGTTATGTCCACACAGAGAAGGAGCCTGGGGATTATCCCTAGGGCCCCACCTAACTATCCTTTAAGACCTTCAAATGACACTCCTGCTTCTTCCTAGAGCACCATAAACCCTGCCCTAAATCCTACAGCTGTCCCAGCCTCCTTGACTCTTGGATGCCATAGTGCTGTGTCTGGGCCTCGTCTATACACTGTCTGCTATGTATCTTTGTTACCAATGTTTTCCAACCTTTAAAACACATAGATCCCTGAGGATTCAGGCCCTGGTTTGAGAAACATGCGTTAAAAGGTTAAATGCTGAGGCAAGGCCAAGATAGCGAAGTAGTCAGATGCTTCCTGTGGTCCCTCTTACAACAAAGACCCAAAAAACAAATGAATCGATTACATATGACAGTCTAGGAGCTCTGAACGTCAAAGGGAAAGTTGAGGAATCAGACTGAGCGTCGGGGAGGGAGAGAAGGTTCAGAAGCAGCTAGGAGTTGCCAGACCTGACTTGGTGGGAGCTGGCACCCTTCAGGCCAGATTAGCTGGCATGCGTGTCGAGGTAAGCAGTGGTGCTCGGGAGGCATTTTCCACATCAGAAGAGATCCAGTCCAGGGGCAGAGAGTCTACTTGGACCTCCAGAACCAGTGAAAAGCGGCACTCAATCAGCAAAAGATAAGTATGTGCATCTGACCTACCGCGGGCCCACTTCAGCAATTGCCACATCCCCTGGGCTGGAAGTAGGACCCATCACACACTCTGAGCCATTTTCCTGGCCTTGGAGAGGGAACAAATTAACAAACAGGAAAAAATAATCTGCCAACCCCCCTAAGCCAGGAACCCAGGGTAGGCACAGCTCCTTTGCCTACGCACAGGCATAAAGGGTCCACAGACTTTGAATGCCTTTCACCCCTGCATAGATCTGTGTGGGCCCATTTCAAGAGCATAGGCCCTCATTAGCACAGTACAACAAGGTATATACCTGAAGCCTAACTTCAACTGTATCAGCTATATGGTGGAGTGGCAGGTTTGTGACATTTGACACCCAGTCCTTACAGCCAACAACATTGGGTGCCTGTAGTCCAGCTGCAAAACTCACCCACCTATGGCTCTAGGGAACAAGGACATGCTTTCATTCCAGACACTCAGGGGCAGCCGTCAGCCCCCTGCCTTGCTCAGCACATGACCACCTACTGCAGCCAGATACCTGTGCCTACACCGATCACCCCTGCCCATCTAGGACTGTAGGTGAGAGCCTGAATGACACACTTGGTGACCAACTACCTGGTCACCCGAGCTGAATCCATACAAGAAAAGTAAACGGACTCCTGAGCTCACATACCTAGTAACAGATCTAACCACCTGGTAGGCACCAGTAATCAAACTAGCTCGTACGAGCAGCCTATTTGGGCATATCAAAACAAGAAGCTAGGACACAGTAGCAAACATAAAATAAATATAATAACTTATTGATGGCTGGGAGACAACAGTCAATATCAATCACATAAAGAGGCAGACCATGATGGCTTCAACAAGCTCCCAAAACAAACAATCAAGAAATTTTCCAGAGGAAGAGAACTTCTTGGAATTACTGGAGGTAGAATACAAAAGATTAATATACAGAACTCTTCAAGATATCAGGAAGAAGATCAGACAAAACGCAGAACATGCCATGGAACACACAGACAAAGCAACAGACGGACTTAAGAAGTTCAGAGAAGAGCATAGTAACAAATTTAACAGGCTGCAAGAATCCATACAGAGACAGCAATCAGAAATCCAGAAGATTAACAATAAAATTTCAGAATTAGACAACTCCATAGAAAGTCATAGGAGCAGAACTGAGGCAATGGAAGTCAGAATTAGTGAGAATGAAGATAAAGCACTTGACGCCAACTTATTTGAGGAAAAAGCAGATAAAATGATTTTAAAAAAATGAAGAAACCCTAAGAATTATGTGGGACTCTATTAAGAGGAATAACCTACGAATGACTGGAGTACCAGAACGGGGTGGGGGTGGGGGTGGGAAGGGATAACAGAAAACAGAGAGAGAATTGTTGTTGATTTGTTGGCAGAAAACTTCCCTGATATCATGAAAGATGAGAAGATATCTATCCAAGATGCACACTGAAACCACATAAGGTAGATCCCAAAAGAAAGTCACTAAGACATATTATAATCAAACTTGCCAAAAAAAAAAAAAGATAAAGAGGGAATTTTAAGAGTGGCTAGGGATAAACAAAAAGTCATCTACAAAGGAGAGTCAATAAGAATAAGCTCGGACTACTCAGCAGAAATCAGGCAGGCAAGAAGGCAATGGGATGACATATATAAAGCCTTGAAGGAAAAAAATTGCCAGCCAAGAACTATACATCCAAAAAAACTGTCTCTCAAATATGATGGTGAAATTAGAGCATTTCCAGAAAAACAGAACTTCAGGGAATTTGCAAAAATCAAACCAAAATTACAAGAAATACTAAAGGGAGTCCTCCGGTTAGAAAATCAATAACATCAGATAACAACCTACGACTAGAACACAGGACAGAGCAACCAGACATCAACCCAGATAGGGAAGTCAGGAAAATAAATCAAAACTAAAACACAAAAAATAGGGAAACAGAGACGTCAATATGTAAATGATGACAACATTAAGACAAAAAAGAGGGACTAAAAAATGTAGTCATAGATCTTTCACATGGAAAGGAAGTCAAGGCATATAAAGAAATAAGAGACTGGTCTAAACTTAGAAAAATAGAGGTAAATATGAAGTAACCACAAAGAAAATAACAATCCTATACATTAAAATAAAAAACAAGAAAAATATAAAGACTCAGCAAATACAAAATCAACAACAATGAAAAAGATGAAAAGAAAATGCATAAAGAAAAATGACTCAGCACAGAAAATTAAGTGGAACGAAGAAACTGTCAACAACACACACAAAAAAGACATCAAAATGACAGTATTAAACTCATACCTATCAGTAATTACGCTGAATGTAAATCAGCTAAATGCACCAATAAAGAGAAGGAGTGGCAGAATGGATTAAAAAAAAATTATCTGTCTATACGCTGCCTACACACGTTAGACTTAAAGACACAAACAAACTAAAACTCAAAGGATGCAAAAAAATATGTTAAGCAACAACAATTAAAAAAGAGCAGGAGTAGCAATATTAATCTCTGACAAAATAAACTAAAGTAAAATCCACCACAAAGGATAAGGAAGGACACTATATAATGATTAAAGGGTCAATACACCAGAAGGATATAACCATAATAAATATTTACACACCCAACAACAGGGCTTCAAAATACATAAACTCTAACAGCATTGAAAAGAGAGAGAGATAGTAGGAGACTTCAACATGCTACTTTCGGTGAAGGACAGAACATCCAGAAAGAAGCACAATAAAGACACGGAAGATCTAAATGCCACAGTCAACCAACTTGATCTCATAGACACTTACCGAACACTGCACCCAACAGCAACTAAGCATGCTTTCTTTTCCAATGCACATGGAACATTCTCCAGAAGAGACCGCATATTAGGCCATAAAGCAAGCCTTAACAGAATCCAGAGCATCGAAATATTACAAAGCATCTTTTCTGACCATAAAGCCATAAAAGCAGATATCAATAACAGAAAAAGCAAGGTAAAAAAATCAAACACATGGAAACTGAACAACACCTTGCTCAGAAACTACTGGGTTATAGAAGAAATTAAGGATGGAATAAATAAATTCACAGACTCAAATAAGAATGAAAACACATCCTACCAGAACCTTTGGGACACAGCAAAAGCAGTGCTCAGAGGTCAGTTTATAGCAATAAATGCACACATCCAAAAAGAATGGGTCAAAATCAAAACATTAACCCTACAACTCAAACAAGTAGAAAGAGAGCAACAAAAGGAACCCTTGGGCACCAGAAGAAAGGAAATAATAAAAATTAGAGCAGAATTAAATGAACCAGAATAGAAAAACAATCGAAAGAGTTAACAAGACCAAAAACTGGCTCTTTAAAAAGATCAACAAAATTGATAAACTATTGGCCCAAACTGATAAAAGAAAAATAGGAGAGGAAGCAAATAACCCGTGTAAGAAATGAGATGGGTGATATCACAACAGACCCAACTGAAATTAAAAGAATCATAACAGAATACTATGAAAAATTGTACTTAACAAAGTTGAAAACCTAGAGGAAATGGACAAATTTCTAGACTACCTACCTAATCTAACACAAACAGAGGTAGAACAACTACATAAAACTATAACAAAAGAAGAGACTGAAAGGTAATTTAAAAACTCCCAACAAAAAAAAGCCCTGGCCCTGGCGGTTTCACTGGAGAATTCTACCAAACTTTCAGAGAAGAGTTAACACCACTACTACTAAAGATATTCAAAGTCTAGAAAAGGATAGAATACTCCCAAAGTCATTCTATGAAGCCAGCATAACCCTGAGTTCAAAACCAGGTAAAGACACCACAAAAAGAAAATCACAGACCAGTATCCCCCATGAACATTGACGCAAAAATCCTCAACAAAATTCTAGCCAATAGAATTCAGCAACATATCAAAAAAATAATTCACCATGATCAAGTGGGACTTATACCAGGTATGCAGGGATAGTTCAACATTAGAAAAACAATCAATGCAATCCATCACATAAATAAAACAAAAGACAAGAACCACATGATCTTATCAATCGATGCGGAAAAGGCATTTGACAAAGTCCAACATCCATTCTTGATAAAAACTCACAGCAAGATAGGAATAGAAGGGAAACTCCTCGACATAAATAAGGGCATTTATACAAAGTCAACAGCCAACATCATCCTAAATGGAAAGAATCTGAAAGCATTCCCCTTGAGAAAGGGAACCAGACAAGGATGCCCTTTATCACCGTTCTTATTCAACATTGTGCTGAAGGTCCTAGCCAGAGTAATTAGGCTAGAAAAAGAAATTAAAGGACATCCAAATTGGTAAGGAAGAAGTCAAAGTATCTCTATTTGCAGATGATATGATCTTATACACATAAAACCCCAAAGAATCCACCAGAAAACTACTGGAACTAATAGAAGATCTCAGCAAAGTATCAGAATACAAGATAAACATACAAAAGTCAGTTGGATTCCTCTGCACCAACAAAGAGAACTTTGAAGAGGAAATCACCGAATCAATACCATTTGCAATAGCCCCCAAGAAGATAAAATACTTAGGAATATATCTAACCAGAGGTATAAAAGACCTATACAAAGAAAACTACAAGACACTACTGCAAGAAACCAATAGAGATCTGCGTAAGTAGAAAAACATACCTTGCTCATGGATAGGAAGACTCAACATTGTGAAAATGTCTTTTCTACCCAAAGTGATCTACAGATACAATGCAATCCCAATCCAAATTCCAACGGCATTTGTTAATGAGATGGAGAAACAAATAACCAACTTCATATGGAAAGGGAAGAGGCCCTGGATAATTAAAGCATTACTCAAGAAGAAGAACAAAGTGGGAGGCCTCACACTACCTGATTTCAGAACCTATTATACTGCCACGGTAGTCAAAACAGCCTGGTACTGGTACAACAGATACATCGACCAATGGAACAGAATTGAGAATCCAGATGTAAATTCATCCACCTATGAGCAGCTGATATTTGACAAAGGCCTGAAGTCCATTAATTGGGGAAAAGACAGTCTCTTTAACAAATGGTGCTGGCATACCTTGCTATTCATCTGCAAAAAACTGAAACATGACCCATACCTCACACCATGCACAAAAACTAACTCTAAATGGATCAAAGACCTAAATATAAAATCTAAAATGATAAAGATCATTGAAGAAAATATAGGGATAATGCTAGGAGCCCTAATATATGGCATAAACAGAATACAAACCATAAGTAACAATTCCCAAACACCAGAAGAGAAACTAGATAACTGGGAGCTCCTAAAAATCAAACACTTATGCTCATCAAAAGATTTCATCAAAAGAGTAAAAAGACAACCTACAGACTGGGAAAAAATTTTTGGCTATAACAAATCCAATCAGGGTCTAATCTCTAAAATCTACAAGATACTGCAAAACCTCAACAACAAAAAGACAAATAACCCAGTTAAAAAATGGTCAAAGGATATGAACAGGCACTTCGCCAAAGAAGACATTCAGGTGGCTAACAAACACATGAGACAAGGCTCAGGATCATTAGCCATAAGTGAAATGCAAATCAAAACTCCAATGAGATACCATCTCATCCCAACAAGGCTAGCATTAATTCAAAAAACACAAAATAAATGTTGGAGAGGGTGTAGAGAGACTGGAACACTTATACACTGTTGGTGGGAATGTAAAATGGTACAACTACTCTGAAAATCAATTTGGTGCTTCCCTTAAAATGCTAGAAATAGAAGTACCATACGATCCAGTAATCTTACTCCTTGGAATATGTCCTAGAGAAATAAGAGCCACCACACGAATAGATATATTCACACCCACGTTCATTGCAGCACTGTTCACAATAGCAAAAAGATGGAAACAACCTAGGTGCCCATCAATGGAAGAATGGATAAATTATGGTATATTCACACACTAGAATACTATGCAACGATAAAGAACAACAATGAATCCATGAAACATAACACGGATAAATCTGGAATGCATTATGCTAAGTGAGTTTAGTCAGTTGCAAAAGGACAAATATTGTATGAGACCACTATTATAAGAACTCAAGAAAAGGTTTAAACACAGAAGAAAACATTCTTTGATGATTACGAGGGTGGGGAGGGAGAGAAAGGGGTATTTACTTACTAGACAGTAGACAAGAATTATCTTCCTCTACAGGGGAAGTCAGCACAACTGGACTAAACCAAAAGCTAAGAAGTTTCCTGAATACAACCAAACACTTCAAGGGACAGAGTAGCAGGGGCAGGGGTCTGGAGACCATGCTTTCAGGGGACATCTAGGTCAATTGGCGTAACAAAGTTTATTAAGAAAATGTTCTGCATCCCACTTTGATGAGTGGCATTTGGGGTCTTAAAAGCTAGTGAGCGGCCATCTAAGATGCATCAACTGGTCCCAACTCACCTGGAGCAAAGGAGAATGAAGAACACCAAAGACACAAGGAAAATATTAGCCCAAGAGACAGAAACGGCCACATAAACTACAGACTCCATCAGCCTGAGGCCAGAAGAGAACTAGATGGTGCCCACTACCACCAATGACCGCCCTGACAGGGAACACAACAAAGAGTCCCTGACGGAGCAGGAGGAAAGTGGGGTGCAGAACTCAAATCCTAGTAAAAATACCAGACTTAATGGTTTGACTGAGACTGGAGGGACCCTGGAAGACACGGCCCCCTGACTCTCTGTTAGCCCAAAACTAAAACCATTCCCGAGGCCAGTTCTCCAGACAAAGATAAGACTGGACTAGGGGACATAAAATGATACTCGTGAAGAGTGTGCTTCTTAGCTCAAGTAGATACCTGAGACTAAATGGGCAGCTCCTGTCCGGAGGTGAGATTAGAAGGCAGACAGGATCAGGAGCTTGTTGAATGGACACGGGAAATCCAGGGTGGAAAGGAGGAGTGTGCTGTCACATGTAGGGAGAGCAACTAGGGTCACCTAAGAATGTGTGTATAAATTTTTGTATGAGAAACTAACTTAAATTGTAAATGTTCACTTAAAGCACAATAAAATAAATAAATAAAATGTTAAATGCTGCACTCTAGGTGATCATGGGTGCTCTAAAAATTGTAAGACAGCTATAACAGTCAACCAGACCATCCAGAGTATGTTCTTGTTAACAGGCATTTTAAGATTTTCACTAAAATAAAAACTCAAAATTTAAATATTCTCATAGTAAACTTTGTGGTCCCTGAAGACAGATTTTATCTTTATAACTGGCATGAACTGCTCCACGAGATAATGTACCATTTCATTATCTCTCTAAATCAAAATTAAATACAGTTTAAGTTCTGTGGAACGCAGGTTATTGTTCCATCTCTTCACTCCCTCCTGGGTGAAAGGATTATACATCTACGTTCTCTGCCAGGTAACTTTGCAGGTTCCTCCCACTGTGGGTGAGGAGCATTTCTCTGTCTCTTGATGCTGGGCTTGCCCATGTGACTTGTTTTGACCAATGGTATGTTAGCAGACATGACACCAGCAGAGGCTTAAAATGGGCTTGCACATAGAGGCTGGCACTCTTGCGCTTCTGCCGTCTGCATGAGGTGAACATTCCCAGGCTAGCCTGCTAGTCCTGAGTGGAGAATGAGAGATATGTGGAGCAGAGCGAAACCACACCAGCCAAAGTCAGCCTAGATCAACTAACCCCCAAATGGCCCCTAAACCTGCAAGCTAAACAAATGCTTACTGTTGCATGCCACTGAAATTTTGTGATTGTTTATTACACAGCATTATTTTGGCCACAGTTAACTGATACAAGCCTCTTCTAACTAAGATTACTAAGTCCTCGATTCATGCCAGTTGCCACAGCTGTGCTCCCTGGCTGTGAAGCCTGCCTGAAGGTGGGCACTCTGAGGCAGCTTCATCCCCTCTGTGATATGTCCAGCCATGTTGACCTTTACCAGAGCTGCCAAAACTGTGGCCCTTTGTGCTCAGCCTTCACAGACACCCATGGCCTTCAGTAAAATCCAATTGCCTGGGTTTGATTCTTGACCATGTAACCTTGGGCGACTCATTTAATCTTTCTTTGTCTCATCTGTAAAATGGAACAATAACAGTACATACTTCATAGGGTTCTTGTGAGAAATAAGTGAATGAAGGTGAAATGTTTAACAGTGCCTGGCACATAGTAAGTGCTGAACAAATGCTAGCTGTGAGTTATCATCCTGTATTTGTTTGCCAAATATTCTTCTTCCTAGGTCCTCCCTTCTCAGAGGCCCTGCATTCATGAGAGCTCAGATCATTCCCTTTCTAGCCTTGAGAATTTCAATCAACCCATTTGAGTAGATCCATCTCTCTTTAATCTGGGAAGCATCAGGCCTCCTACCCTAACCTCTGTGAAGGCCTTGTTGGAAGTTGTCTTCTGGGTAGCTTGCTTCTCAGTAGTCTCATTTCTACCCTAAAAAAACACAACTCTTCATGGGTGTCAAGAAAGTCCAAACCTCAAGGACACAAAGTTTTGCTCTCCTTCTGGAATGCCTTTCATTCCTTTGAGGTGAGCCTGCAGCTGAGAAAAACTAGACAGGCTTATTTTCTCAGTAGATAATTCTGCTACATTTAATTCTCAATAAATTTTCACTACTAGACTGTGAACTCCTTCACTATGTTTTATTCATGTGTATCCCCAGAGTTTAGCACAGAGCCCACACTTAGTAGGTGCTTTGTAAGTGTTGGGTAAATGAATGAATGAAGAATATGGGTTACAGGGCCAAGACAATTTCCAAACTAGGGGTAGAGCAATAAGCATGAGTACTCACTGTGTACCCAACTCCCATGACTGACACTAAGGCCCATACAAGAAAAGTACCAAGGCACAGAGCCTGGTACTTAAGTCATATAAGACTCAAATCTGCAAAGAAAACAAAGGTCAACCATATGAATCATTTGCTAACTGCCGCAGAGATCCCAATAAAGCACTTGTTCAGAAGCCACTGTGGGCTTGATGAGACACAAGTGGCTTTAGGAGAGGAAGAGACAGGATGTGGCCTAAGATCTGGAGGTCTAAGAGGGCTCAGACATTTAGAGGGAAGGGCCTCTGGTTTATTGGGTGCCCAAGAACATCACAAGCAAAGGCATAGCACAGGAATGAGTTTGCTATTTGTGGAAAATAACGAGAAGACGAGCCTGACCCGGCCATAGGACTCGTGATAGGGAGTCATGGGAGGTAATCTTGGCTATTTCAGGCTGTGGCCTGAGTGTGGAGATGTAAAAATCAGGCCAGGAGGTGGGTTACAACAAAGAACAGGTTCATGAGGCGAGGCATCCACTAACAGCAGGGGCTCCCTTTCCTCTTATTCCAGGACCAGGTGAGATCTAACTCTAAGCCAGGGACTTCAGATGTGAGCTACCAGAGGGGTGGCCCTCTCAGCTCTTCGAGGAAAGTGAAGTTGGTATTGGTGAGGATTCTGTGGTTGCAAGCAATAGAAAACCTCTAGTGAAATAAAGCAAAAAAAAAAGAAAAGACTCAAAAGGTTTGATGGGAAGCCTAGGGGGCAGTGAGTTGAAGATAATGGTGATGGAATAATTTAGAAAAGGATAGTGAGAATAGCAGCACAACTGGAAGAACATAATCGATGTTGCTGAATTGTACAAGTAGAAATTTTTGAAATGGTATATCTTTGGCTATGTATATTTTCACTGAAAAAGAAAAAAGGTCCTCCAAGGTCAATGTCTTAGTCATCTAGTGCTGCCATAACAGAAATACCACAAGTGGATGGTTTTAACGAAGAGAAGTTTATTTCCTCACAGTCAAAGTAGGCTAAAAGTCGAAATTCAGGGCGTCAGCTCCAGGGGAAGGCTTTTACTCTCTGTCGGCCTTCTCATCAATGTTCCCCCGGACTAGGAGCTTCTCGGCGCAGGGACCCCAGTCCAAAGGACGCGCTCTGCTCCCAGCACTGCTTTCCTGATGGTATGAGGTCCCCAACTCTCTACTTGCTTCCCTTTCGTTTGATCTCTTAAAAGACAAAAGGTGGTGCAGGCCACACCCCAGGGAAACTCCCTTTACATTGGATCAGGGATGTGACTTGGGTAAGGGTGGTGTTACAATCCCATCCTAATCCTCTTTAACATAAAATTATACAATCACAAAATGGAGGCCAACCACACAATTCTGGGAATCATGGCCCAGCCAAACTCATTCATACATTTTTTGGGGGACATAATTCAAACCATGACAGTCGAGAAGGGAGAGTGTTGACCTGTTGTGGGTTTGCTAACCAATGTCATAAAACAATATGTGTACTGACTGTGTAATGAGAAACTATTTGTTCTGTAAACCTTCACCTAAAGTACAATAAAAAAAAAAAAAAGAAATCAAAAGATACACTGCATTGGGCAAATCTGCTGCAAAAGGCCTTTTTAAAGTGTTGAAAAGCAAAGTTGTCACCTTGAAGACAAAGGTGTGCCTGACCCAAGCCAGGATGTTTTCAATAGCCTTATGTGCATGGGAAAGCTGGACAATGAATAAGGAGAACGAAGAATTGATGCCTTTGAATTGTGATGTTGGCGAAGAATATTGAATATACATACCATAGACTGACAAAAGAAAGAAAAATCTGTCTTGAAAGAAGTACGGCCAGAATGCTGCTTAGAAGCAAGGATGGCGAGACTACGTCTCACAAACTTAGGACATATTATCAGGACGTATCAGTTCCTGGAGAAGGACATCATGCTTAGTAAAGCAGAGGCTCATGGAAAAAGAGGAAGACCCTCAATGAGATGGATTGACACAGTGACTGCAACAGTGGGCTCAAGCATAACAATGACTGTGAGGATGGCACAGTGCCAGGCAGTGTATCGTTCTGTTGCATATAGGGTCGCTTTGAGTCAGAACCGGCTTGATGGCACCTAACAACAACAACATACATATACATATACATATACATATACGTATATGTGCATACATATATATACATGTATATACATATATAGGAGTCCCTGGCTGGTGCAAATGGTTAGGCACTGGACTACTGGCCAAAGGGTTGGTGGTTCAAACTCACCTAGGGGTGCCTCAGAAGTAAGGCCTGGAGATTTTCTTCTGAAAGACCATAGCCTTGAAAACCCTATGAAGCAGCTCCACTCTGCCCACATGGTATCACCATGAGTCGGAATAGACTTGACGGAAACATAAACCCATTGCTGTTGAGTCAATTCCAACTTACAGTGACCCTATAGGACAGAGTGGAGCTGTCCCATGGGATTTCCAGGGGTGTAATCTTTATGGAAGCTGACTGCCAAATCTTTCTCCCATGGAGCAGCTGGTGGGTTTGAACAGCCAACCTTTTAGTTAACAGTTCAGTGCTTGACCACGGTACCACCAGGGGTCCTTAACCAACAGCATACATATATACATATATGTGTAGACACACACACACACACACACACACACACACACACACAGAGAATCATTTTAAAAGGATTGACTTACTCAATTCAACTGTGAGTGCTGGCAAGTCCAAAATCCGTAGTTCAGGTGGCAGGCTGGAAATTCCAGCAAGGTGTCTATTTATAGTCTTGAGGCTGAATCCTTCTACCTCCAGAAGCCTGTTTTTCTTAAAGCCTTCAACTGATCAGTTGATTAGATGAGACCCACTCACATTATGGAGGGTAGTCTGCTTTATTTAAGGTCAACTGATTTAAATGTTAATCACATGTAAATACCTTCATACCAACATCTAGACTAGTGTTTGACCAAACAGCTGAGCACCATAGTCTAGCCAAGTTGACACATAAAATTAACCATCACAGCCATGTAAGAAATATTTTAGGCTTTATCGCCCATATGTTCTGTGTCACAACTAGTCCACTCTGTAGTTTTAACAACAAAGCAGCCATAGACGATATGTAAATGAATGGATTTGGCTGTGTTTCAATAAAACTTTGTTTATGAATACTGAAGTATGAATTTCATATAATTTTCATGTGTCACAAAAAAAAGATTACATTAGAAAGAAATGGAGTATCTCACAGAATCAAAGAAAAAGCCCAAGAGGCTGCCCTAGAAAGATGAGGAACCCAGAACAGTGAAATCAAAGGGAGCCATTCTTCATGGTGCTGCCTTGTGGATAAATGAACTTCATTTTCGTGTCACTCCATTCAAGGTTCAAGGGAGAGAGCGCATATGATGGGCCTAGCTTGGGTCATCTGCCAATCTCTTGGCCAATGGATGAAGGGTGTCATCATTGACAGTCCCTCAAAACTAATTCCTGAAGCAGTGCCGCAAACCAAATCTCCAAAGTTGGTGCCAGGAGGAATGGATACTAGGAAGGCCAAAACAGCAGCTCCCTACCACAGAGTGTATGCCTTGGGAAAACCTAGCGGCCACTTGGTCAAGGAGGTTGGAGAGGGGGAAGGATGGAGCAATCAGCTGCACCCTGGGGTACACATTTGTGGCCGAACTCCTGAGCCTGTGTCCCCACCTCAAAGCTTAGAATCCACCTCAAGTTCCTCTATCAGAGGCCTTCAGTGTGACCAGGGTAAGAGAAGAAGGGACTTACTAAAATTCAAGCTGTGAAACCCAGGACAGTGTTGAGAAATGGACCCACGGAATTTAATACTGTAATAGTTCCAAGGGGGAGGAGGGAGGGAATTGGCATTTCCAGGGTTAAGTCAAGCTGGAACATGTGGAGAATAAGGAACAGGGCAGAGACTGGCCAGCCCAGGAAAGGCCTTCATTGCCCACCCAAATGGGTTCTCTCCCCTTCTCCTCCTGTTGCTATTTTAGTCTGTTCCTTGTTGCCTCAATGAAAAACATGCAGCTCTGCTCTCCATGGACTCTTTCCAGCAGGGAAGCTGGGGACCTTTTTATAACCAACCCCTAAACCTTGGCTGTCTTCTACTTGCCTCCTCCTTTGCCCAGAGATAATCCTTTTCTCTGTCCCTCTTCAGAGCGTGGTGGGGAGCAGGAAAAAAGGTTGTGACCCTTCTCTGAGCCTTGAGATCCCTCCCTATACCTTAGTTTCCCTAGGAAGCAGCAGGCAGGGGCAGGCCTGTCTCTGACTGAAGATAAGACAACTGCTCATTAAGGAAGCTGAGAACCGAGGGAGGTGATTAATGGTGTCAGGAGCAGAGCCCAGAGGGATCAGAACTGACTGTGGGAGGAAAGAGGAGAGCCGCCCAGAGTAGGCAGGACTCTAACTCCCAAGGGGTTCTCTTCAATAAAACAAAACCAGCTTCCTCCACAACCTGACCCTTTATCTCATGACAGCTGTCATCTTAGAAAAGAGGACGACATTGTCACCTCATGCATAGGGAGGAGTAGTTGGGACATGGGTACCCGCAAGGATGTTTAGTTATTCATTCCACAAACATCTATTGAGTGCTTACTGCACTGGGGGCTGTTCTAGGTGCTGGGAACACAGACGTGAATCAGACACAGTCCCTGCCTTCATGGAGCTTGCTTTCCGGCTTCCTATTGCATTTAAAATCTCAAATCCCTACTGTAACCCACAAAACCACACATGGCCTGTCCCCTGTCCTCCTCGCCAATTGTATTTTGTGCCCCTCTTCCCTTGTCTCACTCTTCTGTAGCCACAAAAGCCTTCTTCTGTACTCTGAGCCCACCAAGTTCATTCTTGCCTCAGAGCTCTTGCATTGGCTGTTCCCTCTGCCTGCAACACTCTTCTCCCAGATTTTCTCCTTGTGTTCATTCAGGTCTCAGCCAAGGGCCTTCCTGAGCAGAGAGAAAAGCATTCCAGGAAGTGGGAAAAGCATGTTTGAAAGTCCTGAGATGGGGAAGAGTTTGGTATGTTTGAAGAACCGAAAGGAGACCAGCTTGGCTGGGGCATAGAGGGAAAAGGGGAAGGGGAAGTAACTTAGCCTGAGTTCCTCTGAAAGCAGAGCCTGGAACGAAGGCTGTGATCCAGGGAGCAGGAGTGAGGGGCAGGGGAGTGAAACAGAAGGAGATCCCATACAAGAATGTATTACTGAGTTGGTCACAGCTTCAAGTAACCGGGTAACATTCTGAAAAGCTTTATGCAGGACATCTTAGAACCATCCACCTGGGGTAAGAAAGAGGGAAACATTTATCCATGGTTTCCCTCCTCCACTGATCAAGAGTTGCCCCAAGGTAATAACCACCCTGTATTTCTGGGTTGTGCAGGCATGAAAGCCAAGCAGTCCCCTGGCCACAGAGAAACTCTGGGGCAGAAGGCAATAGGGTAAGTTCAGGGGCTGAGAGTGAGGTGCTGTCAGGTTGCACCTGCATGAATTGTCGAAGCCTGTGTGGAGCTGGTTGTCACAGCAGTGGCTGAAATAAGAGGGGAGGCTGAGAGAATGTGAGGTGTCAGATGGAGCAAGAGGGACCCAACATGAGGCTAGAGATATGAGGGATGAGCTGTGTACACCAGAAGAAGGGGAGTGGAAGCTGGGCAGGCAAAGGTTCTAGTACAAGTAGAAAAGTGAATTGTGATGGCCTGAAGCCCTGGAAGGCAGCCCCTGGCTGGACCTCCTCTTTGTAGAGTGCCTAACCAGGCTACTGCCCACCCCTTTCTGTCCTGAGGAGGCCACTTCTCACTTTTGGGGGAATTTCCTAATTATCCCATAGCATCATCCCACGGGAAGGGTGAGGAGGTAGGTGTTTCTCAAGGTATTCGCATGTGGCCTGTGTTGGCTGGAAGGCCAGGAAGGATTCTCACAGTATTTATTACAAGACTATGGCCTGGTGCCTAAGTGTGCACCTTCATTCAGTAATCCATATGTATTTAATACTGGGCATCTACTGTGTGCCTGGCTCTGCCCCAGGCACTGGGGATGCAGCAGTGAACAGACAGCAATGGTTCCTCACCTCACCAAGCTCACATCCCAGTGACTGCACCCTTGGTATACGTTACATGCATGTTTCACTGTGTACACGGAACAGGCATGTGCTACCTTGTGGGGGCCTGTGATGCCACTTCACTTCCTCCATAACCTCCCCCTGCCCTACCCCTGCCCTCATATCCTGCTCCCCTCTCAGCCTCACACTGAAGGCCCCAGGCAGGGGAACAATTACAACCCCTTCATGCAGGGGATCAGCTCATTCTGATTTCTCAAGAAGTTTAATTTTGCTGACAGCCAGAGGCAATGACAGCAGCTCTGGAAATCTGGCTGCTGGTACTCTGGGCTGGGCTAGGCAGCCCAGAAATAATTGCCTCTTTGAGTGTTTTATTGGAATGTGCATGTTCTTCCTGCTTCTTGTGGGGGTCGTTCCCTCCCAGGGCCGCTTCTTAATGTGAGGCTGGTAGAGGCTGCTTCCAGGAGAGTGTGGAGGGTAGGTCACCTTCAGGGAGGTACCTTGCCCACGCCCCTTCCTCCTAAACCACTTTATTTAAGCAGGTGTTTGGAGAGCACCTGCAATCCTTGTTTTTCACATGCACCAAAACCGTATCATTTTGTGGTCATAAAGTTTACCCCAAGGTCAGCCTCAAATCCCCCAATTGCCCCGGAAGCCCCTCACTGTGTGGGCTGAAGATGGGTGTTATGAGTTGAATTGTGTCCCCCCAAAATAGTGTTTTAAATCCTAACCTCTATGCCTACGGCTATAATCCCATTTGGGAACGGATGGTCTCCGCTATGTTAATGAGGCAGGATTAGTGCAGGGTGTTCTTGAGTCAATCTCTCTTAAGATATAAAAAGAGCAGAGATGAGGGAAGAGAGAAGCCAAGCCACGTGAATATTGACCAGGAGCAGAAGCTCAGAAGAGACAAGGACCTTTCTCCAGAGGCGACAGAGAGAATGCCTTCCCCTAGAGCTGGCACCCTGAATTAAGACTTCTAGCCTCCGAAACTCAGAAAATACATTTCTGTTTGTTAAAGTTACCCACTTGTGGTATTTCTGTTATAGCAGCACTAGATAACTAAGATGGTGGGTGACCCTGAAACTCGGGATCTGAGCTCGGAAGGCCCCTTTGCTCTCCGAGTCTCCCCTTGCCGCTGTCCTTCCTGCGGGATTCCTGTGTCTCCTTGCTCTGAATAGGGAAACAAAATGTTATGATGATAGGGAAACAATGTTTTCTAGGTGTGGAACCAGTCAGATGGATCCTAATGCCACATTCTGGCTCCGTCCATGAGCCCTGTGACTGCACCAGGATGGCTGCTTCCTCTGTGGCTATTGTTGGGGAGTGAAGGAAGTGATCATGCAGAGAGACAAAGAATAGGAAGTAAATGATGAAATCGAAGGAAGAGGTTTCATTGATCTTCCCCCAATCTGGCAGGGTCTTCCCAGGGTCAAGACTACTCCCTTGACTCCAGCCCAGACAGTGCTTCCCAGGCTTCCTGGTGCTCCCCTTCCATACCACTGACTTGCCCAGTGCCCTTGACTAAGTCAGCAGATATGGGGGTGGAGGGGTGAGTTGGACAGAGGGGAGGGATCTCATCTCCATATAATTATTTCAGCTCTGTGACCTCACTGAGACCCTCTGGGACTACAAGTCTGTTGACTATATTCTCCCTTAAATAATCACCCTTCATCTAGGTTATGATACGGTCATGAAGGACATAGCGAATGGCAATCAGGGTGGTTGCAGGGGACCACTGTTTAGCATTTCCTGAAGTGGGACACACTGGCGCCCTGGTGGTGCAGTGGTTAAAAGTCTCGGCTACTGACAGAAAGGTCGGGGGTTCAAAACCACCAGTGGCTCCACAGGATAAAGATGAGGCAGTCTACTTCCACAAAGATTTACAGGTTTGGAAACCCTTTTGGGCAGTTCTACTCTGACCTTCAGGGTTGCTATAAATCAGAATCAACTCAATGGCGATGGGTTTGTTTTCTTGGGGGGGCAGGGGAGTGGGACACAAGGACCTCCATGCCTGGGGAACTCCTGCTAAAGCTGCTCACGGTTCCAGTCCACCACCAGGTCCACAGAAGCTCAAGGGCATTTCATTCCTTCCCTTTGGCTTGGATTCTGGAAAACACCTACTCATTGTTCAAAATCCTGATCAAACATCACCTCTTCTCTGAAGGGTTCCCTGATCCTTTTTCAGGCAGAGCTGATCACTCTTCTCCAAGTCAACATTTCACTCTACAATTTAGACAGCCTGATCTTGAACAAGTCACTATTACTGACCCTCTGTAAAGCGGGGGTAATATACCCCCTGTGGGGTTAGGAGCCCTGGTGGTGCAGTGGTTAAAGCGCTCAGCTGCTAACTGAAAAGTCAACAGTTGGAGCCCACCAGCTGCTCCATGGGAGAAAGATGTGGCAGCCTGTTTTCTTAAAGATTACAGCCTTGGAAACCCTATGGGGCAATTCTACTCTGTCCTGTAGGGTCACTATGAGTCGGAATCAGCAGCGGGTTTGATTTTTTGGCAGGGTTAGAGATAATGTTTCTTTAAAATTTAGTGTTGTCTGGGAATAGATAGTGGTAACAGTTATATAACATTGTGAATGTACTTAATGCCACTGAGTTGTGCATTTAAAAATGGTTAAAATGGTAAATTTATATTATGTATATTTTACTACAATAAAAAAAGAAAAAGAAAAATGTAAAACAAAACAAGAAACCTACTGTGGTGCTTGGCACATGGTCAAGGCTCAGAAAATGGCAGCTCTTGGAGTGATGATGGCAGTGTTTTTCAGATGTCTGTTTACATGTCTGCCACCTCCAGTAGACCAGTAAATTGTGGACTCCTTAAGGATAAGGGCCACAGCCGAGTAATTGCTGTATGCCTGGCACTCTGCCTGGTTCAATGTGAACACCCAATAAAAGGTAATAAATGTCAGCATTATCATTAGCTGGCCTTTATTGAGTGTTTACCATGTGCCAGACACTGTTCCAAGCAATTTACCAATGTTATCTCATTTAATCTTCACAACAATCCTATAAGGTAGGTATCATCACTTCCCACTTTACAGATGAGTAAACTGAAGCTTATCAAGGTTAGACAATTTGCCTGAGGTCACACTGTAAGAAGTGAAAAATGGAGGCAGTTTTTGAACCAGGTCAGTCTGATTTCAGAGGTTCTGACCAACTACCATACTTGACCGCCTAGCATGCTCTATGCTATATCGCAATCTTGGGTCCATGTGTCTTTCTCTTCTACCAGACTGTGATTTATTTCTATAGCCCGTGCCCCTGACAAAGATCCTGGCATACAGTAGACCCCCCCCCAGTCAATGTTTCCTGGATGAGTAGATGAGAAAAGGAGAGGAAAAAAGGAAAAGGTCAAAGACAGGTACTAGGGCTAGTGGGGCAAGAGATCTTTTGTGCTGGAAAGCAATGTGGGGTATGAGGACAGAAGTGGGCAGTGGAGAGAACTGTGTCCCGGCCCTCAGTTTCATACATCATTTCCCAGGTCCTTTGTCATTCCCATTACCCTGAAGCTCATTTGAAATCATACTCCCTTGGGATCAGACTGAACCATGGAAGAAAATGAGCTGAGGGCTGAGGGGCTCAGGGGTCCCAGGAAGCCCCTTCCCAATCCTAGGACCCATGGCCTGCATTGGGGGAAACAGAGAGAGGTGTGTGGTATGTGAGAAAGCCAGCATTTCAGAGAACAGGAAATGAAAGTAGGCAGCAGTTATCTCTGTGTCTCAGAAGACTAGACAGTTGAGGTGAGAGAGTCATCTCCTCCTCAGACTTAACATTTGAGACTCAATATACTGGTCAGAGGGATCAGAGACACTGACCTACTGACCTTACTCAGTAGGGTTGTGGCCTTGGAGAAGAAAACCTTGATGGAGATAAATTTCTCCAGTGAGTGGGTGGATGTGTCTCTGGTCCTTGTTATCCTGTCAGCACCCTGGGGTGGGAAGAGTTGCCCACCTATCTGACCTCAGAGCACCTTTACCACCTGCCTCTGAGCCTGGCCCAGCTTCTTCGAGCCCAGATACTTCTAGAGAGGGAGAGGGAACTTTTAATTTATATTTCTCCCCTTGATTCATGGTCCGGGCAACTATTTGACTGCTTCACTGGAATATTCTTTAATTCTGAGTTTCTTTTTCTCATTATGGCTCAAAAATTAAAATCTCTCTGCCTTGGGCAAGTGAAGGCTGAGTGAGGGACGGCTGCTGCTGCCACACATTTCTTATTTAAGTCAATTTGGAAGCATCAATGCTTTCTCTTGGGGCAAGTGACCGAGAGAAGAGGACAGGGCAGACTTTAGCCTCCCTCCTTCCCATGTCACCTGTATTAATCCTCCCATTATTCCTGCAGCCCTCACTGATCTGGCCTAATCACAAACTTAATAACACCCTGTGCTTGTAAAGCTCTTGCACATACATTATTTCCAGCTGATCCTCACAACAGCCCTGCAAGGAAGGAAAGCAGGTGCTCTTGTCCCTGTTTTTTATTAACGAGGGAACTGAAGGTCCAGCACATTTTACAGACAAGAGTTGAGGCCCCTGAGGTCCTTGGAGAGGGGACGTTGGGGTGGGAGTGGTAGAAATTGTGGCCCCTCCCCTTCAGGTTCCCTTGCTTGGGATCCCCTTAGGGCAGGGCTGCCTCTTTTCCTTGCCCCCAGAACACCAAATAGGGGACCCACTCAGGAGCAGTGTGATCTAGGGCAGCTCCTGTCCCCTCTCTGAGTCTCAACTTCCTTATATTTAAAAGAAGAAACAAACAAGCAAAAAAAAAAACAAACCCATTGCCATCGAGTCGATTCCAACTAACAGTGACTGTATAGGACAGAGCAGAACTGCCCCATAGGGTTTTCAAGGAGCGGCTAGTGGATTCAAACTGCCGACCTTTTGGTTAGCAGCCGAACGCTTAACCATTTGACCCCCAGGGTTCCATTTAAAAGAGGGGTTACTTTAAATTATGTCTAGTGCCACCTGGCAGTGGTTGTGCCCAGAGCCCAAGGGAAATGAGAATGGTTATTCTCTGTTGCTTCCCTCCATCTCCATGTTTCTGGCTCACTGTCCTTGGGTGGTGGCTGCTGCTCCCTCTGGCTTTCTAAGGGTAGTGAGGGGAGGAGGGAGAGCTGAGGGAGGGAGGAGGCAATGAATATTTATTGGAGATAAAGATGTTGAGTTGCAAGTCTAAACCAAAAAGGAGGTTGCATTATTGAGGCAGGGAAAATTAAAATAGGCAAGGAGGAAAACCGAGGATTTAGAATCAGATAGATCTGGGTTCAAATTTCAGCTCTACCACGAGCTGTGAAATTTTAGGCAACCTCTGGACTCCTCAGTTTTCTCCTCAGTAAAATGGTGATAATCACAATGGTGATTATTCCACAGTGTTGTTGCAGGATTAAATGAAATAATATACATAAGACACTTACCATGGTGACGGGCAAATATTAGGGACTCAAGAAGTGGTTGGTATTATTATTGTTGTTGTTGATGGAGAGTTAGGAAGCGAGGATTAGAGATCATACTTTGCAGAGATACTCAGCCAGTGAGTAGGGGCAGGAAATCCCTAGACAGGGGTCTCCACCAGAAGTTATCTCCAGTCTCCTTAAATACCTCTCCAGTGCCATCTTGTTGACTCAGACATACACATAAAGGCTTTGATTTCCCTGGGACAGCTCACTTTACACCAGGAACGAACGGCATCTTGGGAAATTTGAGACACAGAGACTAGGCAGTTGAGTCCCTCTCGCTGTCAGATAAAGAGGCCCCTGTTCTGATTCCTGTCAGTGGCCAAGGATGACGCTTGGGCTCCCACTGAGCACAAGGGCCAGGCCAGAAGGAACAATCGTTGGGCTGATGCCAAGGCCTTGGAAAAGGACTGAGGTCCCAAGAGAGAAACCAGAGCTGCCCAGTAGGTACTGCTTTCTCCTTTGTGCCTCTCGGTCTCATTCTCCTGTCCCCATTCCTAGCCCCCCAAACTCGATCTCTGACATGGAGGTCAAGCTGAGACATGGCAGGGTAGGTGGGTGGTATCATAAATAAACATTGAGACTCCTCTCCTGGGGGAGCTGGTTTGGAGTGTTGAGTTTCCTCCTATATTACTAGGTCTGGAGGACCAAGATATGATTGGAGGCCCAGAAAAATGGGATAGCAATCCTAAGATCCTAAGAGCAGAGAGTCCACAGTTGCCAGCTTCACCTCGCCCCATCCCATCTCTCTTTCTCTAGTCCCAGTTCCCCATCTCCTCTGACCCTCTCCTTTCCATCTTTTTTCTCTGCCTCTTCCTCTTTCTCCTCTCCTTATGCACAGGCTGGCTTTGTAAATTTTCAGCTTCTGTTCCCAGATTCCCTACACATACAGGAGAGTCTCTCTGTTTCTCTTGGTCCCTCTCTCCTCTCCTCATTTTTGTCTCTGATTGCCTCATCCAGAAGCACGAATTGCTGCTTTCTCTGATCAAACCAAACCAAACCCACTGCCACTGAGTCGATTCCAACTCATAGCAACCCTATAGAGCAGGGTAGAACTGCCCCAGAGGGTTTCCAAAGAGCAGCTGGTGGATTCAAACTGCCGGCCTTTTGGTTAGCAGCTGTGGGTCTTAACCATTATACCACCAGGACTCCCTTTCTCTGACAGAAGCTTACAAAAGGCTAAGCCCTGGGGCTGGGGTAGCTCAGGCTCCTCAGGGGCATGTGAGGGGCAGGGGCTGGGCCACATGGAAGAGGAAAGCATGAGCTGGCTCATGAGAGCATGAAAGCGGCATAGACAAATGGAATGCAGTATTGATTGAACTCTGGCTGACTCATCACCTCAGGGGAGAGATCTAGAAGAGTGATGTCATTGTTGGATCTGGTAGTGACATTTGCAGCTGCACCCCATGCCTGCCCTAAGACTTTTTCCTGCCTTGCTAACTTCTTTTTGCCCACCCATCACAGGGCAGGGCAGGAAGCAGGTTTCACATTTGATGACATTCAAAACCACAATGTGGTTTTCTTAAACCAAAACCTTCCTTCCCGCAACCTTACCTGCACTTCCTCTGCCTGTCTTGGTAGGTGTACACATTCACTGTCTCACGCTTGTGTGCACACTTTTCACCTGCATAACAGCTTCTGTGCATGCACACACACACACACACACACACACACACACACATACACATTCACACATACTCCTGCCTGCCATCTGTTTCCATCAAGTGGAAGAATTATATAAACTGAGCCTCCAAACAGTGCTAGGGAATCCTAGAGGCTGATTCTCCCTGGGAGTGATCTGAGAAAGAACTCCTGTGTGCTCTTAATGCCATGTCCCTCTTGACATCAGTGGCCACACACTTGAGCATAAGTAAGCTCTGCATTTGGGTAGGTATGTATGTCCCTGAATATGTGCATTTCCAACTACATAATCAAGGGGAAACTGGGAAGCTATGAGGTTGGTAGGGTGGGGACCTGGTGAGATATGTGGAAGAGGACAACTTGAGTAGGTCCAGAGGATCTTAGAAGCTGACTCCAAGACAAAAGCCATCATCATTCCCCTCCCCTACCCCCCAATTGAATGTATCTTTCTTCTATATTCTGGGAAGAGAGAAAGTTGAATCTCCCTTTTGTGTCTTAGTTATCTAGTGCTGCTATACCAGAAATACCACAAGTGGATGGCTTTAACAAATGGAAGTTCATTCTTTCACAGTCTAGTAGGCTAGAAGTCCAAATCCAGCCCACCAGCTCCAAGGGAAGGCCCTCTCTATCTGTCGGCTCTGGAAGAAGGTCCTTGTCATCAATCTTGCCTTGATCTAGGAGCTTTTCTGTGCAGGAACCCCAGGTCCAAAGGACACATTCTGCTCCCAGTGCTATTTTCTTGGTATGAAGTCCTCCTGTCTCTCTGCTCCCTTCTCTCTTTTATATCTCAAAAGAGATTGGCTTAAGACACAACGTAATCTTGTAGATAGAGTTCTGCCTCATTTACATAACTGCTGATAATCCCACCTCATTAACATCATACAGGTAGGATTTACAACACATAGGAAAATCACATCAGATGACAAAATGGTGGACAAACACTCAATATTGGGAATCATGGCCTAGCCTAATTGACACACATTTTGGGGGGACACAATTCAATCCATAATGCTTGGTAACAAAATCCCAGGATTCTACTTTAAGCTGGGGCAGAAGTGTTCCCAACATGAGTGTGAATAGTGTTGTTATTGTTGTTAGTTGTCGTTGAGTCAGTTCCCACTCATAGTGACCCTATGTACAACAGAACGAAACACTGCCCAGTCCTGCTCCATCCTCACAGTTGTTGCTATGTTTGAGCCCATTGTTGCAGCCACTGTGTCAATCCATCTCATTGAGGGTCGTCCTCTTTTTCGCTGACCCTCTACTGTAACAAGCATAATGTCCTTCTCCAGGGACTGGTCCCTCCTGATAACATGTCCAAAGTATGTGAGGCAAAGTCTTGCCATCCTCGCTTCCAAGGAGCACTCTAGCTGTACTTCTTCCAGGACAGACTTGTTCGTTCTTCTGGCAGGCTATGGTGTATTCAATATTCTTCACTGTCATGGTTTGAATTATGTCCCCCCAAAACTGTGTGTATCAGTTTGGCTGGGCCCTGATTCCTGGTACTGTGTGATTTTCCTGTATGTTGTAAACCTGCTTCTGTGATGTTAATGAGGGAGGATGGGTGGCAGTTGTGTTAGTAAGGCAGGACCTGATCTACAAGACTGGATTGTGTCCTGAGGCAGTGTCTTGAGATATAAAAGACAGAAGTGAGCAGTGAGACAGGGGGAACTCCTACCATCAAGAAGGCAGTGCCAGGGTGTCCCTGCGCGGAGACGCTCCTAGTCTGGGGGAACACTGATGAGAAGGCCGAGAGAGAAAGCCTTCCCCTGAAGGTTACACCCTGGATTTAGACTTTTAGCCTACTTTAACTGTGAGGAAATAAACTTTTCTTCATTAAAACCATCCACCTGTGGTGTTTCTGTTAGAGCAGCACTAGATGACTAAGATAGAATTTGGTACCGGCAGTGGGGTGCTGCTCTAACAGATACCTAAAATGTGGAAGCGGTTTTAAAACTGTGAATGGATAGAGGTGCGGCAGTGACAGAGGACCAGCAACAGCAGAGAACCTACGGCAGAAGAGAAGCAGCGGCAGCAGAGAACCAACAGCAGCAGAACCAGGAAACCAGTGCGAAGTGGCACTAGAGCTGACCCACCGGGTGAGAGAGCTGAGTGCCTGTGCACCGGAGGCTTCCTGGCTGAGTGGATTGCCTCTGGATACTTATCGATGGAGCTAGGCTTGCCGAACCATGGAGCGAGAGAGCTGAGTGCCTGTGTGCGTGAGGCTTTCTGGTGGAGTGGGGTGCCTCAGGGCACTTACCGGTGGAGCTACTGAGCTTTGGAACACTTGGCCCAGCAGGGCAGATGCGGGCATGAGGCCCGAGGGCCAAGAGGCCATAGGAAGCAGAAGCTGAAGAGACAAGGGACACAAGAAGCTGAGCTGCTTCAGTCTCAAAAGGTATGGCCATGACCTCAGGGGTTTCGAAGGGTGGAGCCATGGCCTCTGGTGTTTCTAAGGGTGGAGCTGACACTCCGATGGACTAGGAGAATGGTGTGCCTAAAGCCAAGGGAGCAGAGTTGCTGTCCCAGTGGTCCTGGAAGGAGGAGCTGAAGCCCAGGGTCAAGGGGCCTCCACTCAAAATGCAGAGACTATGGCCAATACCTAGAGTCTGGAGGGCAGGGCTATTGTGTAAATTGTCTCAGAGAACAGAAGATTATTTTCAAAGCCTTGAGGGCTAATGTAATGTGTTCTGCTGACTTGCTTGGTGCTTGTTATCCCTTCTTTTCCTCCAGTTTCTTCCATCTGTAATGGAAATGTCTAGCTTGTGCCTGTTCTGCCATTGTACCTTTGGAAGCAGATAGCTTATATTCTAGATTTCACAGATGAAGAGGAATTTTTGGATTTTGGACTTGGAGTTAAGACTTTTGCTATGATATGATGGGGTGAATATGTTTTCCATGTTGCAAGGATGTGATTTTTTGGGGGACAAAGGGTGGAATGTCATGGTTTGAATTATGTCCCCCAAAAACTGTGTGTATCAGTTTGGCTGGGCCCTGATTCCTGGTACTGTGTGATTTTCCTGTATGTTGTAAACCTGCCTCTATGATGTTAATGAGGGAGGATGGGTGGCAATTGTGTTAGTAAATCAGGACCTGATCTACAAGACTGGATTGTGTCCTGAGGTAATGTCTTGCAATATAAAAGACAGAAGTGAGCAGTGAGACGGGGGACCTCATACCATCAAGAAAGCAGTGCCAGGAGCAGAGCGCATCCTTTGGACCGGGGTCCCTGCGCGGAGAAGCTCCTAGTCTGGGGGAACACTGATGAGAAGGCTGAGAGAGAGAAAGCCTTCCCCTGGAGCTGACACCCTGAATTTAGACTTTTAGCCTACTTTAACTGTGAGGAAATAAACTTCTCTTCATTAAAACCATCCACTTGTGGTGTTTCTGTTAGAGCAGCACTAGATGACTAAGACATTCACCAACACCATAATTCAAAGGCATCAATTCTTCTTTGGTCTTCCTTATTCATAGTCTAGCTTTTGCATGCATATGAAGTGACTGAAAATATCATTGCTTGGGTCAGGCGCAAATTAGTCTTCAAAGTGACATCTTTGCTCTTCAACACTTTATTGTTTTTGTGTGCAGTTGAGTTGATTCTGACTCATAGTGACCCTATAGGACAGCATAGAACTGCCCCACAGGGTTTCCAAGGAGCAGCTGGTGGATTAGAACTGCTGACCTTTTTGTTAGCAGCCCAACACTTAACCACTTCACCACCAGGGCTCCACTTTAGGGAGGTCTTTTGCAGCAGATTTGCCCAATGCAACACCTTTTTTTATTTCTTTTTTTTTAATATTGTGCTTTAGGTGAAAGTTTACAGCTCAAGTTAATTCATCATACAAAAAATTTATACACATATTGTTATATGACACTAGTTGCAAGCCCTATAATGTGACAGCACACTCCCCCTTTCCACCTTGGGTTTCCCGTGTCCATCCAACCAGCTTCTGTCCTTTTCTGCCTTCTCATCCTGCCTCTGTACAGGAGCCACCCATTTAGTCTCGTGTATCTGCTTGAACTAAGAAGCACACTCTTCACAAGTATTATGTTTTATAGTCCAGTCTAATCTTTGTCTGAAGAGTGGGCTTTGGGAATGGTTTAAAAATATGGAAAGCTTCACAAATTTGCATGTCATCCTTGTGCAGGGGCCATGCTAATCTTCTCTGTATTGTTCCAATTTTAGTATATGTGCTGCCGAAGCGAGCACACATCTTGATTTCTTGACTGCTGTTTCCATCGGCGTTGATTGTGGATCCAAGTAAAATGAAATCCTTGACAACTTCAATCTTGTCTCCCTTTATCATGATGTTGCTTATTGGTCAAGTTGTGAGGATTTTTGGGTTTTTTTTTATGTGGAGGTGTCATCCATATTGAAGGCTGTAGTCTTTGATCTTCATCAGTAGGTGCTTTAAGTCTTCACTTTCAGCAAACAAAGTTGTGTCACGTGCATATAGCAGGTTGTTAATGAGTCTTCCACCAACCCTGATACCCCGTTCTTCTTCATATAGTCCATCTTCTCGGATTATTTGCTCAGTATATAGACTAAATAAGTATGGTGAAAGTATACAACCCTGATGAACACCTTTCCTGATTTTGAACCATGCAGTATCCCCTTGTTCTGTTTGAACAACTGCCTCTTGGTCTATGTACAGGTTCCACATGAGTACAGTTAAGTGTTCTAGAATTCCCATTCTTTGCAATGTTATCCATAATTTTTTTTTATTGTGCTTTAGGTGAAAGTTTACAGAGCAAATTAGTTTCTTATTAAGCAGTTAATACACAAATTCTTTGTGACGTTGGTTGTCAACCCCGTGATGTGTCAACATTCTCCCCTTCTCCATCCTGGGTTCCCTGTTTCCATTCGTTCAGTTTTCTTGTCCCTTCCTACCTTCTAGTCTTTGCTTTTGGGCTGGTGTGCCCATTTAGTCTCATATACATGATTCAACTATGAAACACGTTCCTCATGTGTGTTATTGTTTACCCTATAGACCCGTCTAATCTTTGGCTGAAGGGTGAACCTCGGGATTGACTTCAGTACTGAGTTAAAAGGGTGTGATTGTTAAGGTTGTATGTCAACTTGGCTGGGACATGATTCTCAGTGGTTTGGCAGTTGTGATGTAGTTTGGCAGTCATATAATGATGTGATCACCTCCATGATGAGATTTGATATAATGTGATTACCTCTATGATGGGATCTGCTATGAGTAGCTGATCAGTTGAAAGGGAGTTTCCTTGGAAGGTGTGACCTGCATCCAATATAGGTGGACTTTCTGGTAAGGCTCGTGGGCTTTTGCTCACTCTGTACCCTGTAGCTGGCTTCTGTTCGTCTGACCTCTGGTTCTTGGGACTTGAGATGGCAGCTTACCTGCCGTCTTGCCTGCTGATCTTGGGATTCACCAGTCTTCGCAGCCTGTAAGCCAGAGCCCTGCTGTCTGACCTGCTGATCTTGGGTTCACCAGCCCCTGTGTTTACATGAATCAGGAGAAGCCTCCAGCCTGATCCACGGACTTGGGACTTTCCAGCCTCTACAACTGCGTGAGTCATTTCCTTGATATAAATCTCTCTATATATATCTTTGTATGATTTACTGGTTTTGCTTCTCTAGAGAATCCAGCCTAAGACAAAGGATATCTGGGGGCCATACTCTTGGGGTTTCTCCAATCTCTGTCAGACCAGCAAGTCTGGTCTTTTTCTTGTGAATCTGAATTTTGTTCTACATTTTTCTTCTGCTCTGTCCGGGCTCCTCTGTTGTGATCCCTGTCAGAGCAGTCAGTGGTAGCAGCCAGGTACTATCTAGTTGTTCCGGGTTCAGTCTGGTGGAGGTTGTGGTAAATGTGGTCCATTAGTCCTTTGGACTAATCTTTCCCTTGTGTCTTTGGTCTTCTTCATTCTCCTTTGCTCCAGCTGGGACAAGTAGATATATCTTAGATGGCCACTCACAGGCTTTTAAGACCCCAGATATTACTCACCACAGTTGGATGCAGAACATTTTCTTTATAAACTGTGTTATGCCAATTGAGCTATATGTCCCCTGAGACCATGGTCCCCAGCCCACAGCCCAGTAACTTGGTCCATAATTTGTTATGATCCACACAGTCATATGCCTTTGCATAGTCAATAAAACACAGGTAAACATCTTTCAGGTATTCTCTGATTTCAGCCAAGATCCATCTGACATCAGCAATGATATTCCTCATTATGTGTCCTCTTCTGAATCTGGCTTGAATTTCTGGCAGTTCCCTGTTGATATGCTGCTGAATATTAATTATATGTAAATCACATGCAAATGCATTGAAAGCAAAAATAAATAGGCTGTGGGTCCTGAAAAAGAACAATTAGCCTGTGGTAAAGGCAGTGGAGGAGTGACAGCCCAAGTAATGGGGTGACTTCCAGGACCTGGGTGGAGGATGGAGACATCCCAGCCCCCTGGAGATCTTGGCCTATCTATGATATGGTAGAAATGATTTGTTTTGGCCATGAGCAACTGTCTTAGGCTAGGTTCTCTAGAGGAGCAAAACCAGTGAAGCATATATATAAACATATAAAAAGAGATTTATTTCAAGGAAATGGCTTATGCAATTATGGAGGCTGGCAAGTCCCAAATCCACGGATCAGGTGGCAGGCTAGAGGCTTCTCCTGACTCATGTGGTAGCAGGGACTGATGAACCCAAAATCTGCAGGTCAGGTGGCAGGCTGTTGGCTCACAGGGTTGTGGGAGCTCTTGAATCCAAGATCTACAAGTGAGGCGGCAGGCTGCTGGCTCACGTCCCAAGAACCAGAGGTCAGAGGATGACGAGGTGAATGCAGGATCGAGGCAAATGCAGGACTGAGTACAGGATCAAGTAAGCAAGCTTTGCCAGAACATCCATATGTATTAGATGCAGGCCACACCCCCAAGGAAACTCCCCTTTCAACTGATTGGCTGCTCACATCAGATCACAAAATGGAGGATGATTACATAATATCTGCCAAACCACTGAGAATCATGGCCTAGCCAAGGTGACACATAATCTTAACCATCAGAACAATCAAGTGACAAGTATTTATAAAATACCCACCTGATTTCATGGTATAAGTGGATTTTCCATGAAGTTAGTGAAGCTTAAGTTTCAGGGCTCCTCATTTGCACAAGCCCCTTCCAATACCTGCACTTAACTTTGTGTTTAGAATTTTGTATTCTGTTTCTTAAAGAGGGCTCACCAAATTGTATAAGCTTTGTGCACCACAAAACCTGGATCGACATCTGCATTAAAGGGTATGATCTGTAAAATGTACACAAGCTCCCTGCTCTTAGGTTAACTGGCAGCCTCCTCTGAAATCACCTCTCTCTATTAGAGATGCCTGCCTGTCTGCATGGCCGTGTATAACCCTTCCTCTGGGAGGAAGAGGACTGGATGACTCCAAGGCTTCTCGTGGCACCAAGAGCCAACAATTTTCTGCCTCAAGGCTAGTGTGGGAGAAGGATGAAGGTAGCTTCTTTGCTGCTAAAGGGAATGTAAACCTCTTGCCCAAACCTTGGTAACCCCAGGAAGCAAATATCTGATAATAAGTAATAATAATACCTTACATATGGACAGCCTTTGAGAGTTTCTAAAGGGAATGTGTCATTTGATCATCACGACAACCCTGAGGCAGGAAGGAGAGGTATTTGTTACAGACAAGGAAACTGAGGCTCAGAGAGTCAAATGACAATAATAATACCAGTTGCCATGGAGTAGACTCTGACTCATGGCGACCCTGTATGTGGCAGAGTAGAACTGTGCTCCATAGGGTTAGCAGTGGTTGATTTTTCAGAAGGAGAACATCAGGCCTTTCTTCTGAGGTGTCTCTGGGTAGACTCAAACCTCTAACCTTTAGGTTAGCAGCTGAGTATGTTAACCATTTGCACTGCCCAGTGACTCCGACAATAATAATAGCTCACGCTTGAATGCTGTTAGTGTGTTACAGTAGGCACAGTTACGTATATTAACTCATTTAATCTGCACAACAACCCTAAGAGGTAGGTATTATTATTATCCTCACTCTAGACATGGGGAAACTATGCATAGAGTGGTTAAGCAACTTGCCTTTGCCAGACTACTAAAACGTATCAGAGCCAAGATTTGAACTCAGGCAGCCTGGCTGCAGAGTTCTTGCACTTAATCAGTTTATTACTCAAATAACTTGTCCAAGGTCACAGGCCAGAAATAGCAAAATCAGAATTCAAATCCAGATCTGTCTGACTCCAGAGCCCTCTCTCATCACCACTAAGCACTACCATCTCCCTAATGAACCAGGAAGTGCCCAGGCCGCGTATGGCCAGGGACTTGGAAGGAGGAACAAAGGAATTGGTGGGTAGTCTAGCTGACTGGCCCTGAGACCATGATCTAGCCACAGAAATGGCCATTCAGGAAGAATGAGTACCAGTGTTCCTCCTGGGCTTACAGCTCAGGAAGGGAGGGGATCAAGCAATCATTAACCTGCAAAGAGCCTGAGGAGGCTTCTTAAAGAAGCTAGAATTTCAGTTACCTCCTGGGCCCTTAAGGGCCAAAGTCTTTGACCATCTCTCCTCACTCCTGGAATTCCCTGACAAATGGAATCAAGATTATGGTCAGAGGGATGGTTAGGGAGACCACAATGGCAACAAAGTAAAGAATGATGGATGAGGGGTGGGGTGAGCTGGAGGGAGACTAGATAGGAGATGGTTGCAAAAATCCAGGTAGGAAGTGAAGAGGCCCCAAACGAACCAAGGCAGTGACTGTGATGTGGAGAGGAGGGATGCTGCAGGGCCGAATGAATGAATGGTGGACAGAGATTTCTTTTTCAAATGACATAGCCCATATTTATTCAGGCCCCAGTAGAAAAGGGGGTGGCAATAAACAGTGAGGCCTTCAGGATGAGCTGCCACTGGCAGCTGCCAATGTTCATAACGTCCCATCTTCCTGCTCTCCGGGTCCCCAACCAGGCTGGTTGCCCCCAGGCTCTGTGTGTGTAAGTGTGTTTGTGTGTGTGTGTGTGAGAGAGAGAGAGAGAGAATGAGACGGGAAGAAGTGTCAACCCTGGGCTCTAGGTCCACATCACAGGGAGGAGAGCTATGGGGAGCATCAGGGAAGAGTGATTTAGAGTCTCATTCCCATTGCCCTTCACTGTGCTGCAAGGACAATTCAAAGTAATATATAATTACCACTGCCCAACAAGGCTGCACTGTACACAGAGCCCCCCACCTTCCTTCCTCTCCCCGCTGCCTGCCTTCAAACTATAAACCAGTTTTCAATCCTGAGTGCTACCTGTAAGTGTTCAGGCTCAGGATCGTCGCCTCATATTCCTGCATCCCTGGGGGGTGATTCAGAGGCTGAGTGGCCCCCTTTCCCCCGGTCCTGATTCTCACATGGTTCCTATCCCCTGATTGATGGTGGGAGGGGCAATGAGGGAGCTGGGATTGGCTCTAGGATCTCTGGGGCCCTGGCTTGGGGAGTGGGGGTGGATGGCTCTGTGTCTACCTGACTCAGCCAGGCCTGAGGTTGGCACTGCCCAGAGTGCAGCACTGCGGACAAGTTCTTAGTCAGTTGGGTAGGAAGACATTGACACTGACCCCTCCCCAAAGAATGGCAAGCTTTTCCCAGCCCTGCAGCCTCTTCACTGACCCAGGATGTGCCAGAAGGAGGCAGGTGGGCACCTTCTCTGGAGAGTCCTGGAATGACAGTACCCTAAGTACAGGCTGAGTGGGGGATGAAGAGGCACCAGCCGTGGCTTTGCCCTGAGCTGGGATGGAAAATGCCATGGTAGACTTGGGGTGATAAAAGGACAAATCAAGAGAGGAATTCTTGATTTGTACCTAGTAGGTCCTTGAGGACTTTGATTCTTCCTTTAAAAAAAGTTGGATGCTTTATTTCTCCCCTTTCCTGTCCCCCATCCCCGCCTTTGCTAGGATATCTGCAGTAGCCTCCTTGCTGGTCTACCTGCAACTGCTAGTACCCCTCCAATGCATCCTGATGCTGAATGGAAATCAGATCATGCCTCTCAATCCCCTGATTAAACCTCTTCATGAGTTCCCCTCCTCTCTTACAATAATACCAAATGCTTCACCATGGCTCACAAGACCTGACCCTGCCCATCTTAATCATACAAACCTCATCAAGTACCATTCCTTCCCTCATCTCCTTACTCCAGTCACACTGCTTTCTGTTTCTCCAACATTCCTACCACAGGGCCTTTGCACCGGCAGTTCCCACAGCCTGGAATGCTCTTCCCTTGGCTCCTACTTTTCCAAGTCTGTTCATAAGTCACCACCTTTCCCTGATTACCCCATTTGAAGTAGGTCCTCCGGCCCTGATCTGTTACTTTCTATCTCAGCATCTTGTTTGTTCACTTTAAACTACTTACCATAATTCATAATTCTATACTTATTGTCTGGTTTCCTCATTTCTTTCTTTCTTTTGTTTGTGGATCTTCCCCTAGAATCTCCTAGGGCAAGGACTATGCTGTCTTATTCACCACTGTATTCTCTAGGTACTTAGCATAAAGCCTGGCACATAGTAACCAAAAACAACCAAATCCGTTGCCATCGAGTCGATTCCGACTCATAGCACATAGTAGGTGATGCCATTAAATATTCTTTGAATGAACTGAAGGCATGGGGAATGACTGCCAAGATGAAGTCTTAGAGGCTGAAGCTGACTCTACCTACCTCCACGTGCAAACAGCCAGTAAGATTCATCCTTCCCTAGGAGATCAGGCTTGAACCTGCCCTGAGGGTGGGAACCCCAGGGCCTCAGCCATCTTTCCTCTCCTTTGGGAAGACTTCTTTGGCTGTGGCCCCTGCTGGCTGCTTCTGGAGCTGCTACTCCAGGACATCAGTAACCAGTGTTTACCTCCTTCTCCCCATCAAGTTCTTCACTGAGATTACCAGCCAAGCTTGGCCCAACCCAAACTGATACCTGTGCCCACTGGTGGAGGCAGATAAGAGCAGGGAAGGAGGAGGGGGTGTGTGGACCAGGGACTCAAGCTGGAGACAGCAAAGTTGAGCTGAAGAAGCTCTTACGTGCATCCTAATATGCATGAAGTAAATGCAAATTAACTGAAAGCATCCTTTGAATAAGCAGCTTTTATTGACCAGAGCTGCTCTAATCCCTAAATGGCTTTAGCGACCCAAGAGGAGCTTCCTGGTGGGGGAGGGGTGGAAATGCGGATTTGCTGTCAGGAACCAGCTCTGTGCCCTTGTCCCTGTGTTTTTACATTCAGGACATGCTTCTTGTGGCTAATGAAACTCGGAGATCTCTAACCTCAGCCTTCGTATTCCACTCCCCACTCCCACCCCTGTGAGTCTGGCGAGCGTGGCCTCTCAGTTTGCCAGAGGCTGAGGCTGCTGGATACTGCATCATGGGTTGAGTGCATCCCTGGGACTGTAAGCAACTGAGTGTGGCTACAGTGATCAGCTCTGTGGGGTCTCCGGTGACCAGGTGGAACCACAGGTGGACACACATCCCTGAACCTATGTGTAGAGGAGTGTGCTGTGTGTGCCTGAGCGTTTGTGTATGTTACCCACATCCCTGGGAACAAGCATCATGGTTTTTGTCTGTTCTTTCCAGATGTGTGCACCCCCCCAACCCATGTCTCCATCCATTTGTACTCCTCCTCAGGTTGTGGGGTGGTTGGCCTCAGCTGGGAAGTCATGCTTCTTCAGGGACTAATGACTTTTATCAGAAGGATAATGACCTGATGACACACAGAGGCCCCTGGGCTCTGGAGAGAAGCCAGAGAAAGAGCAACTGGGGACAGAGAAGAGGCTGGGTGGGGGGGCTTGGAGGCTCAAGGAACGTGTCTCTTAGAAGGCCCATTCCAGCTTTGTTTATATTTAAGAGGGCTAAGGGGGTGGCAATGAAGGAGGCCCAGGGAGTGGTGGAAACATGACTGATATCCTCTGCCTGCCTGCCTCTTCCTGAACCCTCTACTCCCTGCTTTGCTGTCTCTCCTCCTCTCTGAAGCACTCACCTTGACTCTGAGCTCTGAAGGGTAAGGCTGGCTATTCCAGACTCCTCCCTCTTGGCCCTGACCCAAAGCCACGTCCTGCTCAGAGAGGGAGTAGGGGAGTCACTCCTAGGTGTCAGATAATAGAATTCTGAGAGAGCCAGGAACACACATGGGGTCCAAGCAGGTCTTGGAGCACCAGAAACTGGAAAGCTGCCCCCTGGGCATGGTGCCTGTTAAGGCTAATTGACCTCACTATTGGTTCATAATGGATTTAGGGCCTGGTGAGCTGTCAGTGGGGAGAGGGCAGGAGAGTCCAGAAGCTTGTAGAATATCCACACTGGACAGACCTGGAAGATCACAAACAGTAACACTGGTCAGAGAAGATAAGTGATACCCCCCTAAAGATTTCAGAGAGACTTCATACAGACCTGGGCCTGCAGCACTCAGGGGGCTCACCTTGCTGGAAAAGCTCCTCTAACCCACTACTGAGAGGCAGCCACCTTCCCCAAGCTAGAGAGCTCTGGGCCCTGTAGACAGCCTAGCACACAGTAAGCGCTCCATAAATATTAGCTATTGTGACTATTAGCATAATCTCCTGGTAGAAAGGTTCTGAGGTTCTGAGGGTGGTCCCTATAGAGAGGGCTCAGCCTCTAGGACCCTGGGAGTCACGGGGGTGGGGCTGGGGGGTGCAAAGCCGGCATGGTGTCAAGATGCTAGGGGACCAAGGATGCAGGGACTCTGGCCCCCATTGTGGCCTTCCCCTGCCCCAACCTCCCAGCGTTGTCCTCCCTTTTGGCCCTATAAAGAGGCCTCCCATTGTCCCTGGCAGGCCCAGTGACCTTTCGCTCAAGTCTGCAAATACATTCTTGGCGAGCCTTAGAAATGAAATTGTGCTCAACATTTGTATAGGGCTTTCCCATCGACCAGCCCTTTACAGACATTAGCTAATTAAATGGAGGAAGAGCGCCTTGCCTCCGCAGATCAGGGACTCTACGCCCTGCTGACCTGGGCAGCTTCAGTCTCATTCACCCCTTCTGTCTCTGAAAGGTTGGGCTTACTCTAGAGAGGCTGGCACCTGGGGAGTTAGCCATTGAGTCAGAAAGCAAGAGGAGGAGGGAATTCTACAGTATGTTGAGTAGGTAGAGGTCTTCTCGAGGTCATTCTGTCCCACAGCCAGCCATATCCAGCAACTAGCCCCGTCTGAAAATGCCACCATGTGTTTGCCATGAATGGGCCAGCCACCATATAAGCCAGTCCTTCTACCCCTTGGGAGCCCTGGTGGCACAGTATTTAAGAGCTACGGCTGTTAACCAAAAGGTCAGCAGTTCGAATCCACCAGCCACTCCTTGGAAACCCTATGGGGTAGTTCTACTCTGTCCTATAGGGTCGTGATGAGTTGGCATTGACTCAATGGCAACAGGTTTTTTTTTTTTCCTCCTCCCTAGGAGGAGGAGGTGAGGACAGACAAACAGTAGAGCCTGGGCAAGTTGTCAAAGCTCTTTCCCAGAAGGCTAGGGGAACAGGGGAGCAGTACACAGCAATTTGGTCTGGTCTAGGGACCAGGGCCAACCTCTCAGCCCATCTGAGAGTCAATCCTGGACAGCAGCTCCCAGCCTGGAGAGAAGAGCCTAAACCTCTACTCTGCACCTCCCCATCCCCCCCCTCCAACTCTTCCTGTGATGAGATCCCAGGTCACTTCCCCATTCCCATCTACTCCCCACAATACTCAGACCCTGCCTGTGCCAGTGTGAGTGGAGCTACCCTCCATCAGGTGGCAAGTCAATATCTACCTGGGGAGTAGGGAAAGGAGTAAGGAGGAGGTGGCAAAGGAATGTGTGAGAGAGAGAGAGAGAGAGAGTTAGAGTTGAGAGAGAGAGAGAGATCCATCCAGGACTAAGGTTGAAAGGGAGAAAGACCAAGAGAGAAACACAGACACAAGTTATAGAGAGTGACCTAGCAAGGAAATAGGCCATATTTTGGACTGAAACTGTGGGAGAAAGGAAAGGAAGAAAATGGAGGAGGAAGGGAAGAAGAAACAGCCCCAAAGATCTCTTGGCACAGCCAGGGGCACCCCGTGTGGGAATCCCCCCCAGGAGGCCTGAGGGAACCGCCACAGGCCCCTAGAAGAAGCACCCCACCTCACACCCTGGCTGCCTCTCCTCCTTCATCCCCTTAGAAGGAATGCATCTGCAGGCACCCTACTCAGGTGTGTGGGCTCCTCCAAGAGATTGGCGGTACACATACTCCATGACCCCATTGCGGGGACTAAATGGCTGGAGACTCAGGCCTTCCTCCCATAGTGAGTGTTCCCAGGGTCCAGCTGCCCCTGCCCACCCTGATCCCATCAGTCTGCCTGGTGCTGACTGGGAAGTCAGCAATTCTTGGAGGCCCCGCCAAGTCCAGCAGAGGAGAGCCTGACCGCCCCTCACCATAATTATCTGTCTCATAAAAAACAGGCATTGAACTTCATAAAATCAATTAAGACTGCAGGGCCAGGGCAGGGGAGTGAGCAGGAGTCCAGGCAGCTCTGGCAACAGTGGGAGCCAGCTCCAAGGGCAGAGAGAAGTACCTGACAGCTCCCTCCCCTCAGACCCAGCCCCAGGTGCTGCACGTACAAAGCTTCTACAGAAGGAGCAAAAGAAGCTGAGGTCAGACCCAAGGAAGGACAGTCTGGCTGGCAGGGGCAGTGAGCACAGGAATGTTTTCTTCCCTTTTCTGAGCAGCAGCCCAACAGATCCTAGCTCCTCCTTCCACAGCCCTCTGGTTCCAGGAAGGCTCAAGAGCTTCCTATCAAGTTACCAAGGCAACCGCAGACCTGCAATACTCCCAGTGATGATGGAGAGAGCAGAGACTGACAGGAGCCCCACAACAGGCTGCCAGAGTGGGGGCAAACATCCAAGGGTGAGCAGGGAGGCAGGGGCTCAGGCCAGAACAAACAGCCCCTGCTTGCCTGTTCATTCTGTTCAGGATCTGTTTTACTGCAGGTTTTGAGTTTGCTTTACATAGCTCAGTCTCCCATAGGTGAAAAGATGAGATCAAATCTTCCCTCACTGTCCAGTGTGGACGGGGGAGGGGAGGGCTCCTCCTCAACTTCCCAGCATTTCAGACTCATGACTCTGACTCTTGGCCCAGCCCACCTACTGCTAAAGGCTTGTGGGTCTCTCTTCCATAACCACCTTCTCTCACCTCGATGGCCCCTTGGGAGGCAGCATTGCTAAAGGACCATGAGCATGGGCTGCTTTGGAATCGAATTGAAGCGAGTTTGGCTCTTGGTTAAGTCATTTTTCTAAAAATGTGACCTTGGGCAAGTCACTTCTTTCTCAGTCTCAGTTTCCTTATAATTCAATGAGTTGTTTGAAGATTACATGAGATAAAACATAAAATGCTTAGATCAATGCCTAAACAATGGAAAGTGCCCAGTGAACAGGAGCTGTTATTATTACGGACCCTACATTTCCCCTTCCCCCGGGCCTTCAGAGTATATACTAAAAGCTTCAGGGTTGGGGGACTATCACCAAGCTGGCCTGAACTTCTAGTTCCCTAAGCAGAAAGGGCCATGAAAATGAAGCTTCTGGAACTGGAGTGTGGGGGAATCATTCTCTGCGGTAGTGCCAGTGAACTTCCAACTCACTTCCTGACCAGGATAAACCTTTGACTTCTGTACTCCCTTACTTGTCTCTGGAGCCTGATGTTCCCTGAGATGGCTGATGTCTAGCTAATGCCCAGTGTCATTTAGAATGGGAAAAAAAGTTTTGTTAGATGTCCAGCTGGGAGAAGGGACACAAGGGAATGAATAAGAGGACCACATGTTGTTGTTATTGTTGTTAGCTGCCATCAAGTCATTTTCGACTCATAGCTACCCTAGGTACAACAGAACGACACACTGCCTGTGCCATTCTCACAATTGTTGTTATGCTTGAGCCCATTGTTGCAGCCACTCTATCAATCCATCTCATTGAGGGTTTTCCTCTTTTTCGCTGACCCTCTGCTTTACCAAACATGATGTCCTTCTCCAGGGAGGACTGATCCTTCCCAATAACGTATCCAAAATATGTGAGACAAAGTCTCACCATCCTTGCTTCCAAGTAGCGTTCTGGCTGTACTTCTTCCAAGACAGATTTGTTTGTTCTTCTGGCAGTCTGTGGTATATTCAATATTCTTCACCAACACCATAATTCAAAGGCATCAATTCTTCTTCTGTCTTCCTTATTCATTGTCCAGCTTTTGCATGCATATGAGGCAATTGAAAACACCATGGCTTGGGTCAGGCGCACCTTAGACCTTAGTGACATCTCTGCTTTTTAATACTTTAAAGAGGTCTTTTGCAGCAGATTTGTCCAATGCAATGCGTCGTTTGATTTCTTGACTGCTGCTTCCAAGAGTGTTGATTATGGATCTAAGTAAAATGAAATCCTTGACAACTTCAATATTTTCTCCATTTATCATTATGTTGCTTACTGGTCCAGTTGTGAGGATTTTTGTTTTCTTTTTTTTTCCTGCACCTGCTCTTTTCTTTTCTTTCTTTTTATTTATTTATTTTTTTATTGTACTTTAGATGAAGGTTTACAGAGCAAACTAGCTTCTTATTAAACAATTAATACACATATTGTTTTGTGACTTTGGTTGCCAACCCCACGACATGTCAACACTTTCCCTTCTCGACCTTAGGTTCCCCATTACTAGCTTTCCTGTCTCCTCCTGCCTTCTCATCCTTGCCCCTGGGCTAGTGTGCCCATTTAGTCTCGTTTTGTTTTATGGGCCTGTCTAATCTTTGGCTGAAGGATGAACCTCAGGAGTGACTTCAGTACTGAGCTAAAACGGTGTCTGGGGGCCATACTCTTGGGGTTTCTCCAGTCTCTGTCAGACCAGTAAGTCTGGTTTTTTTAAGTTAGAATTTTATTCTACACTTTTCTCTAGCTCTGTCCTGGACCTTGTATTGTGATCCCTGTCAGAGCAGTAGATGGTAGTAGCTGGGCACCATTTAGTTGTGCTGGACTCAGTCTGGTGGAGGCTGTGATACTTTGTGATCCATTAGTCCTTTGGACTAATCTTTCCCTTGTATCTTTGGTTTTCTTCCTTTATCCTTTGCTGCTGATGAGGTGAGAACAGTGGAGAATCTTAGATGGCCACTCATAAGCTTTTAGGACCGCAGACGCTACTCATCAAAGTAGAATGTAGAACATATTCTTTATAAACCATGTTATGCCAGTTGAGCTAGATGTTCCCCAAGACCATGGTCCCCACAGCCCTCAGCCCAGCAATTCAGTTCCTCAGGGAGTTTGGATGTGTCTATGGAGCTTCCATGACCTTGCCTTTGTCAAGTTGTGCTGGCTTCCCCAGTATTGTGTACTGTCCTACCTTTCACCAAAGTTACCACTTATCTATTGTCTATTTAGTGTTTTTCCCTCCACACCCCTCCCCTCCCTCTTAACCATCAAAGATTGTTTCTTTTTGTGTGTAAATCTTTTCATGAGTTTTTATAGTAATGGTCTCATACAATATTTGTCCTTTTGTGATTGACTTATTTCACTTAGCGTAATGCCCTCCAGATTCATCCATGTGAGAAGTTTCGCAGATTCATCATTGTTCTTTATCCTTGCGTAGAATTCCACTGCGTGCATGTACCATAGTTTGTTTATCCATTCACCTGTTGATGGACACTTAGTTGTTTCCATCTTTTTGCTATTGTGAATAATGCTGCCGTGAACGTGGGTGTGCGCATGTCTATTCGTGTGACAGCTCTCATTTCTCTAGGATATATTCCTAGGAGTGGGATTGCTAGATCGTATGGTATTTCTATTTCTAGCTTTTTAAGAAAGTGCCATATCGTTTTCCAAAATGGTGGTACCGTTTTGCATTCCCACCAGCAGTGCATAAGAGTTCCAATCTCCCCTCAGCCTCTCAACATTTGTTATTTTCTGTTTTTTTTATTCTTGCCGGTAATGCTGCAGTAAGATGGTATCTCATTGTGGCTTTGATTTGCATTTCTCTGATGGCTAGTGATCGAGAGAGCATTTCCTCATATGTCTGTTAGCTGCTTGAATGTCTTCTTTCGTGAAGTGTCTGTTCACTTCCTGTGCCCATTTTTTAATTGGATTATTTGTCTTTTTGTTGTAGAGGTGTTGGATTTTCCTGTAGCTTTTTCTTTTTTTAAATTTTACTTTAGATGAAGGTTTACAGAGCAAATTAGTTTCTCATTAAACAATTAATACACATATTGTTTTGTGACATTGGTTGCCAACCCCATGACATGTTAACGCTCTCCCCTTCTCGACCGTGGGTTCCCCATTACCAGCTTTCCTCTCCCCTCCTGCCTTCTAGTCCTTGACCTTGGGCTGGTCTGTCCATTTAGTCTCATTTTGTTTTATGGACCTGTCTAATCTTTGGCTGAAGGGTAAACCTCCGGAGTGACTTCCATACTGAGTTAAAAGGGTGTCCGGGGGGCCATACTCTTAAGGGTTTTCTCCAGTCTCTGTCAGACCAGTAAGTCTGGTGTTTTTTTGTGAGTTAGAATTTCGTTCTACTATTATCTCCAGCTCTGTCTGGGACCCTCTATTGTGATTCCTGTCAGAGCAGTCGGTAGTGGTAGCCAAGCACCATCTTGTTGTGCTGGACTCAGTCTGTGGAGGCTGTGGTACTTTGTGGTCTATTAGTCCTTTGGATTAATCATTCCCTTGTGTCTTTGATTTTCTTTGTTCTCCCTTGCTCCAGATGGATTTTTGTTTTCTTTATGTTGAGGTGTAATAGAGGATTGCATGGAGGGGGCTAAGATGTCTCTTAAAGTTTCTGTCTTTTGTTGGTCCAGGGGAAGCCTCATTTCAGTAAGATCTCAATCTGGCTGAGCAGGGCAGACTGCTCCCAAGCCCTCAACATCTTCCTCCCTGAAAACACCAACGTGCCTCCTGTTCCCCACCACACTTGAACCTTTGAGACCAACTCCTACCATCCCCTTCACTACCAAGCAACACAGCACTTCAGGCCAATTTGTGATGGGCTTTGGAATGGATGCAGCCTTCCTTATCCTTGGACCTGTCCACATATCTGTAGCTCCTCAATAAATTGCACAAATGGATGTCCCAGGAGTCCCCAGTGTGTGCCATAAACTAGAGGGTGGGCTAGAACTGCTGCTGAAAGAACTTAGGTGAAACCTCAGGAAGAATGTCTTTGTTGAAAGGGCTAAGAGACACAGAGAAAAGGCTATAGGAAAGGTATGGAATTTGCTTCTCTTCAGATTTTTAGAGAGGGCCCCCATCTCTACCCATTACTGCCCTAGAGAGCTTGAGAGTTCATGCCTCAGTGGGGATAGGGTGGGGCAGGGCTGGGCGCCTATCCTGGCCTTGTCTTTTCCTTCCCCCACCCTTTCTCCCTAGCCCAACAGAGATGCAGCCTTAATTTTCAAGGCAACCCTGAGGGCCCTACAGGATGAAGTAGGGCCCTGAAGGTCTGGGAGATCCTTCAGAAACAGACTATAGGGACGACCAGTGATGCTGGAGCCACACCTGAGGATGACCTGGGTATGTCCTCCCCTGGAACAAATCCATACCCTCGAGTTTGTGCCCCCAGCTCTGCTGGCAACAAAGCCCAGAAATCCCGTCCTCCATACCAGCCACCACACCCTGGACTTTCTCCCACCCTTTGGACAGAGAGAAATTGGAGGTGCTAGAAGCCAGAGGAGTCCCTGGTGGTGCAAACGGTTAACATGCTCAGCTGCTAACTGAAAAGTTGATATTCGAGTCTGCCCAGGTGCACCTCAAAAGAAAGATCTGGTGATCTACTTCCCAAAAAATTAGCCATTAAAAACCCTATGGAGCACAATCCTACTCTGACACACATGGGGTTTCCATGAGTCAGAGTCAGCTCAATAGCAACTGGCTTTAGAAGCCAAAAAGCTTTTCATGTACGGCTACATAACCTGATACAAACATCTTACCCTCCCTATACCCGTACATCAATGCCCACACAGGCCCTGTTACTGGAAAGAAGGAATTTCTGAGGATTCAATGGTTTTAGGATGACAGAGTAGGGGCTGTGGAAGCTTGGGGGACTATTGGGAAAAAATGCAGGAGGAGGACCTTTTGGAAGTCGACCCCTTCTGGGCTTACCCTTATCTCAGCTGCTGCCCAGAAGCCACAGCTTTGTCAGCAACAGGGTCAGGAATGTGCCACACCCTCCAACCTGGTCAGCACTCCCTGCCTCGCCCCGTTCCCATCTTACTTCCAGATAGGCCCAGGAACAGTCACAGAGGGCCATGTTAGACCTGGGAGAAAGAGAGAAAGCCATTTTTCCATGATGAAGGACCTCGTGGGCAGGGCATGGGAAACAGCAACACAAAATTAATCTGGTAATAATTCTGAAGAAAATTGAAACGTTCAACTCCCCAAAGACAGCCAAACCAGGGTCAGCTGCTGGGGGCTGGCAAAGAGCCAGGAGATACACTATCCCTAAACTGGGGCTGACCTGGCTTGGCCATGGCTCCCAGAGAGAGACCTACCCCAGCTCTGCCCCGCTAGCTTATCTCCCAGAGGAAGAGCCTGAGTCCCTTCTACCCCAAGAAGTTTCAGGGACAAATCAGAAAAGCCAGTTTTCTCTTAAGTGTCTGTTTCTTCCTGCTAGAACAAGATTGCTTCTAGCTCTCAAAGTGTCTGCCCTGTTCACTTTCAGATTGACAGATGGACGGACAAAATTTCTGATGTTCTCTGAGCCAAAACTGAAGCCATCAACCCAGAATCACCTCCTGGGATGACCCAGGAGTGCCTCCTGTTGCCTGGTTTGGCTGAAGCCAGATGGGGAGGAAGGAACCCAAAAACCGATTGCCTTGTCAAGTCGAGTCTGACTCAGTAACACTATAGTACAGAGTAGAACTGCCCCACAGGGTTTCCAAGGAGCAGCTGGCAGATTCGAACTGTCAACCTTTTGGTTTGCAGCCTAGCTCTTAACCACTGTGCCACCAGGGCTCCCAGAGGAAGGCAGGCAGATGCTTAATGAAGTGGATTCTAGTGGCAGCGCTCACACCCTAATCCAGCTGCTTCAGGAGGAAGCCGCACCAGATGGGGTCATGTTTTAGACTTCCCCCCATCACTGCCAAACTCCAAACCAGAGCTGGACTTCCTCAGGAGGCATCAGAGACCAGGGAAGCGGATGTCCAGGGAGCAGTAGACCTGGAAGAAGTACAGCTAGACTATCACACGCAGGGCCTGCAGCCTGCCCTCTGGGCACATGCCCAGAGCTCTGAGGAGGGCTGTCCAGCTTGCAGATGTTCCCAGCTTCAGGAGAAAGCCATGTTCTGCAAAGCAAAATCAACCTCCTCCTCTGAGCCTGAAAAAAGAAGCTGTGACACACTCAATGAATCATCTCAGGGGAATGAGTGTGTGGTAGGGGGATCTACCAGCCTTGGGGAGCAAAAGAGGGGAGATACTGCTTTTCCCCAGCAACTCCCCCAGGTGCCAGTGGGGCACATCTAAATTGCCCATTGTCAGATAATAATAGCTGTTTCCAAAAAGTCCTCCAACTCCTTGTCTGTAAGGGCAGGAGTGATCAGCAGGTTCCTCGGGTCTCTGTAGTTCTAACATATAAGATTCCTGTAACAGCCTATAAGGTTTACAGCTCACCCCTAGTGGCTGCCTTCTCTCCTGGACAACCTACTAATCCCCACCCCCAGTTTGTTCTTTGATCTGATTTAAATCCATTTTGCTGCACCCTGAACAGTGGCAACACTTCCCATTTTCAAGATGGAGCGGGAGGGAAAAGGAGAGGTGATGCTCAGAACCTGAGGGAAAAGATAGAAGAAGCAAGAATAAGGGGTGGGGTGATGACAGAATAAGACTCAACTAAGTAACTGTGGTGAGGCAGTCGTGGTTCAGTGGTACAATTCTGGCCTTCCATGAGGGAGACCCAGATTTTATTCTCAGCCAATGCACCTCATACACATCTACCACATGGAGGCTTGCGTGTAGCTATGATGTCGAAAGGTTTTAGTGAAGTTTCTAGATTAAGTTGGACTAGGAAGAAAGGCCTGGCAATCTACTTCCAAAAAGCAGCCAATGAAAAGCCAGGAAGGGACAGAAACTGGTCAAATGGACACAGGGAACCAGGGGTGAAAAAGAGGAGTGTGCTGTCACATTGTGGGGATTGCAACTAATGTCACAAAACAATATGTGTATAAGTTTTCGTATGAGAAATTAACTTGAGCTGTAAACTTTCACCTAAAGCACACACACACACACACACACACAAATCAGCCAGTGAAGACCTTGTGGATCATAATGGTTTGATCCCCAACCAATCATGGGGAAGGCACAGGACCAGCAGTGTTTTGTGCATGGGGTCACCATGAGTCTGGGGCCAACTCAAAGGCAGCTAACAACAACAACAAAATATCTGAGAGATACTTTGAGTGGCTGGAGAGGTGGGGAATAAGCCTCAGCATTGTCTCTAGTCATTTCTCCCTCTAAACATTTTATACCTACATCTCTGGGCTCACACTTAATTTAGGCGTGAACACACACTTTGATTGTGGGGAAGTCCTGGCTGTTTGTAGGGTTGAGGGGACAGCAGTCCTCTCCTGGCCCAGAGTTTCAACCCCATCTGCATAATTATCTTCCCCTCCTTGCACACCACTGACCAGCCTCCAAGTCTCCCTTTAGTAGGTCTTTGTGCTTTGAAAACAGCTCCCTCCCTGAAATCCACCTCCAAGGGGAATGGAAGGGAGGAGAGCTCATTCTCTTCTCTTCAGAGCACTACTCCATCAAACAGCCCCTGCCCCCACCTCCCTTCACCTCCACCTCTTTCATCACTGCCACTGACAACTGCAAAAACAGACCTCCCATCCCGAGCAATGGTCTTTGGGGATGTGTCTACTTCCCTGGGCAGGAGACAGCTTGGTGTGGGAGGGGTCGGAAAAGGGGTGGTTCCGGGGCAGCAGCATCCCCAATTGATGCCAATATCCTCTGCCTTGTTTCCCCCCATAATTAAAGAAAAAAAAAAGGGAAAGTCCTCCTAGTCAATCCCTACAGCCATTTTGCAGTTGCCCTGGCTTCCCAAAATCGCTGACCAGGCTACCCTCAGCCCTACCCTCCTGAGGTAGCCTATACTTCTCAGACCTTGAAAAGTCATTCCATCCTATCTCACCTCGAAAGATAGATCCACTCTCAGAATGCAGGGAAACAGTGATGAATTCACCCACACACTAGCATCCTACTTCCATTAACTCCTATGCCCAAACAATTTCTTTAAATCACCAAGTCTGAGACATCCATCTCCATTCCAGCAGGGATTCCTCCTTCAAACCTGGTCAAGGCCAGGCAGGAAAAATATCACATACATACTCTGGGGGCTTCTGGGGCAAGGTGATGGAAAAGAGACCTTCACCCCCCACTCAAAGTACCTCTGCCTCCTCTTACCTAACTTTTCATCTATCTACCGTCTCCTGTGGGTTCTTAGGAAGACAACACAGGCATGGGCTTGTCCAGACCTTCCTGGAGGTTTCAGTGTGACCAGCGTGCAGGAGGACCCAAAGGCACAGGGCATGAGAAGAATAAGATCTGCATTTCAGGTCCTGGTTTACCCATTCCTTCTCAAATTATGCCACTTAATGCCCACAATTTTTTAGATGAGGAAGTGGAAGCTGAGAGCGTAAACGGACTTGCCCAAAGCTACCCAGCTAGAAAGGGAAAATCTGAGTTCAAGGACAGCTCTTCCACCTCTAAAACATGCTTCCAGAGAGATCACGTCCTAGTAGTGAGGGGGGTCAGGAAGCAGGTGACATTTCAGTTGCTAAGGATGCCCATCTATCTTTGACTCCCGATTCAGATATCAGCTTAAATTTACAGATCTTGCCTACAGTGCTCACATTGCCTGCCCCCAAGCCAGCTGGGAGGTTTGTACGTCTTGGAGATGGGTCACGTGGGGTCTGGAAGACAGAAGGACTGAAAAGGATAAGCTGCCATTTCTATTGGGTCCAGGAGCAGGAGAGGGGAAGAGATCTGGGCAGATGGGTCTGAACCAGCCATGTGGAAGGCTGGGCCAAGGAGAAAGTGGAGGCACAATATGGCCTGGATAAAGCATGGCTTTGCCCAGTTGGCAACTGGAGCACTTCTCCCTTCCTCCTGCTCTCTCCCCATCTCTCTCCAACCTGTGATTATTTCCAAATGGGCACCCCTCTCCCCATGAAAGGACTGCCATGTGGAGGGAGGCTGTGGACAGATTACTGACACCTTAGCCTTCTGCCAGCAGCAGCAGGCTGGGGAGCTGGCGGCTCAAACCACCACAGGAGCAGCTTGTGATATTCTGTTCCAGCAGATTGGAAAGGGTTCCCCATGGCTCAACCCTGAAGCTGAGGAGCCAGGAAGTAAAAAACAGGAGAGAGGGAGTTCCTGAACTCTTGGCCAACCAGCCAGCTTCTTGGTGACCTGGAATGCAGGTGCCAAATGAGCTCTCTTGCCTGGAAGCAGAAAAGTCAACATCATCCAGCCCTATGATTCTGATGCCTGTTGGCTGTCCATGTTGGTTGGGTACTCAACCTCTCTCAGGCCCTAGAGTTCCCAGAAATGAGGGGAAGGTGAGCAGGAACTAGTCACTGGCACGTGCTAGCCCTCTTCAACGCTCATGCCTCTTAGAGGCAGAAACTCACCTACTTCCTGAAGTGTTTTGTTGGGAGTGGGAGGAGGAGTATCATTCCCTCCCAGCATCTTGTAGAGCTGCCAGTGGTTTGAGTTGTCTAGTGGTGCCAAACACATCATGAGATGTCAAGAGGAGCAAGCAACAAACACTTCAAGATTGGATTCAAGGCATGGCCTCTCTGAGAGTATTATCAGGTTAACCTTAAATGAAGGCACTCCAAATGCTCCCCTACCCTTGCACCTCTGTGTAAACCTCTGTTCTCTCTGTAGATCAAAGCCACAGAACCCAAACTCTGAAGGAGTAGTTGCAGAAGGAGCAGCTGATACAGAATCACAGTCTTTAAGCTGGAGGGTCCTTAGTGATCCCCCGGATTGCAGGCTAAAGTCCTTCACCACCTATTTAGTGACAGAATTAAGTATAGCTTTTGGGTTTTGAAGGGAGAAGTAGATGACGTGGGAGAGTCTTTCATGCATGTTGTTGTTGTTAGGTGCCATTGAATCAATCCCAACTCATAGCGACCTCATGTGACAGAGTAAAACTGTTCCATAGGGTTTTCTTGGCTGCAATCTTTATGGAAGCAGATTGCCTGTGGAACTGCTGGGTGGATTTGAACTGCCAACATTTTGAGTAGCACACAAGAGCTTAATCGTTTGTGCCACCAGGGCTCCCTTTCATGCATAGAGGTGCTCAATAAATGCTGGATAAGGGCCATTGGTACAGGAATATGCTTCCAAAGGAGGCCAGTGTCCTCTAACTTGAGGGGAAAGAAGAAGGCTTGAGTAGAGATGGGGTGGGGGGATCTTGTTGCTTCAGCCAAGGTGATCAGAAGGTCTATTTCTGGCAACCCTATCAAGACGGAGGTGGGAAGACAGGTCATCATTAGATCCGCCTCAACTAAGCTGGCATGAATCATTCTCAGGTCACCTCTGAGCTTAGCTGGGCCCTGATCTTTGTCTAGACGTTTTCTCTCCAGCAGAGGCTGGGAAGCTAGTGCAGATACCCACAACCTCACTCTTCACAGTTATGCCATTAAGGAGCCTGATTAGCAGAGCCCCATGCCGGGCTGCTAATGAGTCAGGGACGTTAAGCATAAATGGTCTCCCAGACATAGGCATGAGCATAGAACCGGAAGAAACAAATATTTTAATCTCAAATAAACAGAAGCATGGTGGGGAGGGTTCCTTCTGCTTACTCTACATCTATTGTGCTCCCATCCTCCACCTGCAACATTTCCCGCAATTCTCTGGGGTCCAGGGATTCCCTGCCCATGGGTGGGGGGGAGTGTAGGGAGGAGAACAGATATTCATTCAGACATATGGGAGTCGAGGAGATATGCAAAGATTTACAGGAAGGGAGATTCCTGGGCTTGCCTTGGCCATTTTAACAATATAGACAGTCAAGAAGTCCTTGATATCTGATTTAAAATAATCTTGCAACAGCTCAAGTCCACTTTTCCTTGGTTTGGGAGTGAGAGAAAAGGACTTAAGATCAGGGATAGGACACGTTTAGATCCAAATTGGTTGCTCTAGGCCAGTGGTTCTCAAAGAGTGGTTGGAATCAGCATCAGAATATCATCTGGGAACCTGTTAAAAATAGAAATTCTCAGGCCCCACCCCAGACCTACTGTATCAGAAATTGTGAGGGTGGGGCAGTCAATCTTGTTTTAACAAGCCCTCCAGGTAGTTCTGACACAGGCTGAAATTTGAGAATCACAGCTCTTGGCCCTACCCCTCAGGTGGAAGGGGAAGGTAGGGAGAAGAAGAACTAGGAGGGGATGCAACAAGCCTCCTCATCCAAAGGGGAAAAAGAAAATGGAATCTTCCCAAGGTGGAAATCCAGAGCCAGGCCTCAGAGGAGGCTTCTGATCTTCTCCAGCTGTAAATGTCAAAGCAGTGTCTAAGTGGCCCAGCAAAGAGGAGGCTGAGGAGAATAACTGTGACCTTTTGCATTTTGCCCGGAGGAGGAAAGGACCTGCTCTGCCCAAGCTTTTCACAGCTACCTTTTCCTTCAGCTGGGAGCCCCTGACACTCTCCCCTCCATCTCTCCAGCCCTCTGCCTATGCCATCCCTCTTTTGCTTTTTCTCCTCACCCATTGAATGAAAACTGGTTTTAACTGCTTCTTAAGCAGAGCATCTGTGATTGAGGCCCTATTCCACAGGGGTAAGAAGAAGAAGTCCACTATAACCTAGAAGTATAACCTATAATGGGGCAGCCTCTCTTCATAGACTCCCCTTCTCCCCCTTTACCCCTTTATCTTTCCTAGTCTATCTCCTTTCCCAGGCCACCCCAGTTCATGATGCTGTCATAAAGAAAGAGAAAACTAGTTGCCATGGAGTAGATTCTGACTCATGGTGACCCCATGTGTGTCAAAGTAGAATGTGCTCTGGAAGTAGATCACCAGGCCTTTCTTCCAATGTGCCTCTAGGTGAACTCAAACCGCCAACCTTGATGTTAGCAGCTGAGCACATTAACCATTTGCACCACCCAGGGACTCCTAAAGAAAGAAAGAAGCTACTCTTTCCCTGATACCACATGTGAATGGTCACACTTGGAGGAAAAAAAAGGATGAAATCTAGGCTCCTAACCAACCCATGTTGCCTGAGGGTCAGGACTAATCTATAGCTTATGCTTTTATCCTTCATATAGATGCCTAATACACAGTTTAACAAATATTTGATAACTTGAACTGAAGGTAGCTCCCAGAAGCCAGAAACAAAGGAGTCTCTGCTTTCAAATTGGAACCACAACAGAGATCAAGAAGTGGGTCCTACCTACCTGGAGCAAAGGAGAATGAATAACACCAAAGACACAAGGAAAGTATTAGCCCAAGAGACAGAAGGGGCCACATAAACCAGAGACTCTATCAGCCTGAGACCAGAAGAACTAGATGGTGCCTGGCTACCTAACAGGGAACACAGGAGAGAGTCCCTGACTGAGCAGGAGGAAAGTGGGGTGCAGAACTCAAATACTAGTAAAAAGACCAGACCTAATGGTTTGATTGAGATTAGAGGGACCCCAGAAGACATGGCCCCCGGACTCTCTGTTAGCCCAAAACTAAAACCATTCCCGAGGCCAACTCTTCAGACAAAGACTAGACTGGACTATGGGACATAAAATGAACTCGTGAAGATTGTGCTTCGTAGCTCAACTAGATACATGAGACTAATTGGGCAGCTCCTGTCCAGAAGCGAGATGAGAAGTCAGAGAAGGTTAGGAGCTTGTTGAATGGACAAGGGAAATCCGAGGTGGAAAGGAAGAGTGTGCTGTCACAATATATGGAGAGCAACTAGGGTCACATAACAACGTATGTATAAATTTTTGTATAAGAGACTAACTTGAATTGTAAACTTTCACTTAAAGCACAACAAAAAGAGAAAGTGGGTCCTACCTGAAATGACTAGGGAAGAAGCCCCATCCAGTCACCTTTGTGACCATGCACTGCCATCTTCCTGTGTTCATTAATTCAGTAAGCATATATAGTGCACCTCCTACATGTGGAGCCCTAGTGGCACAGTGGTTAAGAGCTTGGCTGCTAACCAGAGGGTTAGCAGTTTGAATCCACCAGCCATTCCTTGGAAACTCTATGGGGCAGTTCTACCCTGTCCTATAAGGTTGCTATGAATCAGAATCGACTAAACAGCAATGAGTTTATTTATTTTATTTTGTTTTTTCCTATATGTGGAGCCTAGATCTTAACTTCTTGTGGGCATAAACAGACATAAAGTAAGTAAACATATCATAGTTCAGGTGCCTCAGGGGGAAACAAAGTAGGGGCTAGGAATGTTGGGAATGAAGTCAAGAAAAGCCTCTCTGAGTAGGTGACATTTGAGCAGAAACCTGAAGGAAATGAAGGAGCTAGAGCTGTAGGTATCTGGAGGAAGAGTGTTCCAGGCAGAAGGAACAGCAAGAGCAAAAGCCCCGAGATGAGAGTGTTTTGTAAGGCATGGCTGGAGTGGGGTGAGCAAGTGGGAGAGGGGTAGGTAATGAGATCAGAGAGAAATCAGTGCTCAAATCATACAGGGCCTTGAGGACCATAGTAAAGATTTTAGATTTCATTCTGAGTGAGACAAGAAGCCAATGGGAGTTTCTGCACAGAGGAATGACATGTTCTGATTTAATAGAACTACTCTGGATGCTATGTTGAGAACAACCTGGAGAGGGCAGAGCAGAAGCAAGGAAACCACTTAGGAGGCTGTGACAGAGGCAAATTTTTCCCCTAAATTTATTCTTTCCTTCCACACTTTAACTGGGCACATGCTACCTTTCCCAACCTCCCTTATAGCTAAATGTTGCCATATGACAAAATGTTGGCCAATGGAATTTGAGCAGAAGTGATATATGCAATTTCCAAGTCAATTTCTTGGAGGAATGGGCCTACCCTCCACTTCTGCCTTCTCCCCTTTCCACTGGCTAGAATTTCATAGGCATGATGGTGCCAGCTGGAGCAACCATATTAGTCCACAAGATGGAAGTTAGATGTTGAAAATGACAGAGCAGCAAGCCAGAAGGAACCTGGATTCCTGACATTGTGGTGTGACTGGATCAACCCCAGAAGACCTATGCACAATCTCATACTTGAGAGAAAAGCAATCTTCTGTTTAAAGTATAGTACTGTGTTTTAGGGATTCTGATAATCTGTACCATGACTAATCCAGAGGCTATTGCAACTGCCTACACAAGCTCTGATGGTGGCTCTGACAAGGGTAGTTGCAGTGTAACTAGAGATAAGCGGTCAGATTCTGGTGATAATTTGAAGAGTAGAGCTAAGAACATTTCCTGAGGGATTGGATAGGGGGATGTGGAAGAAGGAGAAGAGCTAGGAATGACTCCAAGGTTTGGGGCCTGGTAGAAAGGAGCTGCATTTATTGCAATGGGAAAGACTGGGAGACCAATGAGTTTGAAAGGACTATGAGAGACATTCACATGGAAATGTCAAGTAGGCAGCCGGATATGAGTCTAGAGTTCAGGGGAGATGTAGGGGCTAAAGATATCCATTTGTAGATGAGGTTACTTAGGGAGTGAGAGTGGATAGAGAAGAAGAGAGGTATGACAACATCCAGGGGCATTCCAGCAGGTAGAGATGGGGAAGATGAGGAGGAACCAGCAAAGGAGACTATGGAGGCTGGTGGAGAACTCAGAGAAGAATGTCCTCGAGGCCAAATGAAGAGAGTGTTTTAAGAAGGAGTGAGTGACCGTCCATGTTAGATGCTGCTGCTAGGTTGAATAAGATAAGGACTAAAAAATTACTACTGTAATTGGCAACATGGAAATCATTGGTGACCTTGACAAGAAAATTTTCAGTGTATTGCCTGATTAGGGTCTGTGGCCTGGAGCAGTCGAGCCAATGAAACATACTCCAAGTCAGAAAAGGTGAGAAAGTTTATTTAGGAAGTGTCCACCAATGGGGATCCAACAGCAATGCAGTCTCAATGGAGTCCCAAAAGGCATTTTCACATTATAGCTTATATATGATTTTTACAAGAGTTAGAAGTGTCTTTTGGCACGTCGCCCACAGATGGCCAGATGAGTTACACATTACAAGATAACTACAAGAGACTCTTTATCAGACTAAAGAGATACATGCCGGACATCTCCTTATTGGGCTAAAGATTTATAGACCGGACATCTGGGCTCTAATCTGCATGTGGGGGGTCATAAGTCACAGCTGGCCGCACAGAGCAAAACAAAGTCATTAACAAATGTATGCGGAAAGGAGAAGCCAGGCAAAAAAGGAAAAAAAAAAAAAACGTATAGGTTCATCATGGCGTTAGTTATGTCAAGCTCTCAACTGCCCATTTTGAAAAGGAGAAAACATGCTGTGGAGTATTAGGGTCACAAGTGGAGCAGAAGAAACAAGAGAGAATGGAAGAGAGGAAGTAAAGACAAAGTATAGACAATTCTGAATTCCTGGCAGATAGAAATCACTCCTGCAATCTAACTTCCATCCTTCCTAGTACTGGTCTAAGCATTCTGAAGGACATGAGGGCACCCAGCAACAAAACCTTACCCAGCTCCCTGCTCCTACGGGTCTGAATGACCCTGCGGTCTCTCCTTTCTTGGTGTCTCCTGACTGTGGAGCTCAGGCCTCCCTGCAGCTCTGCCTCTGCCCTGCTGGCTCCCAAGGCTGCTCTCAAGGACTGCCTTGACAGGCTAGGAAGCCAGGCCTGACTCTCCTGGATCATAGTTAGTGCTGCTGCTAACGATGTTTAGCCCCTGTGGAATAGCAACCTGGGAAATTCTGATACTTCCAATTTTCCCCCTCAGTGCTTTCTCAGATGCAATTTCCCAGCCAGCACCTTGTGCTCTAGCCTTGGGCCCCCGGCTGCCTCTTCACTAGGGAGAATTAAGCCCTTGCCTCAGATGCCACTCCAGAGGGCCTAATCAGTTAGCTGAAGTCATCTTTTGGCCATTATCCCTCCATTATCATATTAACACAGGCATCAGCTTTAGGTTGCTGCAGGGGAAGGGGTGGGGGCACCAGGCCAGCTCCACACAGCACACAGTTGAGCATTGCTAGCAGCGTGATCAGAAAACTGATGGCTGGAGAGAAAGGACCCCTCCCAGACAAGGCTCTGTGAAATTTCCAGAGATACAGCTTAACCATCTACACAGATGTGGAGCCTGATGCTCCTCTCTCCAGGTGAGGGAGCTTCAACAGCCAGAGCCCTGGACATTGCCCAGTGGCCTGGCATCATGGGGCAGGGCCTGGGTCTGGTCAAGTCTCAGGCCTAGCTCTCCTCTGTCTCAGTGGCCTCAAGTCCTGCCTCCTGCTCTCGAAAGTGCTTAGCTTACAGGAGCGTCCTGATTTCCAGGTCTGGAGACTTTACTGCATTGCTCCAGTGGGCCTCCAGCTCTCTGGGGCAGGGAGCTGTGGTGGGCTCCGTGCCTTAGGGTCTTGGAGGAGAGGTTAGAGGATTGCCTGGTTTAAGGGCACCACTAGGATTGATTGGACCGTGGATTCTGTTACAGAAGATGAAAAAGGAAGCCAGCATTTATAAAGTGCTTGCTACATGGGAGGCCCAATGTAGGATTTTGCGTAATTATCACATGTAATCCTTATTGTGAGTTTAAGTGATCAATTCAATCAATACAACCTATTATATTCTGTTCTATTGAAATCTAACACTAACTGCATAATACAGTACTTCTTCCTCTGACCCTAACCACCCAGAGCTAGTCAGATCTCACAAATTAAAAGGGCACAGTTCTCCATACTGCCAAGTCTGCCCAAGATCTCAGATCCCAGTCGTGAGCTTGGGGGTACCCACAACACCCTCACTTCTGACCTGCAGGCTACAAATTTGTAGGTTTTCCGCTACTCCCTCAGAATGCCAGCCCTAAGTGTAGGGGTTCTCAGGCCCACCTCATTTCTGACCTGCTGACTCCCTTGGGTTTGATAATTAGCTAGAATGACTCACATAACTTAGGAAAGCATTATACTTACGATTACAGTTTTATTACAGTAAAAAGGATACAAATGAAGAGACACATAGGGCAAGGTCCCCAGCATGGAGCTTCCATGTCTCCAAATGGGACTTGCTACCCTCCCATGTACATTCATGTCTCCCACCAACCAGGAAGCCCGTGGAATTCCCACATCCAGAGCCTTTATTGGGGCCTTATTATGTAACTCAATGTATAGCCCCCATCCCCTGAGGTCAACTGATATCACATAGGGGGTCTTTCGGGCCTGGCCAGCCCCACTCCAAGAGTTAATCCATTCGCATAACCTTTTAGGTAAGTGTGGTCTGGAGGCCTCATCAAAGACACCTCAATCACTGGGAAAATTCCAAGGATTTAGAGGTTATCTCTCAGGAGCCAAGGACAAAAAGCAAATTCTTTGAGTGAGGTCAAATTCTTTACCCCTCAGTGAGGTAGAAATTATCCTCTTTTTTTTTTACTGATGAGGACTCTGAGGTGCACACAGGGAAAGCAGCCTTGTCTTTCCCAAAGACATACAGGCAGGAAGAGGATTTGAAACTCACTGCCATCAAATCAATTCTGACACATAGCGACCCTATAGGACAGAGTAGAACTGCCCCATAGGGTTTCCAAGGCTGTAATCTTTACAGAAGTCAATTGTCACCATCTTTCTTCTGCAGAGCAGCTGGTGAGTTCAAAACACCAACCTTTAAGTTAGCAGCCGAGTGCTTAACCACTGCACCACCAGGGCTCCGCGAAAGGATTTGAAATTGTCCCAATTCCAAAGCCTGTAGTTCCGTACCCTGAGCTGCCCAGGGTCTAGGGCCATATGGGAATGGCATCACTGAGTGATGTCACCAACAACTAGTGACTTCACACATGAAGTCACACACAGTAGACCGTGGCCAGTAGTTTCTATCCAGCCTGGTTTGTACTGCTCAGGAAGGTTTATCAAAGCAAGGCCAAGCACTATTAATCAAAGTCTTTTGTCCATCTCACAGTACCCAGCAGGAAGGGGTTCCTATCATATCCTTCTTTAAACTGGTACCTGTCTCCAGATCTTACTGCGTTCATTCCCAGGGTGTTAGGGCCTCAACACTACTCAGGTGCTTGCCCTCTACAGCATGGAATAATGAAAAGAGCAGGGCTATTCACACAGATGGGCTTGGGTTTGAAATCTGTCTCTGTCACTCTATAACCATCTGGGTCTGGCACTCATGAAGAAAGAGACCCCCCCTCAAGTTAGCTCAAGCATAGAAGATTAGTGGTCAGAATGCATGAGAAGCAACGTTAGGCCTCTCAGGAAACTCCAAGGGTAGGCACTGAAGCTAGGAATGAGTCTGGATTCAAGTCTCCTCAGTGGCTAGAGGTCATGGCTCTTCCTTCTCATGCTCTGCCAACCCTTAATGTGATTAACTCACACTGGATATGTCTGCTTTTCTTTCAGGCTCTGGTCCCTGCTGGGGAACTCTTTGCTTGAGGTTTCTAAGAGAAAGAATCCCCTTGATCCAGTTCCTCTTTTCGCACCAGGCCATCAGTCATAGGTGACTGACTATCCTACCAACTGACTGTCCTTTGGTAAGAACCGCCCCCCGCTCCCCCCCGCCCCCCCACCGTCCAACACCTAGGGGAGAGGAAGGTGGGCTGGGTAAATGGTGGTTTAAGAAATTGGGAGGCTCCATGCTTCACACCATACACAAAAACAAATTCAAAGTGGATTAAGGACCTAAATGTGCAAACTAAAACCATAAAATTCTTAGAAGAAAAAGCAGGGACAACACTGTCAGGCCTAGCTTTCAACAATGGATTATCTAATATAATAGCAAAAACACAAACAGCGAAACACAAAATAAATAAATGGGACCTCATAAAAATTTAAAACTTTTGTTCATCAAAAGACTTTACCAAAAAAGTGAAAAGACAAGCTATTGATTGGAAGAATATCTTCAAAATCCATATATTCAACAATAATCTAATAAAGAAAGTATATATATAACTTTGACAACTTAACAACAAAAAGACAAATAACCTAATCATAAAATGGGCAAAAGACTTGAATAAACATTTCACCAAAGAGGACATTCAAATGGCCACCAAGCACATGAAAAGATGCTCATTAGCCATCAGAGAGATGCAAATCAAAACCACAGTGAGATACCATTTTACTTCTACTGGGATGGCTAAGATAAAATAAGCAGAAAATAACAAATGTTCGCGAGGATTCAGGGAAATTGGAACTCTATTGATTGTTGGTAGGAATACAAAGTGGTGCAGCTGTTATGGAAAACAATGTGGTGGTTCCTCAAAAAACTAAAAATAGAACTCCATATGACCCAGCAATTCCACTTCTACCCAAAAGACTTGAAAGCAGAGACTTGTACACCAATGTTCATTGCAGCACTATTCACAATAGCCAAAATGGGGAAACAACCTAAATACCCATCAACAGATGAATGGATAAACAAAATGTGGTACATACGTACAACGGAATACTACTCAACCAGAAGGAGAAATGAAGTCTTCTAATGAAGTCTTTGATTTCTACTTTAATGGCTTTATGGTCAGAAAACATGCTTTGTAATATTTTGATGCTTTGGATTTTGTTAAGGCTTTGCTTTATGGTCTATTCTGGAGAATGTTCCATGTGTGCTGGAAAAGAAAGCATAGTTGGCTGCTGTTGGGTGGAGTGTTTAGTATATGTCTGTGAGATCAAGTTGGTTTACTATAGCATTTAGGTCTTCCGTGTCTTTATTGAGCTTCTTTCTGGATGTTCTGTCCTTCATCGAAAGTGGAGTGTTGAAGTCTGCTGCTATGGTTGTTGAGCTGACTGTCTCTCTTTTCAGTGCTGTTAGAGTTTGTTTTATGTATTTTGGAGCTCTGTTGTTGGGTGTGTAAATATTTATTACAGTTATGTCCTTCTGGTGTATTGACCCTTTAATCATTATATAGTGTCCTTCCTTATCCTTTGTGGTGGATTCTACTTTAAAGTCTATTTTGTCAGTGATTAATATTGCCACTCCTGCTCTTTTTTAATTGTCGTTTGCTTGATATATTTTTTTCCATCCTTTGAGTTTTAGTTTGTGTCTTTATGTCTAAGGTGTGTCTCTTGTAGGCAGAATATAGACAGATCATGTTTTTTTATCTAATCTGCCACTCTCTGTCTTTTTATTGGTGCATTTAGTCCATTTACATTCAGCGTTAATTATTGATAGGTATGAGTTTCGTGCTGTCCTTTTGATGTCTTTTTTTGTGTGTTGTCCACAGTTTCTTTGTTCCACTTAATTTTCTGTGCTGAGTCATTTTTATTTATGTATTTTCTTTTCATCTTTTTTACTGTTGTTGATTTTGTGTTTGCTGAGTCTTTATATTTTTCTAGTTTTTTATTTTGACTTGTAGGATTGTTAGTTTCCTTTGTGGTTACCTTAATATTTACCCCTATGTTTCTAAGTTTATACCAGTCTT
>NW_004444016.1:5671196-5672851 GCF_000243295.1 Trichechus manatus latirostris | reverse complement strand
TCCTTTGTAAAATACTTTTCTTTTATCCCTAGCCACTCTTAAAATTCTCTCTTTATCTTTGATTTTGGTAAATTTCAGTATAATATGTCTTGGTGACTTTCTTTTGGGATCTACCTTATGTGGGGTTCGATGAGCATCTTGGATAGATATCTTCTCATGTTTCATGATATCAGGGAAGTTTTCTGTCAACAAATCTTCAATAATTTTCTCTGCATTTTCTGTTATCCCCCCGTTCTGACACTCCAATCACTGGTAGGTTATTTCTCTTGAGAGTCCCACGTAACTCTTAGAGTTTCTTCATTCTTTTTAATTCTTTTATGTGATTTTTCCTCAGATAAGTTGGAGTCAAGTGCTTTATCTTCAATATCACTAGTTCTAACTTCTACTGCCTCAATTCTGCTCCTATGACTTTCTATTGAGTTGTCTAATTCTGAAATTTTATTATTAATCTTCTGGATTTCTGATTGCTGTTTCTCTATGGATTCTTGCAGCCTATTAAATTTGTCATTATGTTCTTGAATAACTTTTTTAAGTTCTGCTACTACTTTGTCATGTGTTTTTTGGCCGTTTCTGCATTTTGACAAATTTTCTTTCTAATTTCTAGAAGAGTACTGTATATTAATCTTTTGTATTCTGCCTCTGATAATTCCAAGAAATTCTCTTCCTCCAGAGAATTTATTGATTCTTTATTTTGGGAGTTAGTTCTGTAACTTAGTATGTGCACACAGGAGTCCATTAAATTTTCCTATATGGGTTCAGCTCAGGTGTCTAGGTAGTCAGTTACCAAGTGTGTGGTGCAGGCTCTCACCTATAGTCTTAGAGAGGCATGGGTGATTGGTGTAGGTACAGCCACTTGGGCCTTGCTTTTCACGGTTTGGAGCGTCCAAGCCGAATCTCTGCTGCCGGATCTCTCCCGATGTGGAAACTGCCTCCCGAGCGCACGCAGAGCTGTTTGCCTGCTTCACTGTGTACCGCGGAGCCAGTTGGGGCTGAAGAGCTGCAGCTCCAGCCGAGTCTCGCTTCTTCAGAACTGTCTCCCTCTCCCGCTGCCACTCAGTCTAATTCCTCAACTTTGCCTTGTTCAGGGCTCCTAAATATTCATATACAATCAAATCACTTGTTTTTCCAGGTTTTTGTTGTAAGAGGGATATATGAAGCCATCTGACTACTCTGCTATCTTGGCCCCACCCCCCCAACTTCTAGACTCTTTATTTTGGGAACTTGCTGAAGCCATCATGGATTGCCTCTTTATATGATTTGATATTGACTGTTGTCTCCGGGCCATCAATAAGTTATTATAAGTTATTATATTCTATTTATTTTATGTTTTCTTACTGTGTCCTAGCTTCTTGTTTTGTTTTGATATGCCCAAATAGGCTGCTTGTATGGACTAGTTTGATTATTGGCACATTTGAAGCTCTGATGTCCTGTCACCAGGTGGTTAGATCTGTTACTAGGTATGTGAGCTCCTCCTGTATGGATTCAGCTCAGGTGCCCAGGGAGATAGCCACCAAAAGTGTGGTGTAGGCTCTCACTTACAGTCCTAGACAGGCATGGGTGATTGGTGTAGGCACAGGCATCTGGCTTTAGCAGGGGGACACACTCTGAGCAAGGCAGAGGGCTGACGGCCGCCCCTGAGTGTCCAGGAAGAAGGC
>NW_004444016.1:5668458-5670959 GCF_000243295.1 Trichechus manatus latirostris | reverse complement strand
GGGTAGGTGAAGACCCTGCTTAATGGGCAGAGCAGTGTCAAATGTCAAGAACCTGCCACTTCACAGCTGAAACAGTTGAAGTTAGAGTTACGGTATATACCCTGTTGTACTGCAGTAATGAGGGCCTATGCTGTTGAGCTGGGCCCACATAAGTCTATGCAGGGGGAAAGGCACTCAAAGTCCGTGGATGCCTTATGCCTGTGGCTAGGCAAAGGAGCTGTTCCTACCCTGGGTTCCTGGCTTAGGGGAGCTGGCAGTTTATTTTTTCCTGTGTTAATTTTTTCACTCTCCAAGGCAGGGAGAATGGCTCCCGGCATGTGATGGATCCTACTTGCGGCCCAGGGGACTCAGCAAATGCTGAAGCCAGTGCAGGATGTACTGCAGAGCAGGGAGCGGGGAGGTAAACAAGAGAGAGGTTTATCCCTAAGGGGGGTGTTTTTGATCCACATGGTAAGCCATATGCAAGTACTTATCTTTCCTGGAGAGCTGCTTCTCACTGGTTCTGGGTGGCAGTGTAGAGTCTCTGGTGCTGGGTCTCTCCTGGTATGGAAAACGCACCTCCTGAGCACAGCTGCTTGCCTGCCTCACTGCTCACCCTTGAGTTCATCTGGCCTGAAGGGCTCAGGCATTCTCCAGGTCAGGTCTGGCAACTCCTTGCTGCTTCTGAAATGTCTCTCCCTCCCCCTGCCACTCAGTCCGGTTCCTCAACTCTGCCTTTGATATTCAGGGCTCCCAGATTGCCATATATAATCGAATCACTTGTTGTTTTGATCTTTGTTGTAAGAGGGTCCACAAGAAGCGTCTGCCTACTCTGTCATCTTGGCCCTGCCTCCTCAGAAAAATGAAGTCTTGATACATGCTACCGTATGGATGGAGCTTGAAGACATTAGGGTGAGTGAAATAAGCCAATCACAAAAAGACAAATATTGTATGACCTCACTTATGGTTAAGAGCTCAGGCTGCTAACCAAACTGTCGGCAGTTCAAGTCCACCAGCTGCTCCTTGCAAACCCTATGGGGCAGTTCTCCTCTGTCCTATAGGTTTGCTATCAGTCAGAATTGACTCGACAGCAATGGGTTTACTATCATGGATTGAATTATGTCCCCTAAAATATCTGTCAACTTGGTTAGGTCATGATTCCCAGTATTGTATGATTGTCTACCATTTTGTCATCTGATGTGATTTTCCTACCTGCTGTAAATCCTATCACTATGGTGTAATGAGATGGATTAGTGACAGTTATATTGATGAGATCTACAAGATTAGATAGTGTCTTAAGCCAGTCTCTTTTGAGATATAAAAGAGAGAAGTGAACAGAGAGACATGGGGACCTCATACCACCAAAAAAGCAGTGCCAGGAGCAGAGTCTGTCCTTTGGACCTGAGGTTCCTGGGCTGAGATGCTCGGAAACCAAGGGAAGACTGATGACAAGGACCTTCCTTCAGAGCTGACAGAGACAGAAAGCCTTCCCCTGGAGGCGGCGCCCTGAATTCAGACTTCTAGCTTACCGGACTGTGAGAAAATAATATTCTCTTTGTTAAAGCCATCCACTTGTGGTATTTCTGTTATAGCAGCACTAGATGACTAAGACAGTTAACTTATATAAAAAGACAAGAAGAGGCAAATGTACAGAGAACAAAGTTTATTTGTGGTTACCAGGGGCGGGAGGGAAGGGGAAAATGGTGAGTTAATGGTGATGGAAATATCACATTGATTAAGGGTAGGGTTGCACAGCCGATTATTGTAATTGCTGTCAGTAAGTTGTACACCTGTAAAAAGTTGAACTGCAAAAGTTGTATGATAGACATTTATAACAATGACAAAAAAAAAAAAAAAAGAGTAGCTGCTGAGACTGCCTGTGTACAACCAAAAACCTCATGGGATTTAGTTTCTTGGTTTGGAGGTTTAAGGTCATGGATGGTTTCATGGAACATCCCTGTTAATTGGCCTAATAAGATGTTTAGTGCCTCTGTTCTACCTCCTAGTTCAGTGCATAGTGCCTGGAGTCTTAAAAGGCTTGCAAGCACCCATCCAAGGCACCACTATTGGTCTCCATTCACTCAGAACAACAGAGGAAGAAGGAGTCAGGAATAGGAGGAGAATATGGAATGTGTGGCTAACTGCCTCCTTGAACAACTACCTCCAATGCCATGAGACCAGAAGAACTGGATGGTGCCTGGCTACCATTATTGAACGTTTTGATTGAAGATTCCATAGAAGAATCCTGATCAAAATGGGGAAAATGCAGAACAGAAGTTTAAATTCTCATGGACTCCAGACTTCCTGCAGCCATGAAGGTTGGATGAACCCCTGAAACTACTGCCCTGAGATGTAATCTTTAAACCTTATACCAAAAATATCCCCTGAAGCCTTTTTAAAACCAAATAATAGATTAGCTTACCTAGTAAAAAATGTCTGCCTTGACATAACTGGATATCCATCTGCAAAAAACTGAAACAAGACCCATACCTCACACCATGCACAAAAACTAACTCAAAATG
>NW_004444016.1:5659510-5667016 GCF_000243295.1 Trichechus manatus latirostris | reverse complement strand
GGGGTGCAGAACTCAAATTCTAGTAAAAAGACCTGACTTAATGGTCTGACAGAGACTGGAGAAACCCTGGAAAGCACGGCCCCCGGACTCTCTATCAGCCCAGAACTAAAACAATTTCTGAGGCCAACTCTTCAGACTGGGATTGGACTGGACTGTGGGACATAAAATGATACTCGTGAAGAGTGTGATTCATAGATTGAGTAGATACAAGAGACTAAACGGGCAGCTTCTGTCCGGAAGTGAGATGAGAGGGCAGAGAGGGTAAGGAGCTGGTTGAATGGACATGGGAAATCAGGAGTGCAAAGGAGAAATGTGCTGTCACCATATAGGGAGAGCAATTAGGGTCACATAACAATGTATGTATAAATTTTTGTATAAGAGATTAACTTGAAATGTAAACTTTCACTTCAAGTACAACAATAAGCAAACAAACAAAATGTCTGCCTTGAGTATTATGGTCTTTTAAGAACTATCTATATGGGATCAAACTGACAACAGCAACTCAAAAAATTAGACAGGAACCTTAGGGAGCAGTGAATTTATGTTAATGGGGGAGGAAAAACTCAGAAAAGGAGGGTGAGAATGGTTACACAACTTGAAGAATATAATCAATGTCACTAAATAGTACATGTAGAAAGTGTTGAATGAGTGTATGTTTTGCTGTGTATATTCTCCACAACAACAACAAAATAATATTATATTTAAAAAAATTGAGAGAATGTATCATGGAATATATAATATGGACTACAGCAAAATTTTGGCCAGTATAGAGTCCCTTAGAGGGGGATGTGGGGTGGGCAGGAAGAGTAAACAGGTCTAACATACTGTGTTACTTTAGTTAAGTTACTTAACCTCCCTGAGCCTCACTTGTTTCTTCACTTATACAAATGGGATAATTCCTACCTCATAGAGTTGTTGTAAAGACTAAGTGAGGGGGAAAAAAAGACTAAATGGGAGAACAAAAGTCAAAATGCCTGGCACACAGTAGGTGCTTAATAAATCCTCTAAGAAAGGCTATTTCCAATGTTATATAGATTCAGCTGAAAAACCCTTGAGAAGGGACTCTGTCTTTTCCAGCATGTTAAGGGCTGCCCAAGGACAACATCACGATTCTCTTTTTATTTCCCTCTTGGCACTTCCACCTGATCTATTTGTTTTCTCTTGCTGAAATGGGCCTCCTAACCAAGCACCTAGTGGGCAAGAAAGATTTTGTATCCTCCCTTATAATCCTAAAGGGCTAGTATTGCTAGCTAACCCTCTCCAAGAGCTGTTGGCAGCATAAGTGATAGGGAGCAAAGAGGGCTCTTATGTCAAATGGAAGATAAATTTGGCCCCATGCTTAGGAGGACACTCTGATAGATTGCCTAAGATAAGGCAGCATTTTTCTTTGAAAAGCTGTGAGACAAAAGAAAAAAAAAGGTCTTCCCCCAACTCGAGAGGCCAGGAGCAGAAGACTTATTTTTCATAGTTAATTCATACTTGGAGTCCCTGGGTGGTACAAATGATTAATGTGTTTGGCTGCTACCTGAGAGGTTGGAGGTTCAAGTCTACCCAGAGGCACCTTAGAAGAAAGGACTGGCAATCTACTTCTGAAAAATCAGCCGTTGAAGCACAGTTCTATTATGACACACGTGGGGTTACCAAGAGTTAGAATCAATTCAGTAGCTGGTTTGGTTTTTTTCAATCCCTGCTTAGAGGAGTTGTTCTAGGCTTTGTTCAATCATTGACTCAGCAAATATTTATAAAATGTCTACTATGTGGCTGTCTCTGCTCCCATGAAATTTATAATCTTGTCAGGGAAAGGTGTTAATCAAACCATCCCACTAATAAATATATAAGTACAAACCATGGTAAGTGTTTGTGAAAGCAGGGAACATGATTCAATGGGAGTTTATAACAAAGAGCCTGGCTTAGACTGGGGAGTCAGACCATGCTAAAGATTTTGGTCTTCATCCTAACAGCAATAGGAGGTCACTGAAGGGTTTTAAGCAGGTTTTGGGCATTATCAGATTTGTGTTTTTAAAAGATCACTCTGGCTACAGTGAGAATGGATTAAAGGGAGACTGTGAAGCAGGGGCACAACTAAGGTATGGCAGGTAGGGTGCATACCCTGGGCACCACATGCGAGTGAGCAGTTTCTATTGGCCATCACAGTTTCCATCGCCAGCTGTGAGAAATTATTCAGCAATTTAACACTAATTGCCCTAGGTGCTATTTTGTGGTAATTCCAGCAAGAGATAATAGTAACTTTGACTTCAGTGGTGGCGGTGATGGAGATGAAGAAAAGTAATGGCTTAAAGAGGTACTTGCGAGGCAAAATTAACAGAACTTGGTGACTGATTGGATAAGGGGTGGGGGGACGTGGTATGACAAGGATTCTGGCTTGTATAACTGGATGGAAGGCAGTAAGGGAGGAGATCACAAGTAAAGTCTTAGACATGTTGCTCTTTAAGTGCCTCTGAAGTATACCCAAGTGCCAATGTTGAGTTGGTGCTGGATACATGGGTTTGGAGCTCCAGGGAGAGGTCAGGGCTAGAGATAAAAAATATGTGGATCATTTGCTCAGAGGGAAACTAAGATCCAAAAGCAGTACATGAGTTCGCCTAAGGAGGGAGTAGACAGTGAGAAGAAAAAAGGGCCTACGGCCAAGCCCTGAGGGGCTCGGATACATCATTTAGGGTAGCAGTTCTCCAAGTGTGGTCCCTGGACTCCTGGAGTTCCCCAAAACTCTCTCAAAGGTCTGCAAGGTCAAAACTATTTTCATAATACTACTAACATTATTTGCCTCTTTTATTGCATTGACGTTTGTGCTGATGGTGCAGAAGCAATAGTGGGTAAAACAGCTAGCACCTTGGCACAAATCAAGGCAGTGGTGCTACACTGGACCTGTAGTCATTGTGTCTTCACTACCACGCACTCATGGTTAAAAAAAGAAAAAAATCACTTTCACTTAGGAATGTCCTTGATAAAGCAGTAAAAATTATTAATTTTTATTAAATCTCAACCCTTGAGTATGTCTTTTAATACTCTGCCTGACAAAATAGGAAGTACACATAAAGCACTTCTGCTATTTCCCAAAGTACAATTGTCTCCAGGAAAAGCATTTCTGTTACTGTTTGAGTTTCAAGCTGAACTAGCCTCTTTTTTCATGGAACGCCATTTTTACTTGAAAGAACGACTGAGACACAAACTAAGATTTATTCAGACTTGGGTATTTGGCAGACAGTTTCCCAAAAATGAACAAAGCAAGCCTATCACTTCAAAGAAAACAACTGACAGTATTTGTTGCCAATGATAAAATTCAAGCTTTCAAGAGAAAATTAGAATTCTGGAACACTTGTATCTGCCACCATGAACTTGACAGATTCCCAATACTTAAAAGACTTCTCTGATGAGATTGATGGTGACATAATGAATGTGATTTTTCAATATTGTATAATGAAATGTATCAACATTTGGAAGATCTATATAACTCACTAAAAACCAAAAAAAACAAACCCACTGCCGTTGAGTAGATTCCGACTCATAGCGACCCTATAGGACAGAGTAGAGCTGCCCAAGGCTGCCACATCTTTCACCCTTGGAGCAGCTGATGGGTTTGAACCAATGACCTTTCAGTTAGTAGCCAAATGCTTTAACACTGCGCCACAAGGGCTCCGTCTATATAACTCAGTCGGCCAATGTTTTCCAAATGATAGATGCATGTTACAAAATCCATTCAAAGTGTAAGATAAACCAACAGATTTTAATGTAATAGAGTAGCAATTGATTGATATGGCTTCAGATTCCACTTTGCAACTAACTTTTAAGAAAATGCCACGTGTCAAGTTTTGGTGTAATATCAAAGAAAAATACCCACAATTATCTGAAAACTACTCTTCCCTTTTTAAACTGTGTGAGGCCATATTTTCTTCATATACTTCAACCAAAACAACCTATTGAGACTGATTGAATGCAGAAGCAGGCATCAGAATCCAGGTGTCTTCTATTAAGCCAGATATTAAAGAGATCTGGAAAAAAGAAAAGCAAAACATGCCATTCCTCTCGCTATTTTTTTTTTTGGAAAATATAGTTATTTTCACCAAAATACATTACTTATGTTAACATATAAACATATTATGAGTCGGAATCGACTCAATGGCGGCAGGTTTTTTTAATAATGTTTATTATTTCTATTTTAAAATGGATTAATATTTTTTTTAATATATCAGTTTTAATTTTTTTATTGAGATGAAATTCACATAATATAAAATTAATCGTTTTAAAGTGAACAATTCAGTGGCATTTATTTCATTCACAATGTTGTGTAACCACCACCTCTGTCTAGTTCCAAATATTCTCATCACCCCAAAAGGAAACCCCATACTCATTAAGCAGTTGCTCTCTATTCTCCTCCTGCCCCCTCAGCCCCTGGCAACCTCAATCTGCATTCTGTCTCTGTGGATTTACCTATTCGGGATATTTCAAATGGAAATATCCAATATGTGACCATTTGTGTCTGCTTCTTTCACTTAGCATAATGTTTTCGAGGTTCATCTAAGTTGTAACAAGTATCAGGACTTCATTATTTTTTATGGCTGAATAATATTTATATATCTTTATCTATATATCACAAAATTTTTATCCATGTATCCATTGATGGACATTGGGCTGTTTCTACCTTTTGGCTATTGTGAATAGTGCTGCTATGAACATGCATGTAGCTGTATGTATTTGTTTGAGTACCCATTTTTAATTTTTTGGGGTGTATACCTAGGAGTGGAATCATTGGATCATATGGTGATTTTATGTTTAACTTTTTGAGAAACCACCAAACTTTCCATAGCGACTGAACCATTTCACATTTTCACCAACAATGTACAAGGGTTCCAATTTCTCCGTATCCTCACTAACATTTGTTATTTTCCTATTTTTTGACTCAGTTTTAATTTTTAACGCAGTAAATATCGATAGATATAACCCATATAAACAAAAACTTTTAGGGGTGTTCAATAATTTTTAAGAGTTTAAAGGAATCCTGAGACCAAAAAAATTGAGAACTGTTGATTTATAAACTACAATCCCCTCTCCATGAACAAACAGTTTGGAATAAGATTATTCTCCTAATTGGTAAATATCTCTAGGGAGGAGGAAATGTTATGATTCACATATGCTCATGACGTTTTGGAGCTACAGAGATGGCTACACCAGTTCCAGAAAAGGCCCACAAAACCCGCCTTCAGAAAGCACCACACCACACTCCTGTCCTTTTCACTTCCCCTATGTCGTGGTTTGAATTATGTCCCCCCAAAAATGTGTGTATCAGTTTGGCCGGCCATGACTCCTGGTATTGTGTGATTTTCCTATATGTTGTAAATCCTGCCTCCATGATGTTAATGAGGGAGGATGGGCGGCAGTTGTGTTAGTAAGGCAGGACTCAGTCTACAAGATTGGATTGTATCCTGAGGCAATGTCTTGTGATATAAAAGACAGAAGTGAGCAGAGAGACAGGGGGACCTCATACCATCAAGAAAGCAGTGCCGGGAGCAGAGCGCATCCTTTGGACTGGGGTCCTGCGCCGAGAAGCTCCTAGTCCGGGGCAACACTGAAGAGAAGAAGGCTGACAGAGAGAAAAAGCCTTCCCCTGGAGCTGACACCCTGAATTTGGACTTTAAGCCTACTTTGACTGTGAGGAAATAAACTTCTCTTTGTTAAAACCATCCACTTGTGGTATTTTTGTTATAGCAGTACTAGATGACTAAGACACCCCAATAAGTAATGGCTCTAACGACTCAGTCAAACCCAACGTCTTACTCCATCAATGCCACCACCTCTTCCCATAGCACATTCTATCCTCAATTCTTCCATCTGAGCCTGGTCAGAGGCAGTGCTAGAGGAAGGGAGGATGAAGGGGGCAGATAGGGTCAGATCTGTTTCTAAAACACCAGCACATTCAATTCATTGGGTATTTGCATGAATTTCCCCTTGAGTTCACAGGCTCCTAACTCAGCAGAATGAAAATGGAGTGAAGTAATTAGAGCAGCAGGCTTCCAGGATGTTCTGGGCCTGGCATGCACAGGGAATGGGGGGCAGGGCAATAGGAAGGAGAGAGAGAGCGCCTTAAAGCAGAGGAGTTAGGCAAGAGAACCGTCTCAAGAGTCAGCAACGTGGGAAAGCCTTCATTCTCTAGTCCCTCGGTCAGCAGCACTCCCCTCAGCTCTGCTTCCTGACAATCTTCTCCTGGGCTGGCCCTTCACAAACAGGCTCCAACCTCTCTTTCTAGTCCTCTTTTCACACACTCTTACCAGATGTACCTTACCTTTACTGATACTAAACTTACCACTCTCCCATATACCACGGTTCTTTGTGCCTTTTCACATGCATTTATTATGCTGTACTGAAATAATTGCATGCGTGTCTGACTCTCCCATGAGACCAGTGTTTCCCCAATCTTTGGATTTATTTCATGCATACCTTTCATCCCACCCTTTAAGCAAATTGCCCCCTCATAACAAGACTCTCTGGCTTTGGTCCCCAGACAGACTCCTACGTTAGTTTAAACCCTTAGGTCCTAAGTTATAAGCAGGATGATGCAGCGCAGTTATAGTGCAGTAGTTTGAGTTTAGATGCTAATGCTGAGTTTGATAGTGGAAGTGTGACTGGCTAAGTGACGTAATTTGAAGGGGTTGGTGGGTTATTTGTGCCTGGGCCATGGAAACCCTGAATGCCTGGTTAATTTTGATAAAAGCTGGTGATCACATTCCATTATCCCATAAAAGACAGGCACCCTGTTCCTGTTTCACCACCTTTTCTTGTTATACCTGCTGGACCCTCTGACAGAATTGCTGTCCTTCCCTCAGTCAGATGAGTGGAACCCAGACCTCCTGGGGCCTGTGGGCTCCTGGCATATCAGGCATTCCTTCTATGCTGTCAGGAAGAGCAGCCCCTGTCTGGAGAACAGATTGCTGAATCCTGACTCTCTTGGGGAACAGAGACTCTCCTTTCCCCCTCTAGCTCCACTGAGTCTAGGGAGGATGGGAAGTGGCATGGGAGCCTGCTTTTGTCTGTCATGTCTGGAAAAGTCCATGTTCCCTGAATAGGTCCACTCTGTTAGATGAGAAAGGCTTGCTCTTAGACCTACCTTTGGAATAAGGAAATGAATCTCCAGACTAAAACAATGAACTGTAAATTTCCCCCCGACACAATTTTTGGGATATGACAAAGGATTACTGACTTTTCATTTTGCCAAGTAAGGAAACTTAAGATACAAACAAGCAAATGAACAAAACTACCAACATCTCTTCAGGAAAAGAATGGACATTTTTAACAATCAAAAAAGGAAGAATAGAACCTCAAACTAAAGAGCAGTTTTTTGTTTTTTTTTTTTTAATATTTTATTGTACTTCAGGTGAACGCTTACAGAACAGATAGTTTCTCATGTAACAGTAACACATATGCTGTTTTATGACATTGGTTAACAACCCCACAACATTTTAACCCTCTAAATTCTCAACTTTTTTTTTTTTT
>NW_004444016.1:5621326-5658995 GCF_000243295.1 Trichechus manatus latirostris | reverse complement strand
AGAGCAGTCAGCGGTGGTAGCCGGGCACCATCTAGCTGTACTGGACTCAGTCCGGTGAAGGTCTTGGTAGCTGTGGACAATTAGTCCTTTGGACTAATCTATTCGTTGTATCCTGTTCTCCTCATTCTCACTTGCTCCCGAAGAGATGAGACCAGTGGAGTATCTTAGATGGCCGCTCACAGGCTATGAGCAGAGTTTTTATATCGAGTATATTTAGCTTTATTTAAAGACTCACTACATTGTCCTTGCCTTTTATTTCACCTTGGCAGTAAAATAGACCAGTGAGTACTCTAGTATAGAGTTTGGAAAGAAATAAACTTGTCTGAGAGCTTCCCTAGGTCACCAAAAACATTTGCCATCAAGTTGATTCTGACTCATGGAGACCCCACATGTGTCAGAGTATAACCATGCACCATAGGGATTTCAGTGGCTGATTTTCCAGAAGTAGAGCTCCAGGCTTTTTTTCCAAGGCACCTCTGGATGGACTCAAACCTCCAACCTTTCTGTTAGCAGCCAAGCACTTAAACAGTTTGCACCACCCAGGGACTCCCTTCTTGGCAGGAAGTGGTTTTTTATTCATTTGTATATTCCCAAGACCTACCTCAGAACCCAGCTTATGATAAATGCATACTACACTTTTGTAAAAGGAAGAAAGGGAAGGAGGGAGGGAGAGAGTGAGGGAGGACTGATCAGGATAGGAAATAGATGTCAAGCCCTGTTTTACTTGGGGCCATGTGATGTTTTTATAGAGCAAAGATCTGATTATTCTACTCCCTTGTTTAACAACCTTCAGTAGTTCCCCACAGCCTATGCAACAAAGTCCAAACTTCTTAGTAGAGTACACCAGTCCCTTCACAATTATCTCCAACCTTCCTTTCTAGTCCCGTTTTCAGACACTGTGCAGGATGCCCTTACCTCTACTCATACTAAACTCTCCATTCTCCCCATTCACCATGGTTCTTTGTGGCTTTGCACATTCTGTTTCCTCTACCTGGAATCTGCTTTGTCCCGCCTTTTGGATTGATCAACTCTCAACTTGTACTTTAAGAAGATCTAACTTACGTGTCTCTTTCCGTCCCTCTTTCATGTTCTCTAAGATCACACAGTACCAACAGCAATTACCAACCTGTATTGTGATTATTTCTATACCTGTCTGTCATGGATTGAATTGTGTCCCCCCAAAATATCTGTCAACTTGGCTAGGTCATGATTCCTGGTATTGTATAATTGTCTACCATTTTATCTTCTGATGTGATTTCCCTTTGTGTTGTAAACTCTATCACTATTATGTAATAAGATGGATTAGTGGCAGTTATATTGATGAGGTTTACAAGATTAGTGTCTTAAGCCAATCTCTTTTGAGATATAAAAGAGAGAAGCAGGCAGAGAGATGGGGGACCTCATAACACCAAGAAAGCAGTACCGGGAGCAGAGCGCATCCTTTGGACCAATGTTCCTGTGCTGAGATTCTCTCAGAATGAGGGAAGACTGATGACAAGGACCTTCCTCCAGAGCTGACAGAGAAAGCCTTCCCCTGGAGCTGATGCCCGGAATTTGGACTTGTAACCTACTAGACTGTGAGAGAATAAATTTCTCTTTGTTAAAGCCATCCACTTGTGGTATTTCTGTTATAGCAGCACTAGATGCCTAAGACACTGTCTCTCCCACAAGGCTTTGGCTTTTGGAGGGCAGGGACCATGACTTTTCCATTCTTACATCTCCAATGTTTGGCACTGTTTGTGAGTAAATGAATAGATGGAAACAACCCAATGAGCCAACCAACTAACCTCTCTATCTTGCTGGGCAGTTCAGAGTAGGAGGCAACTGTGGATTAGCAGAGTAAATTCAGGTTCCTTTGCTTACAGGAGCCCTGGTCATGCAGTGGTTAAGAGTTTGGCTGCTAACCAAAAGGTAAGGGGTTTGAATCCACCAGCTGCTCCTTGGAAACCCTATGGGGCAGTTCTACTCTGTCCTATAGGGTCGCTATAAGTTGGAATCAACTCAACGGCAACAGGTTTGGTTTTGGTTTTTGTTTTTTTCTGTAGGTTATGAAAAGCAATCTAAGACAACACTATTCCCTGACCAAAACCCCAATGCATTCTTCATTACCTTTAATGCCTAAGAGGGAAAACAAGGAAAATTCAGGAATCATTTCCCCCACAATTCACTTACACAAACCCATCCCCCTCCACCAATGCCAAGAACACTAACAGAGGTCTTAGTGCTCAGTAAAGGGAAAGAGCCATCTGGGTTGAGGGCCTAAATTTAGGTTTTTGTTGAAACTGAGGCTGTAGCTGAAGAGTGAGTAGAGTCTGGGTGTGTGGATCACTCCTACACTCTCCCCAAATATAAAATGTGGGAAAATATAAGCTCTTACCCATGACGCCATCTTTCCTATGGTCCTTCTCTGCTTGTTCCTAATTATGGACGTAATTAATTTTAATGAGTCAGCCTCCATCAATGCCACATTAACTTGTTCCATGTCTTTCAGCCATAATACTTAAAAAGTTGAGGGAGGATGTGCCTCTTGATTCATGTCTTTAGTATAACTGGGTGTTATGGATTGAATTGTGTCCCCCAAAAATGTGTATCAACTTGGCTTGGCCATGATTCCCAGTATTGTGTCGTTGTCCACCATTTTGTGATCTGATGTGGTTATCCTATGTGTTGTAAATCCTAACCTCTATGATGTTAATGAAGCAGGATTAGAGGCAGTTATGTTAATGAGGCAGGACTCAATCTACAGGATTAGGTTGTATTTTAAGTCAATATCTTTGGAGATATAAAACAGAGAAGTGAGCAGAGAGGAGAGGGACCACATACTACCAAGGAAGACGCACTGGGAGTGGAGCGTGTCCTTTGGACCTGGGGTCACTGCACTGAGAAGCTCCTAGACCAGGGAAGATTGATAACAAGGACCTTTCCCCAGAACCAACAGAGAGAGAAAGCCTTCCCCTAGAGCTGGCACCCTGAATTCGAACTTCTAGCCTCCTAAACTGTGAAAGAATACATTTCTGTCTATTAAAGCCATCCACTTGTGGTATTTCTGTTACAGCAGCACTAGATAACTAAGACAGTGGGGCAAAGCTAAGACTCCTCTCACCCAGGCTCCACCTGCCTTCTGATAGATTAGCTCATTCGAGGCATTTGTAAGTGCTGGGAAATCAGAGATACATGTTGCAGTGTAATGGGTTTCTTTTTGTTTTAGTGGGGGGGGGGGTCTTTTTTAGATGCTGTTTCGGGCCTTGGGTTTATAATTCTGTCAAAAATTATTTGTTGGGCCACAGTGTGCCCCGTGATTGGTCTATTTTACACACACTGCAGGGATTGGTCAATTTGACATTCAAATAGTGATTTGAAAATACACCCAATCAGACTGACTGACTTGTGGTTCACTGAGGGGATTGGTCCATTTGTGGTCCTGCTGGGTGAGCCATGCATTGAAATTGACAAGGAGTTTGCTTATATAAGCAGCCAACACCACAGAGGTTTTTTTAGAGAAGAAGCAGAGAGAGAGAAGAGAGGCAAGAAGAGAAGAGGGAGGCAAGGAGCGAGAGAGGGAATCTCCTAAAACAGCTATGACACTGAAGACTGAGAGAAGCAACAGAGAAATGGCACCAAGCATAGCAGAGACGAGTGGCAGAGAAACGGTGGCAGCAGTACGAGCAGCAGGAACTATGAGACTGGCAGATGTCAGCAGTGGACAAGTCAGCCCACAGAGTGGAACTGGGCACCTCTGGGCAGGAGGTTGCCAGTGGAGCTGGATGCCCTATAAAGGGGAAGCAGCCAAAGACTGGGCCCTTGCATGCAAACACCTGAGCAGAACAAATGGCAGTGCAGGGACCAAGCTGGCCTGCCTTTGGCAGCAGCAGATGGCCCTGCTGTGCTGAGAGCTGTAACCCCAAGGCTGAACAGAGGCCAGGACTGAGGGCCAAGAGGCGGCTGAGAGGACCCCTGTCTAGAGGGGGCATGCACTGCCAAGAAGGGCAGCCTGCTTGCGTGCACAGCTGAGAGCAGCCAAGACAGCCCTCCTGGTTGCTAACTGTCCTGATTGAAAAATTGCATCCTGTCTCCTGAGTTGTATCCTGTTAGTTCCAAGTTGATCCTGATTCTGAGTTGTAGCCTGTTACTTCCCTAATAAACCACCTACCTGTGAGTATGGTCTAGGAGTTCTGTGTGGCTATTGCAATGAATTATTGAACCCAGCAGAGAACTAGTGGGGAATGGCTAGCATCAGAAATGGTGAACAAGTTGGAGAGTGGAGGTATGTCTACCTCCACCTCATAGGAACCAGCTTTGTGCTGATCTTGATTCTTATCCCTCTGGAATCTAGACAAATTCTGACACAAGATTATACCTGTGCTCATCCAGGTCCAGTAACACTTACAGGATCACAGAATTTTAACCTTCTTTGGAGACCTGCCGCAACCTAGAGTCAATGTTGCAGCCAGCTTATCACACCAGGGTAGGGGCAGGGGGAGTTAGGAAGACTAAAGGTCAAAGAACATAGAGGTTTGGGAAGACCAAGTGGGAGAGGGAGAACAAAGACATTAAAAGAGAAAAATGACCGAAGTGAGCAGGGAAGGGCCAGAGAACAAAGATGACAGGAGGAGGGAGAGAGTAGAAGTAAATGATCATACAGGTGAAAACAAAGAAGAGGGAAAGGGGAGAAAAGAAGAGGCCAATCCTATTGGAAGATACATTAATTTCCTCAAGAGTAAGAGCAGTCTCCTACTTTTTTTGGCATCCCTCATATAGCTCCCAAAAGTGCTCAATAAGTACTTATTGATGCCAGTACTATTTATGGATCAGGCCTTCAACAGGAAAATCCAAGGCTATGGTCCTTCATAACCCTAGAATTGGGATTCTGGCATTCATGGCACCCCTAAATTCTCTTCCCATCCCAGGTGCTCAATCTTGCCTGTTAGAAGCAAGATTTCAGGTTGATGTCAGCGGGGTCTACCCCAGGGGCAAAACTGCTCCCTGTGCTGGGCCTGTACACCCAGGAGGCCACAGGTCTTGGTTAACCCATCAAGATATGATATTTGCACTTTCCCAACTGTTAGTAAATAACTCCCTTTGCCTGGATCCACAGGAGCCCCAAAGGATGAATTACTGATGAGGGTGCCTGTCTCCAGTGCACACTCTGCCTGTCTCCCCTTGCAGACAGCGCGTCTTAACACAGAAGTCTTCATTAATTTCAGCAGAGGGGCCGCTTTCCCAGGCTAGGTCCCTGAGCCAGCCTCTCTTTATACCCCCTTCAGCTACCTGTTGACCAAACCACCATTGCCTGTGGGTCTGGGTCTCTTCCACCAATTTTTTCATTAATTTACATTCTTTTGGTTTCTTTTTTTCCTGTGTTGATCCCTCTTGTTATAAGCATTCTCTGCTCCGCTCCACTTCTCAATGGCTTGAGGAAGATGTTTCCAATTCTTTCCCTTTTAGATCCCCCAACAAATCTATTCCTGGAATGATCCCGGTAGGGATGCCAGCATCTTATAACCTCCTCTCTCTCTCTTTTTTTAGGGAAAAATTTGTATCTTTATTTTCACTAAACTTTAACTGAAATTTAGCATTTCCTTCAATAATGAATGCAGGCAACACACCACAGTAGTATTAGTGGTATCTGTGGCTTTGTCATCAATAGAAAACACAAGTATTTTCATATACATCACTATAACCTCCTCCCTTATGAGTTCTTACTTAATCTGACTCCCTTTAGCTTTGCAGTTAAATCCAGCAGTAACAGTGAAATAGCTCATTAAAAAAAAAAAAAAATCCCTCATTAGACTAGAAACTTAGTCTCCAAATTCCACTCCAAAACATTCTAGAGCCTTTGAGTTTTCAGTATAGGCTCTGCTGGAACCTCCTTGAGCTCCAGTGTTTTATCTCTAGAAAAACAATGAATACAGCAAGAGACTAGGGGCATACTGGCATCTGCTCATTAGCAGACCAGAAATGATGGCTTCAATTTCATTCCTCGTTTCATTTATTCTCAGGCTACCCCTCCCCACCTTCATAAGCCAGTTCTCATTTTTAAAAGTCAAAAGTAATAACATCGTTCTCCACAATTCATCAGGTTCCATGCTTCCTCCTAGTCACACACACCCCTCAGGCCCTCTGCTCAATCTGTTCCCATCACCTTCTTTTGATCCCTCTGCCTCCTCTCCCACACTAGTTTCGGAGGGAATTCAGGGTCACTGTTCTTCCTCAAAGTCCTACATTCTTCCTAGAACTTTCTGAGCTCATTCTCAGCTAGCTTGGTGATCACGGTGCAAAATTCACACTTTATAATATGCTTTGCATTTGCTGATTTCCTCATGCCAGAGTCCCAGACTATACTTCTGTCAGAGAAGTATAGAAATTTGCCATCCCATAGAGAACTGAAAAATCTCAAGAGGGTTCAGGTACCATAACACAGCTGGATTTATCTTCCCATTCCAACAAAAGGAATTACAATCTCAGAGCTGGTTGTTACTGTTAGGTGCCACCAAGTTGGCTCTGACTCACAGTGACCCTGGGTATAACAGAACAGACTGACCCATAATGCCAAGGCACCGGCCGTACAAGCCTGGGTCTGGACCGTGAGCCAAGATTTCTGTGGGGACAGCCCTTCTGCAGGCACCTGCATAGTGCTTTGATGTGTCTCTTGCTGGCATGCTTTGACATCCTTGGTCGGTAAAATATATTGTTGTTGATGTTGCTGTCCAGTTGGCTCTCATTCATGGTGACCTTATGTATAACAGAATGAAACGTTGCCCAGTCCTGTGCCATCTTCATGATTATTGGTATTTTTAAGTAGTCCCTTCCAACCTAGGGGGCTCATTTTCTAGTACTATATCAGTCAATATTCTGATGTGATCTATAGATTTTCATTGGCTAATTTTCAGAAGTATATTGCCAGGCCTTTCTTCCTAGTCTCTCTTAATCTGGAAGTTCTGCTGAAACTGTCCATCATGGGTGACCCTGCTGATATTTAAAATACCAGCGGCATAGCTTCCAACATCATAGCAGCACACAAACCACCACAGTATGGGACAAACTGACAGGGTGGTAACAATAAAATATAAAAAGGCACAATAGAGCACATGGGGTAAGGTATGGAGCTTTGGAGTAAAAACTTGAATTTAAGTTCTGCTCTGTTACTTAGTACCTACATAACCTTGGTTAAGCTACTTAACTTCTCTCAGCCTTAGTTGTAAAATAACAGTATCTCCCTGGTTCGAAGGACTGAGAACATGTATGTAACCCATTTAATACAATGCCTGGTACATAATGAGCACTCAATAAATGATAGAAGTTATTATGATCATATATGATAGACATCAATAAATCAGATAAACTGTTAAAATCCATTATAGGCTTTTTAAATAAAGAAATACAGCTTTACTATTTCTTTAAAGTATTGCTTTCAGGAGTTGCTTTAACGAATTGCTAGAAAAGCGTGATTTGAAAGTACCATACTGTTGGAATGCAAATAGATACTTCAAAGAAATGAAAAGTAACTTGTTTTCTTGTGGGATAAACATTCCCCTTGGGATCTTGTTTATAAATTCAAATGTTTTGTAAGCAAATAGTACTAAGATAAACTCCAGCCCGATTTAGGTGAAATGATCAGAAAACTGTACTCCTGAGCTTTGAGTAAAATGAGGCTTTTGCCTGACAGAAATGGAGTTATTGCCCAAATGAAATGCTCTTCTTTCAAAAACACTAGGAAAATGTCTGCCCTGTGTTTTTTCCTTTTAAACATCTTTATTCTAATGCTGTGAAATGTTGGGTGATGGCCAACTTATTGTATAAATACAATCAATTTTCAATTATTCATGTGTGGATTAACCAAGGCAGATGTTTAAACAACGCCGTGCTGGCTTCTTTCTGTTCTATCCGCCCTTTATCTTTACTGTCCCCCACCCCCAACACACTCACAAGCACACACACACAGAGACATACACACAGTCACACTCATACTCACCCAACTCACACACTCACATACACACAAACACACATTCACATGCACTCACATATACTAACAACATACAGACACATTCACACACTCACACTTGCACATTTGTTAGCTGTTGTTGTTAGGTGGCTTCAAGTTGGTCCTGAAGCGACCCTATGTACAACAGAACAAAACACTGCCCAGTTCTGCAACCATCCTCACAACCATTGCTATGCTTGAGCCCATTGTTGCAGCCACTGTGTCAACCCATCTCGTTGAGGGTCTTCCTCTCTTTTGCTAACCCTCTACTTTACCAAGCATGATGTCCTTCTCCAAGGAATGGTCCCTTCTGATAACATGTCCAAAGTACGTGGATGAAGTCTTGTCATCCTCACTTCTAAGGAGCATTCTGGCTGTACTTTTTCCAAGACAGATTTGTTAGTTCTTCTGGCAGTCCACGGTATATTCAATATTCTTCACCAACACCAGAATTCAAAGGCATCAATTCTTCTTTGGTCTTCCTTATTCATTGTTCAGCTTTCATATGCATATGAGGCCATTAAAAATACCATGGCTTGGGTCAGGTGCACCTTAGTCCTCAAAGTGACATCTTTGCTTTTGAACACTTTAAAGAGGTCTTTTGCAGCAGATTTGCCCAATGCAATATGTCATTTGATTTTCTGACTGCTGTTTTCATGGGCATGGATTGTAAATTCAGATAAAATGAAATCCTTACAATTTCAATATTTTCTCCATTTATCATGATGTTGCTTATTGGTCCAGTTGCCAAGATTTTTGTTTTCTTTATGTTAAGGTGTAATCCATACTGAAAACCTGTTGCCGTCGAGTCAATTCTGACTCATAGCGACCCTACAGGGCAGAGAAGATCTGCCCCACAGAGTTTTCAAGGAGCACCTGGTGGATTCAAACTGCCGACCTTTTGGTTAGCAGCTGTAGCACTTAACCGCTGCACCACCAGGGTTTCCAATCCATACTGAAGGCATGTGATAATCATGTATAATCATATCTACTAACACACACAGATACACCCATGCACACACGCTCCACTCTGCCCAAAGCAAGCAGAGCCCAGAACTGCCTATTTTGGTGGTTACAGAAGGAAAAAGAGTTGGTCCCTCAGAAAACGACCTTTGTTCCCTTTCTCCCTCACTGTTGGTGTCCCTTTTCAGAACCTCACAGGGAGGCCAGGGGAAGAGGGGAAGGAAGGGAAGAATGGAAATCATGGTGTATATCCCCCAGCCCAGCAGTGCAGACTATGAGAAACAGAAGGCTCCTGCTCCCTGTGTGCGGGCATCTCTCTTGCCATTTTACTGAAACTTTAGGGTGTTTTTCTCTCTAAAGCACCCACACTCCCTCCCTTTTCTGCCAAAGCTCCTTGTTGTAAAGAGAGGCTGGTGGGGTTAGGGGGAAGGGAATACAGCTAGGTAGCCTCACGGCTGAGTTACAGCTACCCCTCCATGAGCAGGGAGGGGGGAGATTAAGCTACAGACAACTCCTAGAAGTCACCCGTAGAGCCGACCCTCAGACATACCCAGAGCATCTGTGTATACACACACAGCTTGTGTACTGCCCACCTCTGCCAAAAAAACACACACACACAGAGTTACACATTCAGCAACACTCAGGTAGGAAATCCCATGTCACACTGGCACAGACCTGCCCAAAGCAATGCATATCCAAGGCCCTCCTCCTTTGATCCTTCTCCCCTCTGTTGGGCCAGAGAATGCTGCTGGGTGCTGGGCATATTTGTGGTATAAGAGAATGGCAAGTCATTAGTGCATGGGCTCTATTATCACTGGGCACTTTAAGCAGAGGAACCACCATGCAAGGGTCAGCAGACTGCTCAACCCCCTCCTCATAGCCCCCTCTTGGAGAACCCATGGGCTCCCTCCAGGACTCTAGCAGCACACCCTGGAAAACCAGACACAAGTTCTGGCCAGGAGGCAGGGGAGGGGTAGGCTATAGCCCACAGGGCGTGTGTACAGGACTTGAGGAGGGGGAGGAGTTAGGGGAGGCAGGAGGCCTCCTAGCTCCCCTCACATGATGGTGTAGAAGTCCTGGATCGGTCTGAGGGAGGAGACCCCTCTACATGAAGAAAGGAGAACGGATTCAGCAACCTTTCAAAGCTCTCTCAAAGCTCCAGAACCAGCCAATGAAAGACAGCTGATAAGTCTAAATACCAGGCCTAATTATAGAGGACCTAACATAGTCAGGAGGAGCCCTTGTGGTGGTTAAGCGCTTGTCTGCTAACCAAAATGTCAGCAGTTTGAACCCACCAGCAGCTCTGCAGGAGAAAGACGTGCCAGTCTACTTCCGTAAAGATTTACAGCCTTGGAAACCTTATGGGGCAGTTCTACTGTGTCCTACAGGGTCCTATGGGTCGGAATCAACTCCATGGCGAAGGGTTTGGTTTTGGTTTGGAATATTGCCAGGCTAGACCTTATCAGGAAAGTCAAAAGAAAGACATTTCTCTACGGTATTGGGATTAAATATGGGCTCAGTTTCATGTAGCCAGTCTAAGATGAACTCAATCCTTTTCCATTCTAGCCACTGGTGAGCAAGAACAGTGCCTTCTTCCCTCGCTAAAACCCTCTCTTTAATGGGCATCTATGCTATTCCTTGTACCTTATACACATTATTTTATTTTAATTTAAATAACTTCACAAGCTATTATTATGGAGAAAGCTGAGAAAGCTGTTAAATGACTTGATCAAGATTATATGGCAAGCAAAGAGCCAGGATTTGCCCCCATGCCTGGATAAGTGCAAAACCTTTGCCCTTTCCACTGTTTCTCAAGGGCATTCATTCCACTGGGAACCCTCTCATCTTCCTCTGAGTGTGAGAGTATGTCTTGAGGGGGAGATAGTGATGGGCGAAAAACAAGAGAAGGAACCCGCCTATTGAAACTCTTCCCAGGGAGAAAGTAGCCAGCCAAGGTTCCACACCCTCCACACACCTAGCTCCAAGCATTGTCAGATGGTCCTAGCTCTCTCAGACAGGGCCCTGCCCTGAGTCGGCAATGCCAGAGGCATGGTGATTTGTTTAGCGCTGCTTCTCCTTCAGGACCTCACACTTTGTGGCCAGTATTCTGCGTGGCTGCAAGAAGCCCAGCCCCGGACATGCAGAGAATGTGTTATTCAGAAACATTTTTAAAATTAATAAGCACATGGTGATGCAGGCTGTTTGTTCTGGCCAATGTGCCACCTAAGTTGGAATGTGCCAAACTCCCGCCTCCGGCCTCCTGCAACTCCTCCCCCTCCTCAAATCCTGTCTGTTGCCCACATAGACATCTGGCAAGGAAAGTTCCTTGCCTGATTCCCTATTGCAGGTGACTGTTGGTTTGCAAAGTTGGACTTGCCAGCTTCCCCAGGCTCTGAGGTCTCTCCTAGGCCTCTTATACCATTCGTAAGTGTTGGGCTTTCTTGAGATCATTCCTCCTAGAGAGGATGCCGCAAAAAGCTGATCTCATCTTATCCTGCTCCAAATTAAGCTGCTCTTCCCTTCAGCCCAAACATAATTCATTCAAATACTCATTCATTCAACAAGTATTTACTGAGCACCAACTTTGAGCCAGAAATTGTCTAGGTGCAGGGATATGGTGGTAACAAGACAGAAAAGCATCCTGCTTTCATGAAGTTTGCATTCTAGTGGGGGGAGGCAGATATAAGAAACGAGTAAACCAATAATTAGTGCCAGGTTGAATATCAAATAAGATGATATGATAGAACAGGGATTGGATTAGCAAATTGCAGCCCACAGGCCAAATCTGCCTACTGCCTGTTTTGTAAATAAAATTAATAAAGTAAATAAAGAATGCTCAGCAGGGGACTACTTTATTTTTTCTCTTTTCATTCATATTTTTAAATTAATTTTTTTATGTTCATTGTTGTAGTTTAAATGAAGTTTACATTTCAAGTTAGTCCCCCATACAAAATTTTATACATACATTGTTATGTGACCCTAATTGCTCTCCCCTTACTGTGACAGCACACTCCTCCTTTCCACCCCAATTCCCCATGTCTATTCAACCAGCTCCTAACCCTCTCTGCCTTCCCATCTCACCTCCGGACAGAAGCTGCCCATTTAGTCTCTTGTATCTACTTGAGCTAAGAGGCACGTTCCTCGTGAGTATCACTTCATGTCCCACAGTCCAGTCCAATCCCTGTCTGAAGAGTTGGCCTCAGAAATTGTTTTAGTTCGGAGCTGATAGAGAATCTGGGGGCCATGCTTTCTGGGGTTCTTCCAGTGTCAGTCAGACCATTAATTCTGGTCTTCTTACTAGAATTTGAGTTCTGCACCTCACCTTTCTCCTGCTCCATCTGGGACTCTTTGTTGTGTTCCCTGTCAGGGCAGTCATTGGTGGTATCTGGGCACCATGTAGTTCTTCTGGTCTCAGGCTGATGAAGTCTCTGGTTTATGTGGCCCTTTCTGTCTCTTGGGCTACTACTTTCCTTGTGTCTTTGGTGTTCTTCATTCTCCTTTACTCCAGGTGGTTGGGACCAATTGATGCATCTTAGATGGCCACCTGCAAGCTTTTAAGACCCCCAGCCACCACTCACCAAAGTAGGATGCAGAACATTCTCTTAATAAGCTTTGTTATGCCAACTGACCTAGATGTCCCCTGAAAGCATGATCCTCAGACCTCTACCCCTGCTACTCTGTCCCTCAAAGTGTTTGATTGTATTCAGGACACTTCTTAGCTTTGGTTTAGTCCAGTTGTGCTGACTTCCACTGTAGTGTGTGCTGTCCTTCCCTTCACTTAAGATAATTCTTATCTACTATCTAGCTAGTAAATAACCCTCACCTTCCCTCCCCACCCTCATAACCACCAAAGAATGTTTTCTTCTGTGTTTAAACCTTTTCTTGAGTTCTTATAATAGTGGTCTTATACAATATTTGTCCTTCTGTGACTGACTAAATTCACTCAGCATAATGCCCTCCAGATTCCTCCATGTTATGTTTCACGGCTTCATCATTGTTCTTTATCGTTGCATAGTATTCCATTTACAACACATATTTTGGGGGGACACAGTTCAATCCATAACACACTATAACTTCTCAATAACTAGTAGTTTCTTCTCCTTTTTTCCCTTCTTCTTCTTCTGGTTATTTACAATAGCGGCACAGTGGTGAAGAGCTAAGGCTGCTAACCAAAATGTCAGCAAATTGAATCTACCAGGCACTCCTTGGAAACCCCATGGTACAGTTCTACTCTGTCCTACAGGGTCGCTATGAGTCAGAATCAACTCCATGGCAACGGGTATGGTATGGTACAGTTTACAAAACAGTTTCTCATAAGTTATCTAATTTGATATTTACAATAGCCCTGTGATTGGGTAGGGCAAGTGTTACTGCTTCCATTTTACCAGTGAAGAAACAGAGGCTCAGGGTGATTAAATACATTGCCAAAGTCAAGGAGCAAAGACTGAAACTCAGGTGTTTTAACTGTATGTTGTGTAGGCCTCCCTCATTGTGAAGAGAAAAGCATGCAATTCAAGCAGGCAGAACAGCAAGGATAAGGGAAACAAGCAGGTAAACCGAATGTCAGTTGTACCAGGAGTGCTCTCTCTTTAAAGGAGCCTGCACACTATGCCTTCTCCCCTAAGTAGTCCTCATATTCCCAGACACATGTCGTGGCTCAGGAAGAGGGGACGTTTGTGGGTGGACAACCTCTACAGAGTTGGAAAACTGTGAACAAGAGAAACTCACCACTTCTACAGTCTCATTAGCACTGCAGACCTACCTGCACACACACATTGGAGCTGCAGGTTGTCAATGGCAAGTTACTAAGCCTGAGGCCTGAAGTAAATTAGGCTGCATCTCAGAAAAACAAGGTTGTGTTACTCACGTTAAGTATTGGTGTGGAATAAAATGCCATCTACTGTTTTGCTGGTCACCTTTCTCAGGATCCTGTTGAGTGGCCTGAAGGGCAATCTTCCACACCTTCCCTCAGGTCTACCTGAACACATTGATGCTGCCTCGTCTCTTCCCTGGTGGCGCAGCGGTTAAGAGCTCAGCTGCTAACCAAAAGGTCAGCAGTTTGAATCCACCAGACACTCTTGGAAACCCTATGGGGCAGTTCTGATCTGTCCTATAGGGTTGCTATGAGTTGGAATTGACTCGACTGCAACAGGTTTGGTGTTTTGGTTTTGTCTGTTCGCAGAGGGGACTGGCTGAGACAAGCCACTGACCTAACCTGTTGTCTGTCAGGGCCAGGCTGTGAGGCCTGCAGGGCTGGAGGCAGGCTTCAGAGACTGCCTTTAGAACAAGGCTGCCTTCTGGGGTTGCCCCTGACAATTAAGTTGCTCCTGCAGTGCTTCTCTTAGAGGAGACTTGCGCATTGAGGAGGGGTGAGGTCCCTGATCCAGAGGCTTCAGGAAGCACGTCAGCCATTGTCATCCTTGCCTCCTCCCAGCCCCAGACCTTCCCTCCTGATAAGTACAAGTACCCTCCCCTCACCTGTCTTCCCCAAGTCAGCAGGATCAGCCTGAAATTCTCCCTGAAGACTATGGAGTATGCCATGGTGGGGAGAAGCTGTCCTGTTTGCTTGCAGCAGAGATCTAGGCTTGGGGTCTCCAACACATCCTTGGACAGTTCCTGGCACACCATATGACCTCAAATGACTAATGTTATATTACCCTTTAAACTTCAGCATCCCCTTCTCCAGGAAGCCTAGGTAGGGATAGGCACCCTAGCCCATGTTCCCATAAAACCCTGAGCATCATTCTATCATAGTACACATCATCCTGCTGTATATTTATCTGTGTTTATTAGCTCCTTAAGGTTAAGGGCTGTGTCTTATTCTAGCACCGGACCTGGCACCTAAGAGGCATAAAATAAATGCTTGTTGACTGGATAAGTAAATGAATGGAAATGTAAGATTCTCACAGGAGGACATAGGGGAGGCAGGATGAAGCATTTCAAGCACTGGCTGGAGGAAGCAGCCAGTGCAGAGCACAGAGGGGCTCAGAATGACCTGACTCTCTAGAATGTACGGTGTGTGAAGGGTGCAGGGAAGGTAGGCTGGGGCAAGCCAGGTCAGTATTAAAAGCTGAATGAATACATTTGGGACAGAAGAGTGGCAAGCTCACAGCAGGGCTTCAGGAATCAGATCTGGCCAGGTGTGCAAGATAGGCTGGAGGCGAGAGCCAGCTAGCAGGGAGACCAGTCAGGAGATTGTTTTGACAGTCCAGATTTGATGTGTAAAGGGTCTAGACAAGAGCAGTGACAGGGTGAAATGAAAACAAGAAATAAATAAACTGCCCAAACCCTGTTGGATGGCTTCTTCACGCAGCCTAGGAATGCCAACTGCTGCCTGACCCTGGTTAACTAGCATCCTGTGATTGCCATCTGAGCTGACTGGGCCACTGCTCTCTGCAGGAATCCTAGCTGCCACCCTAAGTGCTGCTGCTACTTCAAGGGTGTAAAGTGGCCATGGGTGGAGGGTAAGTCTAGGGGGACATTTCCCAAACCAGTAGTCCTGGAACAGTTGTTGTTGGTTGCCGTCAGGTCGATTCCAACTCATAATGGTCCACTGTATATTAGCAGGCATGTTAGAAAAAAATGAGCTCTCTGCTCAGACAATTTTGAGAAACTTCAAATTCAACAAAGGAAAAAACAGTTTCTTTACTGTAATATCTCAAGGGAGATACGTACCTCTCAGTGTTTATCAGACTTAAATGACAATGGAGACTGTTTCTTGCCATACCCATTCACAGGTCCTAAAGAGCCCTGGTGGCTCAGTAGTTAAACATTCAACTGCTAACCAAAAGACTGGCAGTTCAAATCTACTAGCCGTTCCTTGGAAACCCTATGGGGCAGTTCTACTCTGTCCTATAGGGTTTTCATGAGTCAGAACAGCAATGGGGTTTACTGAAGCAGTAAGAAGCTCATGTCACATCCTCAGTGACTATAGGGGACACCGCTTTACTGCATCTCTTCCTCTCCCTTCATCTGTCCTTGCCTTCACCACACACACACACTTTTCCAGATGCTTACCTTGAACCCAATAACTTTCACACATTTCAAAGAAAGGCTTTTGGATTTAGGAGACAGCATTTTACAGAGCACTTGCATATATATTACCTTGTCTGATTTTGATAATAGTCCTCTGAGGGTGGCATTAATATCCAATTTTAGAGATGAAAAACTAAAGCTTAGGGAAGTTAAGTGAATGAGGCAAGGTCACACAGCTATATAGGATAGAATCAGGACCTGAATGTAGCACTTCTGACGTCTAAGCCTGGGGCCTGTCCACTGTACTCTCCACCTGAGCCTTCCCACCAACCCAGGACTCGGGGTCAGGCCATATCCTTGAGAATCACAGCCCTGATCTGACCTAGAACCAGTGTCTGTCCTGCGGATTTGTGGATATGCAGCACCCCAAACACCTAGTTTTGCCTCTGGAAGTGACTTTTGAGAGGAGGTGAGCTGGCAAAGGCGTTCCCGGCAGAGGGATGCCAGGAGCAAAGTCTTGGATCAGAGCTGTTCTGCCCACTCTTGTCACACACTCTCCTCTGGGGAAATCCTCAGCAGCTGTGATATGGTTGGGTTCAGTACTCTGCCCTGATGAGATCTGACAGCAGCTAAAAGGCTGGAATGGGAAGATACTAAGGCTGAAAATTCCTTAGTCGAAACATGGATCCTTGTTACTACTTTTTGTGTTCTCTGTGTACTGGAGACTCAGGAAGTCTCAGGCACCATGTATGTTTACCAGATGGGTTTTGAGTCTCCTTCATTAGTCAGGGCAAAAGGCATCTCATCCTTCTCCTGCCTTCAGAGGAGGTATACACCCAACTAAGCACCTCAGGCAGACAGTGGGTCTGTCTCCTTCCTTTGTGTCCCTCTTCAGACCTGTCCCTCCTCTCCTCTTACAATGAGCACCAGTTTCCTCTCGCTCATAACTCAGCTTCTAAAACCTGGGGCTCACTTCACCCCTTCCTCTCCTTTCCCAGAGGGCACCCCAAAGTTCCCCATGCTTTTATCCTCTGAATTCCAGGACTTACAATTTCTTCATTACAAGAGCTGTTGCTGTCGAGTCCATTCCAACTCATAGTGACCCTATAGGGACCTTATAGGGCAGAGTAGAACTGCCCCAAAGGGTTTCCAAGGAGTGGCTGGTGGATTCGAACTGCTCATCCTTTTGGTTAGCACCCTGAGGTCTTAACCACTTTGCCACCAGGTCTCCTCATTACAAGGAAAGGATTTATTTCTTACTCGTTTCACCCAGCAGGCTCCTTAGCCTGTGGGGATGACAAGGCAGGTGGTCTGAGCACCCATTCTACCTTATCCAAATTGCTACCCTTCCAGCTCCACCTCAGCTGCCAAAGGCTGCTATGGCACACAGACTAAGGGAACCACAAAGCTCCCCCAGGGAACAACAAAGGCCAACACACCAGATTTATAACTGCAAATAGAGACTCCAAGAGGACATAGAGGAAAGCTCCAAGCTTTCTTTTTTAGTCCTCTCTCTCTCTCTTTTTCACAATCTCTTTCTTTTCAAGGAGATGTTAATGGAGTCATCCATTAACTGTAGCAGCTGCCAGAGCATTAGGCTGACTGGGCAGAGGGCCGGAACTCATTTATTTCAAACTACAACACCCATCACATATCTCAGGTTTTTATCTTTCCATTTCCAAATTGTGCTTTGGCCAGGCCACTGAATGCCAACTCCTGGTCTGAGAGTCCACAGGCTTCCCTGGAGTACATACTGACCTACTGGCCACAGAGGGAGCATGAGGAGAGATGGGAGAGAGGACAGCGGGAAGAGTAAATCAGCACCACATGACCCCCAAAGCCCAAGAAAATGTTGCTTAAACAGCCCCAGTCTGTGGAATTGTTCTCTGTGGCAACTGTCTATAGTGGTGACAATTTACTGCAATGTTACAAAGCGAAAAAGCCACTCTCCAGTGGAAGACTGCCTATTTCTCAAGACTCTGGCCTTAAGGCAAGCATCTGCCTGTCACTTCTGTCTGGTACCTGCCCTGTCCTCCATGGTGAGTTATTAGAAAGTCATATACTTTACCAGCTGTTTAGAATGAAAACAATAAAACAACTTTAATTATAGTGTGGGAAAATCCAGAGTATCAGCTACGTAAATCCGGCAAACTGTGGGAACATAGCTTGGTCAAAGACTGGAACTCTGTCTGGCTTAGCACAGGACTCTGATTTCAGTCCTTGGTTCTTCCTGCTTCTCCCAACTTTCTCCCTTGATCTGTGATTCTTGGAGAAGCCATTCTACAAACATTAAATGAGTCCACTATGTGTCAGGTTGCTCCTCCTGGCACAGCCCTCAGGTTCATGGCAAGACTGGCTGGCTCCTCCTTGTGATTCCCTAACACCGCCAACTGGTTCCTTGATACTATGACCAGAAGGCTCCTCAAAACAGCTTTGCTGATTTGATTCTTTTTTTTTTTTTTTTAATTGTGCTTTAGGTGAAACTTTACAGAGCAAATTAGTTTCTCATTCAACAATTTATACATAAATTGTTTTGTGACATTGGTTGCAATCCCTGCAATGTGTCAACACTCTCCCCTTCCACACCTCAATTCCTCGTTTCCATCAGTCCATTATTCCTGTCCCTTCTTGCCTTCTTGTCATTGTTTTTGGGCGGGTGTTGCCCTTTTGGTCTCATATACATGCTTGAACCAAGAAGCCCGTTCCTTCCATGTGTTACTGTTTGTTCTATCAAACCCATAGACATCGAGGCTATTTCAACTCATAGCAACCTTATAGGACAGAGTAGAACTGCCCCATAGGGTTTCCGAGGAGCAGCTGGTAGATTTGAACTGCCGATCTTTTGGTTAGCAGCTGAGCTCTTAACCACTGCTCCACCAGGGCTCCATGGTTGTTTTATAGACCTGTCTAACCTTTGGCTGAAGGATGAACTTTGGAGTGGCTTCAGTTCTGAGTTAAAAAGGTGCCTGGGGGCCATAGTCTCGGTGGTTCTTCCAGTCTCTGTCAGACCAGTAACTGGTCTTTTTTTTTTTTCTCCAAAAAAATTTTGTTCTACATTTTTCTCCTGCTCTGTCCAGGACCTTCTGTTGTGATCCCTGTCAGAGCAGTTGGTAGTGGTAGCCAGGCACTATCTAGTTCTTCTGTGCTCAGGCTGGTGGAGGCTGTGGTACTTGTGATCCATTAGTCCTTGGACTAATATTTCCCTTGTGTCTTTGGTTTTCTTCATTCTCTTTTGCTCCAGACGGGTGATTTCATTCTTTCTTGCACTGATTTGCCTTTTTTCATACCTGACTCTAGAAAGTACCGTTCATAATTAACTGCTGAACCCATAATTTGCATTTCTTAGCAATTTCATTTGAATGAGCTAGATGTACTCTACAGTCAAAGAGGAGCATAGACAGTGCATCCTGTAATGGACATGTGTTCCTCTCAAGCATTGCTTCTTTAAGGGATCAGTCTCTCTCCCATTCCTTAGTTATTCTAAGAACACAAACATAGTTCTGGAGGGGAAAGATCCTCCCCATAACTTCAAGAGTGGGGACATGACCCAGGCTTAACCAATCAGTTTATTCAACACGCTCTGGGCCTAGCAACTGGTTCAGAAGACATATGATGTAGGCCAAACACAGTCTTCTCTAGGACTTTTGCAGGAGCTATGGAAAAAAATATATATGTTGTCTCCCTCTGGAATGGTGAGCTCTAAGGCCGGGGCTGGTTTGGGGCTGCTAGTGGCCCTCTTGCTGCCATAAGGGGAGTCTGTCTGAGAATGACGCAAAGCAGCACAAGCAGAACAAATGATGGAGATAGTCTATACTCCGATACATCATTTGAACTCATGGATCTAGTCATCCTGAAGCAAGTCTACCCTTTGCTGGAGATGTTAAAGAGGAAAGCAGACAGCTGCCTTTCAGTTATCTTTCTGGGATGATGTCCTTATATTGTTGTTGTTCCATTGAGTCGACTCCGACTCATGGTGACACCATGTATAGCAGAATGAATTGTTGCCTGATCCTGTGCCATCTTTACAATTGTTGGTATGCTGAGTCCATTGTTGCAGCCACTGTGTATTTTGAGTGCCTTCCAACCTAGGGGGCTGATCTTCCAGCACTATATTGGACAATATTTTGTTGTGACCCGTAGAGTTTTCATTAGCTAATTTTTGGAAGTAGATCACAGCCTTTTCTCCCCCTGTCCTTGTCTGGAAGATCTCCTGAAACCTATCTACCATGCGTGACCCTCTTGGTATTTAAAATATCGGTGGCATATCTTCAAGCATAACAGCAACACACAAGCCACCACAGTACAACAAATAGATAGATGAGTGGTGGGTCCTCATATTACCTCTACTTTATTCCCTTCCACAAAATATGATGGGAGAAAAGTTATGAAAATGGGTAAGAGTTGTCCAAAATTCCCCTTCACCTATAGATCTAAACATAAGATCCCAGATCTCTTGAGAACAAGGATCATGAGCCACTCTCATTCTAGAAACAGTGAGTCAATTAAGTATTTGCCAAAGAGGTTAGGTATATTTGAGGCATGTCCATAAATCTTTACAGACATCTTGATAAGCATTTACTGTGCTCTCTCACACATTTTTCCTGGGGGCCACTATCAAAATAGATGGACCAAGGTATGACCCAGTGGTGTGGCAGGAGAGCATTCTCTGCCCTTTCACCTATTCCATCCCTCCCCAACCTCACTGCTAGTGGGGAAAGGGGTTTTCAACACAACAGTGCACTGAAGTTAAGCTCTAAAAGGCAACCAGAAACAGTAAGAGAGAAATTGTCTTGTAGAGGCTTTCTTGGAAGAATATAAGAAGCCACCTTCATCCTCCCAAGATGGAGCCAGACCCTGATCTCACATCCCACAGGGGAAAGCAAGGGGCAAAAAAGGAAGAGGGAGAGAGACCAAAGGGGAAGGGACTTCCAGGTTCCCATTTCTTGGGTGATTATCCCCATTTTATAGATGAAGAGACTAAAGAACAGAAATGTTAAGTAATATTCCCAAGACCAGCCAGTTAAGAAGCAGAGGTTGTATTCAAGCCCAAGTAGTCTGGCTGCAGAGTCAAGGCTCTACTCACTATACTGTAGTGCCTCTTATCACATAGTAGTAAGAAATATGTTAACAGCTGTACATGTATCTGTTGACTCTGTATACAAGGCTATCAGAAAAGCCCTGACAAACCCTACATTCTAAATCTGCAACTACGTTAAGAGACCCATTAATTCCTCCAGCACAAATAATGCTATTGTCCTCTCTACTCGATCATCTGTTAATTCATTAACGGTATTTGCCAGGTGCATGGAGTAGAATTCTATTTCATCCATGCTTGGCCCGTGGCTGTCTTTGTGAAAAGTCCAGCAGGAGGAACCAAGCTCAGAGAGACAGAATTGAGGAACACCCAAGTGGCACCATTCCTGAAGGCCAGAAGCAGTCAGATTCAGGATCAGTTATTTCTATAGAAAGGAAGGCTCTCCATAGAGCTACTCTCAGGTAGGTTTATAAATGGATTCCCCCAGGTACTTGCTAATTTTCTACCTTTTATCACACAATCCTAGAGAAAGGTAGGACTAGCTACAGTTCATAGAGGAAGAACATATGATTCAGAGATGGCAAGTTAGGTTATTGAAAATGGAATGCAACCCAGGCCTTTAATTTTTCTCAGATCTACTTTTCATCACCTCTGTAAGTTGGCAATGGGGGTGCAAGTGTTGGAGATGTACATTTCGACAATGATGCACATTTGTATAAAAGCCAATGGGGGGCGGGGGTGAATAGGTTCTTCATAATTAGATTGAAGAGAATTGGTCAAAAGCCACTACTGAAAGCTTGGGAAACAAGAGGCCAAAGTACAAAGGTCAACTTAGAATTACTATGAAAAGAGTGAAAAAAAAGTCCCCGAATGCCTGGTATCTTTGTTTCCTAGGGCTTCCAGAACAAAATTCCACAAACTGGGTGGCTTTGAAGAACAGAAATTTACTGTCTCAGAGTTCTGGAATCTGAATTCAGGGCTTCAGCTGGGCATGCTCTGTGTCTGCTCCAGGGAAAGAGCCTTCCTAGTCTTTTCCAGTTTCTGATAGCCCTGTTTCTTGGCATTCCTTGGCTTTTAGATACATCTTCACATAGTGTCTCCTCCTGTGTGACCCTGTCTCCACTTCTATTCTCCCCTTTTATAAGACACCACTCAGAAGGAACTAGGACCCACCCTACTCCAATATAACCTTGTTAACTGACCACATCTTCAAAAAAAGACCCTTTATCCAAACAAGGGCACATTCACCAGTACAGGGGTTAGAATGTCAACATATCTTTTTGAGAGACATAATTAAATCCGTAACACCTGGTGACAAAAAACTCAAAACAAAATAGCATCATGAAGAAGCTAACAGGCGGAGCAAAACATAGCAGAGGACTGACAGAACCTGAGTACGTGAAGTCCCCCATCAGAGCAGGCAGTTCTTTGGGCAGGTTCTGGGCTTCTCCTCTTAGCGAACTCTGGCTTCTGCCCAGGAGAATGTGGAGCTCGGGACACAGCTGGAACTCAGTCAGAGCACCTAAACCAAACCAAACCAAACCCACTGCGTGAGTTGATTCTGACACATAGCCACCCTACAGGACAGAGTAGAACTGCCCCATAGGGGTTCCAAGGCTGTAAATCTGTAGGGAAGCAGACTGCTGCATCTTTCTCCTGTGAAGTGGCTGGTGGGTTCCAACCGCCAACCTTTCAGTTAGCAGCCAAGCGCTTGAATCACTGTGCCACCAAGGCTCCTTAATCAGAGCACAGACCTGCCCAACCAACTCTGCTGTCTAGTCATGGCTCAAAGGCTCTTGCAGTAAAGATGTTTCCTTTACTGGTTAATCCCATGGAACCTCAGCCTGTGACTCTTTGCTAACAAGGCTATTTACACCCTTGCTGGCAAAGAAAGCACAGCTGTCCGCCAGATGCCTGTTGAAGGTGCCATCTATTGCTAGAAGAACACACTGCCTTCTCATCTTTCTCAGTGGACCTTTATTTCTCTATGCTTTTTGGACACAGGAATCCAAAAAAAAAAAAAAAAAAAACCCATTGTCATCGAGTCAATTTCGACTCATAGTGACCCTACAGGACAGAGTAGAACTGCCTCATAGGATTTCCAAGGCCATAAATATTTACAGAAGCAGACTGCCACATCTTTCTCCCAAAGAGCAGCTGGTGGGTTCAAACCGCTGACCTTTTGGTTAGCAGACAAGTGCTTTAACCACTGTGCCACCAGGGCTCCTTGACATAGGAATAGGGGTTGCTATTCCTAATGTTAATTATCATTGAGTATTAATCATCTTCTCCATACTCACAAAGAACTATACAGTCATTTGCTTTGCTCAATACTCTACCACTTGGGAGAGCTACCGTCTGAGGCTGGGTTCCATAGAAGCAGGGCCTGAAGACAGGATTCAGGTCACATGATTTATTGAGGAGTGGCCGACTGGGTGTACCCTGTGTCTTCCCCTAAGTTCTCCAGGGGTAAGGGGATCCTGCCATAGTCCCCCACTGCCCAGGACTTGGTTCTATTAACTCCACCTCATCTCTTCTCTTACGCCTTACAGTTACCTTAGGCATTCAAGCACTCACTCCTACAATTGCTTCTGCAGTAATTCCAGAGAGGAACAAAGGGAATGAAGGAAGTAGGAAAGGATATGGTTGCAGCTTTGTGTCTGGCCTCAGCCTTATCATGTGGATCTCAGGAGTGTGAATAGCACCAAGGCATTGATGTTTCTTTGAAGTAAAGGGGATGGCCTTTTTACCCCCTTGACTGAAAGCTGCAGGGGGGTTGGGAGGAGCCTTCCATCCACTGAGAGCAATTTTCTGGAGAAGGGGCATCTGTGAGCCATTGGGACCCAACACAGCAGCTGGGGCATAGGTACACTGACCTGGTAAAGGAGATCTGTGCAGGGGACCAACAGCAACCACTACAGCTACCATTTTGTAAACAGGGAAAACAGACAACTGTCAGCTAGATTTATTCAATGGAGCCATTTCCCTGCCAGTCATTTCCCTTGCACCCAAGTTCTTCTAGGAATTACATCGGTTGATGGATGCAGAAGAGACAAGTTCACCCCCACTGTCTGAGCTGGGCTTAGGATCTCCCAACAGTTTCTCTTTCCTCTATCTCAGTAGGTGCTGCTTCCTGCCCTGGGAAAATAGACCTGTGATTGTTTGCAAGCTCAGTCCTTGGTAAATATTCTGTAGGTGATAGCAGGGGCATCTATGTGCGCTCCTATCCAGCTCAGGCTTTGAAGCTCAGGAGCAGAGCCATTAACATTCTCTTCAGACCTCAGACAGTTCTCTTCAGCCCTTGTTAGTTTCACCTTCTTCCCTCCCAACTTTTTCATCAAGAGCGGCAGCTTCCTTGTTCCGCGAACCTTTTCTTCTCTTCAAAGAGCTCTGGGCTCCAGGGAGGCCTGTGGCCAAGAGACTTGCCAGACACCTCTGGATTCTCAATGAAGAGGAGACGGTGCAGCCTGCGCTGCAGCTAAGAACCCAAGGACCCCCAACTCCTCCAACAGACCATTTCAGGATTGAGCAAAGGACCAGCCAGGAGGCTGGCTTTTCCTCTGGCTTCCTGGACAGTATGCAGTGGTTATGCCTTGGATTATGGAGGCTATCCTGCTGCTGAGTCTCCCAGTTCACCCCTACTTCTGATCTGAGCTACTTAAATAAAGTCAGGAGGGAGAGTGACAGGCCCTTCCCTCAGAGAGTAGGACTCCATCCACTGCTCCTCCTCCGTCCTGAAGCTAAGAGAAGAGGTGAGGAGGACTCTCCATTTCACAGAAGAGGTCCTAAAGGCCCAAGAGGGGCAGAGGGACGTTCTCAGTGACAGCACATTCATGCCTCCATTATTTGTTGAAAACAAAAACAAAACAAAAAACAAACCTGTTGCTGTCAAGTCGGCGACCCCATGTGTTACAGAATAGAACTGCTCCACTGGGTTTCCTCGGCTGTAATCTTTACGGAAGCAGATCACCAGTCCTCTCTTCCACGGTGGCACCTCTGGACAGGTTTGAACTGCCAACCTTTAGCACAAGCTGTTTGTGCCACTCAGGGACCTCCCATTTTTTATTAAGTGCTGCTATATTTTCAGTTGTGTGGTGGGTACTTGGAAAATGGGAAGAAGCAGACTAAGATGGACTAGGAAGAAAGACCTGGCAACCTAATTCCAAAAATCAGCCAATAAACACTCTATGGATCACAACAGTCTGATCCACAATGGATCATGGGGACAGCACAGGGCCAGGCAGCATTTAGCTCCACTGTGCATGGGGTCGCCATGAGTCAGGGGCTAACTCAATGGCAGCTAACAACAAGCAATTTTAGGGAAGCTTAAATTCTACTAGCCCCAAAGTAAATTTTCAAAGCAGCTTGTAGATTTTAGTAAATGGCACTCCAGTACCTGTAATTCAGACAGAGAAGAGTGAGTTAGGCAGATGGTAATTCAGCTTCATTGTCCAAACTTTCCTCTTAAGGTTGTCCTTTCCCATTAAGAGCCACTGGGTGTACCCTGTGTCCTCCCAAGGTTTTCCAGGGGTGAGGGAATCCTGTCATAGTCCCCCACTGCCCAGGACTTGGTTCTGTCATCTCTACTTCTGTTACGCCCTACAGTTATCTTAGGCATACAAGCACCCATTCCTTACTACCGCTTCTACAGTAATTCCAGAGAGGCACATGAAAACAACTTCCCCAGGATCATATTTTACCAAACTCCTCTGCAGCCAGGACAACAGTCATGGCAATGGGGTGCATCATTTGTATTCATTTCCCTGTCCCTTTTGGCCTCTGAGCTGGGCCCAGCATCATCTAGCACAGCAGCCCGGGTGGCACTCAGAGAAAGACTGCTACTCCATCTGCTGGATTGACAGGAGTGCCAGGACAGGGCCTTTGAATTCCTTGCAAGGTAGACTCTGGCTTTGAACTGGGAGACCAAGATGCCTTTTCATCATGATAAAGATATTCAGCCATGTTGTCAAAGGTAATGACATCTACCCCTCCAACATTAAACCCACAGACTCAGATACAAATACAGCTGGAAAACACAGAGCGAAGGACTATTGATCTCTCTAAAAGGAGCTGAGGAAGGAAGCCCAGCAGCTGGTGACTGCTCTGGGCAAGCATTACTTTGGGGCTGTAATAGGGACTTGGGCATAAGAAGAAGACAGCACCAAACCCAAGGGACAGTGGGGATTTAGGAAAAATACTGATTAAATTAGGCATTTTCTTTCTTTTTTTCTTTTCATTGGGTTCTTCATCTTTATTTGTCTTCTCTATGAAAAATGCTTCATTCTACAGATTATGTAACTATTCCTGGGCCTGTTGTCCATGTAGAGTCATCTTTCTGTTCATAATTTCTCATTTATTTATTCTTAGTGGGGTGAGAGGATGGGGTCTATTTTATAAATGAGGACAATTAAGCTCCATCAATAGAAGAGAGAAGGGAAAAAACGATATTGTCTACCCTTACTCAGAAATTAATCTCTTAGTTCCTGAAATCCCTTGTTTGAGTACAGTAACTACACTGTGTTATTTGGAAGTTTCAACTGAGGTTCCAATATGTAGTATCCATGTCATACCAAAGTGAGGTGCCAGTAAAGATGCAAATTTTCATAGGAAACAATTGGAGATCACTTATGGAACTCTAAAACCCTCACTCATATCAAGAGTAAAAAAAGTCATTGGATATCAAGAGAGAGTTCTTTTTAAAAGAATTTACTTGGTGAGAAGTGCTGATGTTCTGTGGGTATCCCCCCAAGGAAAGAAGGGTACCGATGTTTCACCACAATCCTAATGAGAAGAGCTTAAACGGACCCCTCACAGAGCTTGATATGTGTAACCTGCAGTTATGGGGACAAAGAGGATGAATTTCTGACTCCAGCCCAAGAACTGTAGGGCCCACGATAGGGACTGGCAGTTGTTTTGTGATTCTGGGGTCTGCTCATTGTCTCAGAGCTTGTGTAGGCAAAGAATTTGTTTCTCACAGACCTGAGGTGGGCCACATGCATGGGTTGGAGATCATTTTAGAGCTTGTCCAATAGGACTGTCAGAGGGCAAACAGCTCTCAGCAGAAGAGAAGCTGGAAATGGACTGTTTTAGTTATTTTGTGCTGCTATAATATAAATACCACAAGTGGATGGCTTTAACAAACAGAAATTTATTCTCTCACAGCCTAGGAGGCTAGAAATCCAAATTCAAGGCGCCAGCTCCCAGGGAATGCTTTCTGTGTTGGTTCTGGGGAAAGGTCCTTGTCATCACTAAACCAAAGCTAAGAAGTTTCCTGAATACAATCAAACACTTTGAGGAACAGAGTAGCAGGGGTAGGGGTCTGGGGACCATGCTTTCAGCGGACATCTAGATCAATTGGCACAACAAAGCTTATTAAGAAAATGTTCTGCGTCCTACTTTGGTGATTGGCGGCTGGGGTCTTAAAAGCTTGCAAGCGGCCATCTAAGATGCGTCAATTGGTCCCAACCACCTGGAGTAAAGGAGAAGGAAGAACATCAAAGACACAAGGAAAGTATTAGCCCAAGAGACAGAAAGGGTCACATAAACCAGAGACTTCTTCAGCCTGAGACCAGAAGAACTAGATAGTACCAGGCTACCACCAGTGATCGCCTTGACAGGGGACACAATAGAGTCCCGATAGAGCAGGAGAAAGGTGGGGTGCAGAACTCAAATTCTAGTAAGAAGACCAGACTTAATGGTCTGAGACTGGGGGTACCCTGGAAAGCATGGCCCCCGGATTCTCTATCAGCCCAGAACTAAAACAATTTCTGAGGCCAACTCTTCAGACAGGGATTGGACTGGACTGTGGGACATAAAGTGATACTTGTGAGGAGTGTGCCTCTTAGCTCAAGTAGATACAAGAGATCAAAGGGGCAGCTTCTGTCCAGAGGTGAGATGAGAGGGCAGAGAGGGTTAGGAGCTGGTTGAAAGGACATGGGGAATCAGGGGTGGAAAGGAGGAGTGTCCTGTCACAGTATGGGGAGAGCAATTAGAGTCACATAACAATGTATGTATAAATTTTTATATGGGAAAAAATAAATAAATAAAAAGATCCTTGTCATCAATCTTCTCCTGGTCTAGGAGCTTCTCAGAGCAGTAACCCCGGGTCCAAAGGACATGCTCCGCTCTCTGTGATTCTTTCCTGGTGGCATGAGGTCCCTCTCCTCATTACTCACTTCTCCCTTTTATATCTCAAAAGAGATTGACTCCAACCAAACCAAACCTGTTGCCATGAGTCAATTCTCACTCACAACCTAATCTTATAGATTGTCCTGCCTCATTAACATAACTGCCTCTAAACCTGCCTCATTAACATCATAGAGGTTAGGATTTACAACACGTAGGATCACCATATCAGATCAGAAAATGATGGACAACCACACAATACTGGGAATCCTGTATCAACTGGCCTAGCCAAGTTGACCCACATTTTTGGGGACACAATTCAATCCATAACATGGACTGTACAGGGAGAAGGTCCCTGTGTGGTGCAAATGGTTAACACACTCAGTTGCTAAGTGAAAGGATTGGAGGTTCAAGTCTACCCAGAGGCAACTTGAAAGAAAGGCCTGGTGATCTACTTCCAAAAAGGTCAGCAGTTCAAACCTACTAGCTGCTCCGTGCGAGAAAAATGTATCGGTCTGCTTCCGTAAAGATTTACAGCCATGGAAAACCCTATGGAGCACAGCTCTACTCTGTCACACATACAGGGTCACTATGAGTCAGAATCAACTCAACGGCAACTGGCTGGTTTTTTTGTTTGTTTGTTTGTTGTGGTAGAAGGAAAAAACAATCAACAGAAGACAGTGCCCTTGCCCAGGTCAAGGGAACTACAGCGATACGTGTGTTGGGGGCTTTGAAGTGGGGAGTTGGTTGAGGAGGTGCATGTAGATCTCTGAAGAACCCACAAAAGAGTCCCAGGAGAAATTAGATTTAAACATAGGCCATGCCTATCCGGAGACTGCAAAGCCAGCTTCAGCAACACAAGACAAGTTCAGTCTTCCCTGCGACCTCTTACATCCCTGTGCTCTAATCCTGGAAAGGTCAGAAACCTCAGGGAAGAAAAAAGGACCCCATTCTCTTTTTGTTATTTGTAGCAGGTCCCAGATGGGATATGACAGATAACTTAATCTTGAAAAAAAATTGGAAACACTGACAATACCTGTGCTGAACATTATTTAAGTACCTAATTGAGATCATGTTTTACTACATAAAGCAACTATAAAAACAAACATACAAACTTGGTGCCATCAAGTGGATTCTGACTCCTAGTGATGCTACAGGGCAGAGTAGAACTGCCCCATAGGGTTTCCAAGGCTGTAAATCTTTATGGAAGCAGACCGATACATTTTTCTCGCACGGAGCAGCTAGTAGGTTTGAACTGCTGACCTTCCAGTTAGCAGCCGAGCACTTAACCACTGTGCCACCAGGCCTCCTTAGAAGTGATTATACCAAAAAAACCCATTGCTGTTGAGTTGGTTCTGACTCATGGAGACTCTGTAGGGTTTCCTAATACCTACAAAGGATCCAGAAAAGTATTCATCCGGGAGCAGTGTTAGGACCATCAGTACTGAGGTTTAAAGGGACGGTGAGAACAAAAAACAAAGTTTCTCTTATGATTACCCCCATTAATCCTATTTGGCATTGTTCTAGTTCCAGTTATAAAAGTTGTCCCTCAACCTTTATGTAAAAAATAAAAATAAAAACACAACCCAAGGAGTCATAACAGGAGGAGCTGTTGTCAGCGCTAATAGTTCTCTTTGGTTTAACAACACATTGATGTCCTTATGGAAAATGAGGCCAATAGCTTCAAGCTCTTCCCAGTTCTTTCCTTCTTTCTTAATTTCCTGGAGTATCCTCTGCTCCCTACTTCTGTTACACCACATATGTACCACAGTTCTGAGTATAGACACTTTTATCAGCATCCTAAAGCTCTCAGTGCTATCACAGTCCTGCCCTACACCCTACACCCTGCCCCTTGCACCCTGCCCATTTCAGAGATAACACAGCAGAGTTTCAGGGTCTCCTCTGTGATAGCAGTTATAGCCATCGTCCCATTTTTACCTTCTCATTTTTTCACTTTAGTTGGACGAATGAGATATATACACATATACCTACACACGAAACACTATACAAGGAAAATATATACGTGTACATGGATTCTCTGCCCTCTAGGAATGTACAACTTATGACAACTATCGTTAAACAGACAAGCCTAAATATATGAATAGCAGAAAAGCAGCATTAAACCAATACATGAATGAAGAGCAGGGTAAATGTATGATTGACATGGGAAGCACAGTTGGTCAGTCAAGGAATGTTTACTGAACATCTACTAGGTGTCAGGATAGGTTCTGGGCTAGGTTCTGGCAATAAAACGGTGATCAAAACAGACACAGTCCCTGCACACATGGAGCTTTCAAAATAACAAAGAAGATAAACAAACAAATGTTTACTAAAAAGTAGTTTAATGACTATAAGTATACAAAGTGCTGTGAAAGATAATATGCAGAACTGGTCTGGGCATTAGGAATCTAATCTCAAATCTAGTCTGGGGTTAGAGAAGCTTGTCTATACAAGTGACGTTTAAACTGGGACCTGAAGGATAAGTAAAAATCAAAACCAAACAAGTTGCCATCAAGTTGACTCCAACTCAAGGCACTCCTATGTGTATTAGAGTAGAACTGTGCTCCATAGTGTTTTCAATGGCTGATTTTTCAGAAGTAGATTGCCAGCCCTTTCTTTTGAGGTGCCTATGGGTGGACTCTAACCACCAACCTTTCAGTTAGCAGCTGAGTGTGTTAACCGTTTCACCACCCAGGGATCCCCGAAAAAGTAAGTAGGGTTAGACAAATGGATGGTGAGGAAAGGAGTGCTCTAGGGAGAGGGAAGGGTATATGAGAAGACAGAAGCAACACATTCAAGGAACTGAAAGAAGGCCTGTGTAGCTGGAGTGAATCTATCAAAGGGGAAAGGAGCTAAGGTGAGGGAGTTGAAGTGATCAGCAGGAAGCTAGGTGATTTTAAATGCTGATTAAGAGCAAAGCAAGTGAAAATTACAGGCTCAAAGATTCCCAGGGTTGGAAGGAACTTTAAAGGTCATCTAATTCAACCACTCAGATGATGCTGGAATCCTCCACTGGATTCCATTCCCTACCACTGGATCATAACAGATGGAGGCCAGAAAAGGGCTGGCACTGGGTCACAGGAGGCTGGTGTAAGTCAGCAAGTGAAGTGCCCAAGGGCCAAGGCAAGGGAGTCCTTGGTTCCATTTCTTGAAGGCCAGAGTATGAGCTGGGGCTTCCCCTCTGGTCAGCCAGCCTACTGGTGTGAAGAAAACCTCACAGGATCGGCCAAGAAGAAGTAGATAACAACCATTCATGTTTATTAATTATAGCCTGGTGAAAGGATAATTACTTTGAGCAGGTGTCAGGGAGGTTGGTTTGTTCAAGAGGGCCTGGCTAGTTTGCATTCATGACAGAGAAACCTATTGTGGAGGGCTGAGCAAGGCAGGATGTGAGCAAGCCAAAGTACAGTAAAGCCGGAGTGACAACCAGCCAGAGGAGCTCTGGCCCATTTACTGGATAGGTGGAATTTGTTCATCATTATTAGGGCAGATGCCTCATCCTACACTGCAGGCAAAACAAGGAGGCTATTCCTTGGTGATACAAACCAGTGAAACACTCATGTTTTCATGGCAGTGATGAAACCTGGCCCCTTCTTCACTTCATTTTCTTGCTGCTCACTGTATGGTGGGACAGTATACTCAGGAAGAAATCCCAGGTTCAAGTTATCATGATCATTAATTAGCATTTAGTAAGTGCCCCACATTATGAAGAGCCCTATGGTGGCTCAGGATACAAGAAAGTGGATGTCTCTGCCCTTAAGAGGCCTACAAATCTAGATGAGGAGAGTAGAAACATGTGCCAGAAGATGAACCATAACCTCAGGTACCAAATGGACGTACAGGAAACAGCTAGGCTTTTATGGAGGACTGGATCACTGTGGAATAGACAAACTCCAAAGCATTCTGAGGAGCTGACACTTGATCTGGGTGCCACATCAGAGTCAGGTGTGATGAGGAGGTGGGAAAGCACAGGGGTATTAGCGGAACAGGGTTAGATCAGGGGCTTCTAACAAAGGAGCAATGGGAAATTCGGTTTGAAAGGTGAAGAAAATCATGAAAGTCCCTGATGGTAGGCTGAGGAGCTTTAACTTTATCCTGGAGACAGAGACAAGTCACTGAAAGTTTATGGGCAAGAGTATTAGGATTATTATCCTGGTTGGAATGTACAAAATAATTTGAATGGGGAAAAGAAAAAAAGCAAGGTACCAGTTAGGAGATGAGCATAACTTTTACATTTTTCTTCTCTTTTTGTGCTGCATTGGAAATCTGCATTATAGATATTTCCCTTAACCTACCACGGAAGTTCAAAGAAAAGAAAACAAAAGTTTTGGTTGTAGTGATAGGGGTTTGAGATTTAAAAGCCCAACACAGACTACTGTAAAAGAACAATAGAGTCTACAGTTTGAGGAAATTGACCTCAGAGTAGCATGATACAGGGAGGGGTTTCGTGCAGACTAGACAGAGATTTCCCCTGGGCTGGGAATGTGGAGGAGAAACAGTTTGTATGGCCTGGAACAGGGGAAACCAAGCCTTGATCGCTGGCAGCACCTGAGGAGGGAGAAAGACCCCATAGAAAACTGACTACATGGTACATCTAGATGACAGGACCCCAGGCAGCAGAATTCACAGCCTCACAAAAGATTCCTGTGAGGCAAAGATGAAGAGCAGTAGTCAGTCAGTCCTTGGACCTGAGGGATGGTGCAAATAATGGGGAGAGCAGGTGTCTCAGGGATAACCAAGAATTCAAAGCCCTCTCCAATGTCTTGGCAAAGTATAAGATCCTGGAACCACAATTTGAACCTGAAGATGAGGAATATATGAGGTTAAATTTCCTACCAGTCAAATGGGATGGGAACAGATAACTGGAGTTCCCACACATGAGTTTATAAATTGAGAGTCATACTTGCTTAAGTGCTACAGTTCACATATGAAAGGATGAAACCTAGACTAGCATGATAGCAATGAGAAGAAAAGACATGAAAGCCCTAGAGATACTATGAAGGAATAAAAGAACATGATCTATCCACACTCTACCAACAATCCAGGGACACCCTGAGAATGCAAAAAGTTTCTCCTCACCTCTGTCATTCTCTACCCATAGGCATACCAATAGGGGACTCAGGTAAATGCTTTATGAGTTAGTCTTAGCATCAATAAATTATGATGAAATGGAACCTTGAAAAGATATGTTCTCTCCCCAAGGCTGTATATTAGTATTCAAGTGGACAGGGTAATAAAAATAAAAAATAATTTTTTAAAAGATGAGATTTAGTCACTGAGTTTTTCCTCATGCCACGTATGGTGGTACCAGCAACAACAGGACTAACAAATTTTGCTTCCTTCCTTGAGATGCTCATAGTCTAGTGCGAGGAATGGATATGCCAACAAATAGCTACACTCCCCCGTGATGTGCCATAGGTCCCTGGGTAACTCAAGCAGTTTGCAGTTGGCTGCTAACCTAAAGGTTGGTTGTTCAAACCCACCCAGCAGCACTGTGGAAGAAAAGCCTGGCAATCTGCTTCTGTAAAAGATTACAGCCAAGAAAACCCTATTGAGCAGTTCTACTCTGTGACACATAGGGTCACCATGAGTTAGAATCAACCAGACAGCAATGGGTTTGGTTTTTGTTTTTTTGTGATGTATCATAACACAGCTGTGGATAAATGCTCTAGAAGCACAGAGGATCAAATGACAATCTCTGCCTTAGGAAACTGAAGAAGGCTTTACAAAGAAGTGACGTTTAAGTGAATTTTACAGGATGAGTAGGAGCTCAACCTTTGGATAAGAAGAAGAGCATTCCAGATAGTAGGAACGGAATGCACAAGGCATGGAGGCATAAAAGAAATGGTGAGTTTGGGATAGGAGGAGGAGTGGTGCAAAAGGAGCTGGCAGGAAATGGGCCTCCCAGTACTTTCACAAGATTAATTAAATTACAAAGATCACATAAGTGATCTTGCAAATTCACAAGTAGGTAAGGAGTTACCTCAAAGCCTCAGAGTTGGGATTCACAGGGTTAAGATGAAACAACAAAGATGAAAACACAATTACACTTAGTCAAAAAGATGTTCTACCTGGAATCGGCCCCTACAATCTTCAGCCAATTGTAGGCTACCCACATGATGAACACCAGAGGGGTAGCCATTCATATATTTACCCCAAAGGACTTCTGATATACACAGGAGGGAAGAAGTCGCATGTTGCATGTCACCTGGTGTATGGTCCTGTGTTGGAGACTACCTAAAGAATTATAGGAACAGCTATCAACCATCAGAAAACCTAACAGCCTCAAGCAAAACTTCATCTTTCTGGTTTTCTCTTTGAGGGTTTGTCACCAAAAGCACTAGCACCTTTCCCTTCCTTAATAATGTCCAATCTCATTCATAGCTTTCTTCATCTACGAAGTGAGCAACTTTCAGAGAAAACACTTCAGTTTAACATGATATTCCAGGAGTCTGGATAAAGCCTGAGAACTCAGAGGGGCATATATGCACCACATTTCATGCATTCCTGTCCCAGGGATAACCTGTCTTTAGGCCCTGCTCCTTTCCTGCCTTTGACCCCAAAGACACAGGCAGTGTGGAAGAGGGCAAGACTTGTGTACTTTGATTGTTAATGTTATGTGTCACCTTGGCTAGGCTATGATTCTCAGTGGTTTGGCAGACAGTATGTAATCACCTTCCATTTTGTGATGTGAGCAGCCAATCAGTTGAACGGGGAGTTTCCTTGAGGGTATGGCCTGCTTCCAGTATATAAATGGATGTTTTGGCAAAGCTTGCTCTCCTTTCCCAACCCTGCACTCTTCTCATCGCCTGACCTTTGTTCTTGGGATGTAGCCTGCAGAAGTCTCTGGCCTGTCACCTAACCTGCAAATTTTGGATTTGCAAACCCTTGCAACCTCACGAGCCAGCTGAGTCCTCCAGCCTGCCACCTGACCTGCAGATTTTCGGTTCGTCAGCCCCTGCAATTAGGTGAGCCCACAAAGGTCTTCAGCCAGCCCCTACAATTAAGTGAATCATTTCCTTGAAGTAAATTTCTCTCTATATATATTTATATATGCCTCACTGGCTTTGCTCCTCTAGAGAACCCAGAGTAAGACATCTACTAAGATTAGTATATCTTTAATCCATGGCAATTTCATGTAAAATATGGCACAAGAAGAAAATACCCTCAAAACTCCAGAGGGTTTTTCCTAATAATATGCCTCAAGATTTATTGAAATGTCTGAATCTCATTTTCAGCACATTAAAGATCTAGATTGCAAATCTACAGGTTATATACTTTGTGATGTATTTCTGATGGAATTCAGAGATCAGGGAAGAAAAGATATTACTGATACATTCTTTGAGGGTGAAGGGAGGGTCTTAGAAAACTGACTTTAACTAAAAAAAAGAAAAGTAATTTGGTTTTAATCTCCAAATAAAAAGTGCATTTGATTTTGAAAAACAATCATCAAGACTCACATTTTTATGTTTAACAATCAGCTTGAAATTGGTCTGCCTCAGAGGACAGCATGATTCTGAGCTACCTTAGCGTGAATGATTTATGACATTCATGAACTTGGCAACTACATCAGTTTTCCCAAACCTGGCACCCAACACCACCTGCATGTTAAGTGAAGATTTATGATTTATAAAACTCACCTCATTATATAGAGATACATGAATTGTCTTATATGTGCAGTCTATAACTCCCAAGACAGATGAGAAGGCAGCTATGTCAAAGAATTTATGGCTCCTTCCTGCTAAAGCTGAAGTTTTGGAGAAAAACTAAAAAATAACTGATCCTTTGGAGAAAAATAGCTTTAGCTAACCATTATACTCCCAAATGATGAAACAACTACAGCCTACCACTGTATCTTACACGAGCACAGAGGCTAACAGTGAAAGTCACTTTAATCACGGCACTGAACTATGTGTATGTTTTGAATGCTGCAGTAATACACAGAACCTAAGAACCTATAGATTCTTTGGAAACATCAAGTACTCTTGTCAGTTTAATTTTTTCCTCAGTTTAGTATCTGAGTCTTCTTGCTGAGATTTCTCAAGTTGCCCAGCCAGACCTGCAGACATAGACTTCAGAAAATATGATTCAATACCTTGTTGGAACCAGTGGCTACCTGTGTACACCCACCAAGTGAAGAAAAGCAAGTGTTGAGTGGGATTCGGAAATGCAGCTTGTTTTCAAAGATGTTTTAGAAATGCAGCAAATCTCTCTGCATATTCTGCAAAAAATTGAGAACACAGAAGGTTCAATGGAATAAATTTACGTATCTCAAGAAAGAATAAGATTATATAGATAGTCGTTTAAAATGACAAGTATGGGACCAGGTTGACGTGCAGAAATCTTTAAACAAGATAACACTAAGAGAAAAAAGCAGAACACAACAATGGTAAGCACACATGCAGACTGGAAAAAGCTAATGATGGTGTTTCAAGTTTAGAGATTTTCAATAATATAAAAACCAGAAAAACCTGTTGCCATCAAGTTGCTTCTGACTCACAGTGACCCTATAGGACAAAGTAGAACTGCCCCATAGGATTTCCAAGGAGTAGCTGATGGATTCAAACTGCTGAACTTTTGGTTAGCAGTCATAACAGTTAACCACTGGGCCATCAGGGCTCCCAACAAAATAAGGTTGAGTGAAAAACCGCAAAATTCTAAATAATAATAATTTCTCTATCAATCAGGAAATGCCTTTTAATCCAAGAAGCACCCATCCTTCCCTGGTCTGAAGTGTTCCACCATCTCTGGCCTTTAAAAGTATAGAACACCAGTATTCAAATACCTAAATCCACAGAGGAAAAGAAAAACGTTGCCATTGAGTCGATTCCAACTCATGGCAACCCCGTGTATTACAGAGTAGAACTGCTCCATAGGGTTTTCTTGGCTGTAATCTTTTTTTTTTTTTTTTGGTACCTTAGATGAAGGTTTACAGAACAAATAGTTTCCCATTAAACAGTACAGATATTATGACAATGGTTAACAACCCCACGACATGTCATCACTGTCCCTTCTCAACCTTGGGTTCCCTATCACCAACTTTCTTGTCCCATCCTGCCTTCTAGTCCTTGTCCCTGGACTGCTGTGCCTCATTAGTCCCACTTTGTTATATGGGGCTGTCCAATCCCCAGCTGAATGGTGAACCTCGGGAGTGACTTCATCTCTGAGCTAAAAGGGTGTCCGGGGCCATACTCTTGGGGTTTCGCCAGTCTGTCAGGCCAGTAAATCTGGTCACTTTTTTTTTTTTGAGTTAGAATTTTGTTCTACATTGTTCCCCAGCTCTGTCCAGGACCCTCTGTTGTGATCCCGGTCAGAGCAGTCAGTGGTGGTCGCCAGGCACCATCTAACTGTACAGGACTCTGTCTGGTGGAGGCCGTGGTAGATGTGGTCCATTAATACTTTGGACTAATTTTTCCTTGTATCCTGTTCTCTTCATTCTCCCTTGCTCCCAAAGGAGTGAGACCAGTGGAGTATCTTAGATGGCTGCTCACAGGCTTTTAAGACCCTAGACGCTACTCACCAAGGTAGAATGTAGAACATTGTCTTTATAAACTGAGTTATGCCAATTGAGCTAGATGTTCCCTGAGACC
>NW_004444016.1:5619579-5620677 GCF_000243295.1 Trichechus manatus latirostris | reverse complement strand
ATTCCTACCAGCAGTGCATAAGAGTTCTGATCTCCCTGCAGCCTCTCCAACATTTGTTATTTCCAGTGTTTTTGATTCGTGCCAGTAATGCCGGGTTGAGATGGTATCTCATTGTGGTTTTAATTTGCATTTCTCTAATGGCTAGTGAGCATATCCTCATGTTTCTGTTGGCCGCTTGAATGTCTTCTTTGGTGAAGGGTCTGTTCATTTCCTTTGCCCATTTTTTAATTGGATTACTTGTCTTTTTGTTGTAGAGGTGTTGATTTTCTTGTAGATTTGAGAGATTAGACCTTTGTCTGACTTGTAATGTCCAAAAAATTTTTCCCAGTCTGTAGGTTCTCTTTTTACTCATTTGGTGAAGTCTTTTGATGAGCATAAGTGTTTAATTTTTAGAAGATCCCAGTAGTCTAGCTTATCTTCTAGGGTTTGTATGTTGTTGGTTATGGTTTGTATGCTGTTAATGCCATGCATTAGGGCCTCTAGTGTTGATCCTATTTTTTCTTCTATGAAGTTTATAGTTTTTGGCTTTATATTTAGGTCTTTGATCCATTCTGAATTAGTTTTTATATATGGTGTGAGGTATGGGTCCTGTTTCATTTTTTTGCAGGTGGACATCCAGTTTTGCAAGCACCATTTGTTAAAAAGACTGTCTTTTCCCCATTTGATGGACTTTGGGCCCTTGTCAAAGATCAGGTAATGGTAGGTGGATGAATTTACATCTGGGTTCTCAATTCTGTTCCATTGGTCAATGTGTCTGTCGTTGTACCAGTACAAGGCTGTTTTAACTACCGTAGCTGTATAGTAGGTTCTGAGGTCGGGTAGTGTGAGTCCTCCAACTTTATTCTTTTTCTTTAATAGTGCTTTACTTATCCAAGGCTTCTTCCCTTTCCATATAAAGTTAATGATTAGTTTTTCCATCTCTTTGAAGAATGTGTTGGTATTTGGATCGGGATTGCATTGTATTTGTAAATTGCTTTGGGTAAAATTGTCATTTTCACAATGGTGAATCTACCTATCCATGAGCATGGTATGTTTTTCCATTTATGTAGATCCCTTTGGGTTTCTTGCAGCAGTGTTTTGTAGTTTTCTTTGTATAGG
>NW_004444016.1:5571465-5616860 GCF_000243295.1 Trichechus manatus latirostris | reverse complement strand
GTCTTTGGTTTTAGCAAGTGTGATTATGATATGCCTTGGTGATTTTCTTTTGGGGTCTATCCTATATGGGGTTCGTTGAGTTTCTTGGATGGTCAGCTTTTCATCTTTCATGATATTGGGGAAGTTTTTTGTCAGCAATTCTTCAATGATACTCTCTGTGTTTTCGGTTTTCTCCCCCTGTTCTGGAACTGCAATCACTAGCAGATTTTTGCTTTTGATTGTATCCCACATAATTCTCAGGGTTTCTTCATTTTTCTTCGTTCTTTTTTTCTGATTTTTCCTCAAACATAGTTGTATCCAAGTGTTTGTCTTCAATTTCACTGATCCTGTCTTCCATCATTTCAAACCTATTCCTCAGCCCTTCTATGGCACTGTCCATTTCTGAAATCTTATTGTTTATCTTTTGGATTTCTGATTGTTGTTTTTGTATGATTTCTAGTTGTGAATTTATTTTAGCATTTTGTTCCTGTATTATTTTCTTGAATTCTTCCATTTTTTGTCTGTATTTTCCATGAATTTGTCTACTTTTTCCTCATTTTTGTCTGTTTTTTGCTTCAACTCTTGGATTATTCTGAATATTAGAGATTTGAATTCCCTATCAGGTAGTTCTAGTGCCTTTTCTTCTACTGGGAAGTCATCAGGTGTTTTATTTTGGACGCCTACTGGAACCATCCTGTCCTGGTTTTGTATATGATTTGATATTGTCTGCTGTCTTCAGGGCATTCAGTAGTTATTTTCCTCATTTATTGATTGTAGATTTGTTTATTTTGTCCTGCTTTTTTGTTTTATTTGGTTATGCCTGAACAGGCGGGCTGTGTGTTCTTTGTTGTTCGCTCATCTGTGGGCATGATTCTTTTCACCTCCTTGTCCAATGCGTAGGGTCAGTCATTCAGGTATGGCACAGCAGGGCAGGTCCAGCTGAAGGGGAGTTGCTGGGATGGGTTGTTGGTGGCACATAGTAGGGCCGACAGGCTGGGCTGGGAATCAGTGCAGGGAAGTCTCTTTTAGGCCATGCCTGTGCTGCTTGGGGATGTGATGTTCAGTGCACAGTGCTGGTAGGCAGTAAGGAGGGGGAGATTTTCATGTGTGGAGCTAAGATGGGTATGGGAAAGAGGAGAGAGAGGAGAGAGAGGAGAGAGGAACAGGAGCCAAAAACATGCACACAGGTGAAAAAGAGTGCTAAGGGAGCTTGCTATTGGAGTGAAGAGATGAGAAACTGAGAAATGGAGAAAACAAAACTGAAAAGAAAGAAAAAGATGAATAAATCGAGAAACTGAAAATGAAGAAAGACAAAAAAGGGAAAAAAGAGAGAGAAGAAAACAACATAAAGAAACAAACAAAAAAAAAAACCCAAAAAAAGAAAAAAGAAATGCCCCCAAGGATGTCACTGTGCATCTGCATGGCACTGCCCAGCCAGAAGGGGCTCCCAAGCTGACAAAGAAAAAGAGAACAATCAAACAAACAAATGAAAGCAGAACAAACAAAAAAGCCCTTGGGGTCCCACCAGTGCTGCGGCATGGGCCAGGAAGCAGTTCCACAGTTGAGTGGTGCCTCACAGCCCCCCAAGAAGCAGCAAAGATGGCCACGGAGCCAGGTATTTGAGACAAAGGAGTGGGGAGGTGGTGAGAGGTAAGGAAGAAATCTAATGAACTGGGAAAAAAGCAACACCAGCAGCCAACAAATGGCACTCAAGGGAACCGGCCAGTACAGGCGGGTGGAATCCGACACCGGGGTGAAGCCAGAACTTCCCAGCCAAGAGACTGTGGCCGTGGGAAGCAGAGGAGGCCGATGGCGGTGAAGAAGGGTGGGGGTGGGAAAGTGTATATCATTGGTTACTGGTTGTTCTGTCTCCTGCTGGAAGCTCCATGAAGCTGCTTTCTCATACCCCCTGTTCACCAATCTCCGATAGGAGTCCCAGATGGCAGATCCATGCTGTGGTAGCTGATAGGGGACCTCTGCATGTATGTCTCCTCGCTCTCTGTTCTCAGTCAGTTTCTTATTTCATTCGGTGCTTGACTGAGTTATCTCTTCATTTGATGCATAGGGTTTCAGGACTGACATGTGACTCTGTTTGACTTAGTTTTTCAGGTCTTTGCTGTGGAGGGACGGCATGGTGCTTCTGGTTATAGCACCATGTTGCCCGGAAGTTGGCTGTAAACTTTACAGATGCAGATCATTGGGCCTTTCTTCCAAGGTGTCCATGGGGTGGTTCAAACTGCCAATCTTTAGGTTAGTAATCACATGCAAGCCACTTGTGCCACAGAGGTAGGCTGAAAATGTAAACTAATTAAAAGTCTTCAAGTAGGAGTAGGAAAATTACTTGAAGAAAAGAAATATGGGAAGACCACTTCCAACGTATTAACGTCTAAATATACATTTAGAAAGACTATTCTTGTACTATTAGTTCCTTGATTTCTCAAATATGTTTTAAGATTTGCCCAGTTCTGACTTTGTGCTCTAGTAACACCTTAAGTCTGCTTGTGCCAGGGTGGTTGCTCTAACTCACAGAAATGATGCTCTACTCACAAAATGGTGCCCTAGAGCAAGAAAGCAACATCAAAGAACCACAAAATATATACCAGAAGTGATGTCTCTTTGGCAGTTGGGAATATATTGGAGAGCAGAACACATGCACAGATAGACCCCAGGGAAGAACTGCTTTTGGGTTCAGGGATGCAGTTACCACTTCTAACTAAGCTACCTGTTGAAACTTGGCCATTCAAACACAGACGCTGTTCTCCAGCATCTCCCAGATGCTCCGAGAGCTTGTATTCTTTTCACTGCCTTTAATCCTGAGACTGATCTCCCTATCTCAAGTCAGACAGTCATGCTATAAGGGAATGAGAAAGAAGTGGGCCAGCGCCCCCTAACCCCCCCCCCCACACCACCCCATTCACAACGCAGGCCAGAGCAGACTTTCTTCTGGGAAGTTACTCAAAGTCACAGAGAACAGTCAAGGTGGCCTCATCCACAGCCTCTGTGGAGTTGCATCTGAACTTTGCCAGGATTAGTGACAGTTCATTAGTCTATGGTGGAAGAAAGTCATCATGAGAACCTCAGTAGCTATCATGTTCTCAGATCCCCCTCTTCCCTGAAGAAGTGGTCACAGGGCTCCTTCCAGGTAAACTGGCTTGCTTTGAGTCATGTAACACACAGCACTTGTCAACCACTAGTTGAGCGGAACAAGGATTTGGCACCCAAACCAAAGGCTGGGCCTATAATCTGAACCAGTGACCCTAGAAATAGCCTGGTACAAGAACTCTGTCCATAAAAGCACTCCATAGAGGATGGAGCCAAGCCACATACAGAAAGGTAGCAAGGGTGGTGCACACAGCCCAGAGTATACTTTGGGGTACAGCAGGAAAATATTCAAATGTCCAATTTATATTTATTCTTATCTTTTCTATTTTTATACATATTTAATAACATTCATCATATCTTAATACTATAAAGGTATATATACTTAAAAAAAAACAAAAACAAACCCATTGCCGTCAAGTCGATTCCAACTCATACTGACCCTATAGGACAGAGTAGAACTGCCCCATAGGGTTTTCAAGGAGCACCTGGTGGATTCGAACCTTTTGGTTAGCAGCTGTAGCTCTTAACCCCTACACCACCGGGGCTTCCATATATAGTTTATAGATACATAAATATATAATAACAAGGTATGTGCTCAAATATTTTTCTAATAGGGATGCATAATGAAAAAGTTTGGAGACAAGAAGACACCAGTTACTTGGATTGTTTCTAAATAAGGTGTGGCCTTTAATCTCTATCCCCCATCAGAATCCCCTGTGGAACTTGTTAAACATGAAGATTCCTTGGCCCCACCTCAGACCTACAGGACATAAATCTCTGGCGATGAGGTACTGGGGATCTATATGTTTAAAGAGCTTAATTCTGATGTCTACTCAAGTTTGGGAACCACTGCAGTAGAAGTACAGAAGCAGACATAAAGAAGCTGATGTATGAAAGAGGCAGTCAGTCTGGTAATAACAGACGCCTTTTTCTGAAGGCAAGGCAGATAACTGGCCATTATAGCTCCTGCTGGGGCCTGACCAATGGGGAGGAGCCACCTTCTTGTTCTTCCAGAGCTCTGGCTCTGTGGGTACTGAGACAATGCCTGTATTTCTCCAACTAGCGTTCCATTAAGCCCTCATCACCTAAGGAAATATCTCCTGATGGTTGGGGAGCAGGAGTGTGGTGCTTTAGAAAACAACAGCCCCTCACATAGAAAGGACACACAATCCAGATGAATTGAAAAGACAGCTGATATGATTTCACTAATTATGTACCTTAAGGAGCAAGAATGAGATAGGAGAAAGGGAGTATAGGAGCTAGAGTTGTCTGCAAAGCAATTGAAAAAGGTCCTGTACAGACTGAAAATTTATTCTGAAATCGTGTGGACGATTTCTAAAAACCATACTAAATTAAAAATAAAAAGAGCCTGTACAGCAGAAGCTACAACTAGCTGTGTGACCTTGGGCAATTCACTGATGTTCTCTGTTCCTCACCTATTAAAAGAAAGGTTGGGCTTTAAGGTCCTTTTTATGCTTCTAGAACCCAAGTTCAGGCTTAACTCTTAATTCAGCGTTCCTTCCACAATAGTATGCTAGTCAAGAGTAAGTTAAAATTCTGGCCCTTTAAACTACAAAATTCTGGAAAGGCTCCTATATCCTTAAGAATTAAATATTAAATGGATTTTCATGAAGAACAAAGCTCTGGTTTTGTCAGTCCCACCCCCTCCCCAAATAAGGGTTTCCTGCACAGGGTCATTGACCTATCCAAGAGCCAGCCGTTTTCCAAACCTGGATGAGAATTCACAGCAAGGTTAACTGACTGCTTTCTACCCTGTGCAATGAGACTGCATTATCGCTGGATGTAAATGCCCTATCTAATCAAAGTGACACCTTATTTCGATTTATTGCTGCCTTACTTTTTCTTTCAAGGCCATCCTCTATTTCTCTTTTCTCCTATCAGAAGGAGGGCAGGTTGGTGAGTTACCAGGTATTCAGTATAAGGTGAAATCTGCTAATTGTCACCACCCCTGGGGAGAGAGACATCACCTGACATAATACTTCCTATGCGTCACTGGGGCAAGCTCTGTTGAATCAGACTGAAGTGGAGCGACACGATGTCATGTACTCCAATACAGTGCAGCTAACGCCAAAGGGGAAAGTGGGAACTGTCTCCTGAGATCTGCTGCAGGTACATGAAAAATTCCAAGGAGTACAAAAGTAACACATCCCTGCAGCATGTCACATTTTTATTTCCTGAAGATGGAAGTTGCCACAGCATGATATTCACCTTTGGGGAGACAGAATAAAAAGTGTTTTGAGTCATCAGTGTAATGAGACTTTGCTTTAAAAATACAAACTTGATTTTATGAGTTATTTTACAGATTGAGCTTTCTTTATAGTTGTCCTGGAACCCAAACTACACAAAAAATTTAAAAAGTATTTTCTAACATTTTTCTTCCATTGCCTATAATAACTGCTGTTAATAATGGATTGGACCCGCACTATAAAACTCATCTTTTTATGTGGAAGCCGAGATAAAATACCAGAACCCAGTCTGGTTATGAGGCAGCAGAGCATAGTGGTTAGCAATGTAGGTTCTGGGGTCAGATAGCCTAGCTTCAAATTCTGGCTTTGACAGTCAATTGCTATGTGACCCATGCAACATACTTAACCACACTAAGCCTCAATTTCCACATCTGCAAAATGGGAATACCAATAATATTTACCTGAGACCACTGTTGTGAGCATTCCATTAGATAATGTATATAAAGCACCAATGGACAGTGTGTGGCACCCAAGTAAACACTCCACAACTGTTAGCGATTACTATCCTAATGACAATTCTTATTATATGGCTGGGAGTTAAATTCTTAAAACCTGAAACTGTTACTTGTCTTCAAATATACAAAAATAAAAACCACGCCAGTTAAAGTATCATCAAAAACATAGTACTCACAGGGATTGACAGTCACCTGTTGTTTGGTAAGCATTTACACACATGGAAATTATGTGCCAGCTCCTTCCCTTCCCAGTGTGACACTGAGATGACAACAGAGAACTGAAATATAGTACTGTGCAGTATGATGAAGAATTATACCGCCTGGCTCTGGATTTGTCCGTTCTTATTCATTTGCACCCTTATTTCCCTTATTTTTTAGACTCAGGCTCATTCCTTTAAGCCTTCAGGCTGTAGGTTATGTTAATTTGAAAGGCAGTCCAGAAGCCTGTCCTTCATACAGGTGAATATAATTAATCCCCCATTCTCAGGCTTGTGCTTTGAAATGAATAGCTACAGCTACCACCTCCCCCTTGTGGTCATGGAGAGTGTTTTCGAGGCCCCTGGCTGCAAACCACCAGGAACATCAATCATCCATGTACCTACAGAACCGTGGCCTCAAACACCCTTTACCTAATACTATTTGATTCCAGGATTAATACTTTGTGGTTTTTTAATATATGGAGAAAGAGGAAGCAAAACAAACTCTTAAGAGAACCAGTTGAGGGAAGAGGAAAGTGAGGAGAATGTAGTTACTCAACTACTTCTACCTGTCCTTTTCCCTCCCTGTCATATATAAGTTTTTCTCATGTAAAGTTTTCGATTTCTATTTTATTTCAATGCTTAATATTATTTATTTGTCATTCCTATGTTCTTTTGCATCTGTGTATTGTGTGTCAGGGTTGTATCCTTTCACCAGACTTATTCAATCTGTATGCTGAACAAATAATCTGTGAAGATGGACTATATGAAGAAGAGTGGGACATCAGGATTGGAGGAAGACTTATTAACAACCTGCGATATGCAGATGACACAACCTTGCTTGCTGAAAGTGAAGAGGACTTGAAGCACTTACTGATGAAGATCAAAGACCACAGCCTTCAGTATGGATTACACCTCAACATGAAGAAAACAAAAATCCTCACAACTGGACCAATAAGCAACATCATGATAAACGGAGAAAAGACTGACATTGTCAAGGTTTTCGTTTTACTTAGATGCACAATCAACACCCATAGAAGCAGCAGTCAAGAAATCAAACGACATATGCATTCAGGAAATCTGCTGCAAAAGACCTCTTTAAAGTGTTTAAAAGCAAAGATGCCACTTTGAGGACTAAGGTGCACCTGACCCAAGCCACAGTATTTTCAATTGCTTCATATGCATGTGAAAGGTGGGCAATGAATAAGGACAACCAAAGAATTGATGTCTTTTGGCAAAGAATGCTGAATATACCATCGACTGCCAGAAGAACAAACAAATCTGTCTTGGAAGAAGTACAGCCAGAACGCTCCTTAGAATAGAGGATGCCGAGACTTTGTCTGACATACTTTGGACATGTTATCAGGAGGGACCACTCCCTGGAGAAGGACATCATACTTGTAAAGTAGAGGGTGAGCAGAAAAGAGGAAGACCCTCAGCAAGATGGATTGACACAAGGGCTGCAACAGTGGGCTCAAAACATAGCAATTGTGAGGATGGTACAGGACTCAGCACTGTTTCATTCTATTGTATACAGGGTCACTATGAGTCAGAACCTACTCGAAGGCACCTAACAAGAACCTTGTTTTAGAATATAAATCTCTACAAATAGGAGTCATTAGCCTGTACCTCTGACCTAGAGCAAGCCTACCTCTGAGGGAATTAAACAACAGAGAAATGGAAAAGAGTGTTGAGTAGTTCTTGTTGTTATGTGCCATCCAGGAGGATCCCACTCATAGCAACCCTATGCACGTACAATAGAAAGAAACACTGCCCAGTCCTGCACCATCCTCACAATAGTAATTCTTGAGCCCATTGTTGCAGCCATGGTGTCAATTCATCTCCTCGAGGGTCTTCCCCTTTTTTCGCTGACCCTCTACTTTACCACTCATGATGTCCTTCTCCAGGGACTGGTCCCTCCTGATAACATGTCCAAAGTAGGTGAGACAAAGTCTCAACACTCTCTCTTGTAAGGAGCATTCTGGTGTCCTTCTTCTAAGACAGATTTGTTAGTTCTTCTGGCAGTCCATGGTATATTCAATATTCTCCGCCAACACCGTAATTCAAATACTCTGCTATTATAAGTAGACTACTAAGAATAATATAATAATACAAGGTAGTTAACATTTAAGGAAGAAAGTTTGTGTGGGCTTTTTATTCCTTTTAGAATCTGTATAATTTATAACCGGTGTTATGTTTTACTTTTATTTTTTTACTCCAACTTCCATCCCCCTCAAAATGTAAACTCTGTCTTCTTCCTCTCCCAACCTTCCCCCGCAACATTCCTTCACAATTCCTCACACAGTGGTGGTCATTTAATAACAGATTTTTCTGAAGGAAGAGGTAGGGGACTGGGGCATCTTTCTCTTTTGGAAGGGGGCTTTAAGGACAAATTACTTCATCTCCAAAATCATGCTCAATCTCATCTGTCATCTCATCAGTTAAGTTCACGTACAGCTTTCACTGTATTCCCAAAATCTACCTAGAACACATGGTAGGCACTCCAGCGCATATTTGTTGAACTCTTTTTTTAAACGTCTGAAACTGGCTCACAGCGCAGAGTGGCCACTGACAACTCCTTGTTAGAGAACCCACATCCTCTGTTGCTAGCAACCAGCCCAAGGTTTGAGAAAGGCCAGAGGAGCCTCAGTTAGATACCGTACAGCTTGGCTAGGAAGAGCCCAACCTCTGGTATTTTTTCTCATGATGGTTTGCACGATGACTAGCGTAACGCGACTCAATGCTCTATGTGAAGAAAAGGCTGCTTTAGTAGTTCGCAACTCGACATCCCTGTGGTTGAATACAACAAATTTGTCTAAGGACAGCACACCCAGGTGTATTCAAGTTATTTCAATAGCAACGGGCACCCGAAAAAACGGACAAACCGCGGGGCAGAACAACAAAGGTTCTAAGCCTAGAGTTTACACTGAACAAAGACCTGGGACAAAATGGCGCCCTCCGGGAGGAGCAAGAACGGGATAAAAGCTCCACGAGCGCTGAATATACACGCGTCCTCCCTCGCCCCGGGCTACGCTCAGGTCAAGCTGGCGTACACTGCTGCATCCAACGAGTGCTGCAGTTAGTCTCCACCCTCGTTTTCCGGCGGTCTTTGCGCACAAGCGCTCGAGGCCATACTCCGGAAGCCAGCTGCGCAGGCGCAACAGGCTCCGCCTCCCACGTATCTGACGCAAGACAGCTGTAATCGGTTCTCAATTTTATCCCGTGTGACCTTGAGTCTTTCCTCCGAAGAAGGACCGGGGCTGTCCGAGGTGCTGCCTTCATACGCCTTTTAACCCCGTCGCCTGTCAGTGAGCCCAGACCCACCGCGACCGGAACGGGAGGACACACTTTTTCCAACCGTCATGTTTCGGAGCACGTTATTGGTACTCTGTAACTCCGGGAGTGGCGGTTAAATAGTCTTTGGTCAGGCGGCGCCGGCGGCGCTTCAGTTTAAGAGCGGGCCTGCAGGTCGCAGTGACCAACTCCCGCCCCCTACCCCACGTGGTTGGAGGTTTCCAGAAGAGTTGCCTCCGCCGCGCCTCGCAGTTCCCGGCTATCCGAGCGCCTGTTTGCTGTCCTGTACTCCACCGTCTAGCCGCCATGATAAGCGCCAGCCGAGCCGCGGCCGCCCGTTTGGTCGGCGCCGCAGCCTCCCGGGGCTCCACGGTAGCCCGCCACCAGGTGAGGAACTGCTGGGCCTTCTCCGAGGGGCTCACGTTCTCGGGCCTCAGTGTGTCAGGCCGCGGCGTTCTGGGTCAGAATCCTCCGGCAGAGAGCTGGAGGAGGAAAGGAAGATAACAGGCCATCTGTGATTAGCGTTGCCGGTTGAGTTCCTTATTTGAAGTTTTGACTCCGTGGCTCGGGCCGTGCAGAGTCACACGCTAAGCGTTTTAGTCTCATCCTGTGAGATAGCGGGTAGTGGTCCTAACAGTCCGTTCTGTGGCTTTTTGGACAGGTTTGTTCTCTTTTGGAAAGGAGCCGCTACTTGTTATTTTCACGAGGGATCCAAGACTAGCTGTCCTTTTACGCAAATGTCCGCTTGTAAGATACAGTGTGTGCAGGGACCCTGTTGCTGTGATGAAATGGAGATAGAAAGGCACCTAAATAATAAGTAGGAAATCATAAGTAGAAGTAGAATCACTAAGTAGAAGGCTCCTTTTTCCTACAGAGGAACATTATGCCCAGTTAGTTGTCCTAAAATCGTTGGTGTAACATTGTCTTCGCTCGTTATTTCAGATCAAATAAAAAACAGTGGAATGGTTGCTCATTATCATCAGAAACCAAAAACGTGTCTTGGGATAACAGGAGTTACATCTCTATTTGCATTCACGTGGGTTTAAGGAAGGCTAGAAGTAGCCTGAGGTTAGGTTGTAACGAATCTCTTCCATCCTGGTTGGAAGCCACTCTTGAAATCCTTTTTTTTTTTTTTTAATTTAACTGCACAAAATTAATCCTAGGCTTTTTAAAGCAGTTGGATGGCAAAGTTATAAGAAGTGTACGGAATAAATCTTAAATCTGTACCTGCAGTACATGCATATTTAGGGCTTAGATGTGAATTGCTCCTGACAATGAAATTGAGAAGCATCTTAATAGTATCTTATATTGCACCTGTTCTCGACCAAGGGCAGTTTTCACCCCAAGGGAACATTTGGCAATATCTGGAGACATTTTTTTGTTGTCACAAGGTGGGGAGAGTAGAGTGCTACTGACTTTTAGTGAGTAGAGGCCAGAAATGCTGCTAAACATGAACAGCCCCTCGCAACAAAGATTTGACTCAGAATGTCAGTACTGAAGTTGAGAAACCCTGTTGTAATGCGATTCAAGACAACTTTATATCGATCTTCTTGGAAAATTTTGTACTATACTAAAATTTCTTTATTTACTACTATAATGCATCTTGTACGTGAAACTATCTTATTTCACTGTGCTTTATACATGGTAGTCCCGCAGTTAACAGAATGAAAGTCTCACAGTTTTAAATGTTCTCTGGAAGAATAATTGGAAGAAGCCCAGTTCTCTTAAGTAGTTGATGGCTGATAAACCTTTTTTTGTTTTTAGGATAGCTGGAACGGCCTTAGTCATGAGGCTTTTAGAATTGTTTCAAGGCGGGATTATGCGTAAGTGTAACTTCATTTTCTCTGAAAGATAATGCATATTGAACACCAAACCAGCTGCCCTAAATTTGATTAACTTTTTTTTTTTTTTTTTTTTTCAGAAAAATATACTACTTACCTGTATTTATTTATAGAATATGTAGTATTCTGTTGTTAATTCCTGTGTCATATATTATTTTCTTACATATTTTTATAGCAATTTTGGAGACCACTATTAAGATAACAATAATCGTGACGTTTTAAATATCTTACAGCTCAGAAGCAATCAAAGGAGCAGTTGTTGGTATTGATTTGGGTACTACCAACTCCTGTGTAGCAGTTATGGAAGGTAAACAAGCAAAGGTGAGCATGAATGATACCTGATGACTCCCCAGTTTGTAGTTTAAAAGCTTCTTTTAGTTTCTCAAAGACTCTTTAAGGTGAACCTTTTGTGCTTAATTGTATGGTGCTGACTGCTGAATGGATTTGACTTCCCAGGATAGAGTTTGTGTCTCCTGGTATAGAGGTTTGACCATTAGGTTTTGTTGGGGTGACTTGCACTGTTGATTACTCCTGTAGTCAGAATCTTGAATTTTTGTAAGTCAGTCAAACTGGTTGCAGAAACAGGCTAGAAGCAAGTGGAGCTCCAGGGAAGCCATGGGCTACATCCTAAATATGAAGCATGTTCTTAGGATCTCTACTGTCTCCAGAAGTAGGTATTTACTGTGACAGCATTCACAGAGCAGTAAAGCATGCCTATTAGTACTGTTCTTGAGCATCTGTTTTGTGATTTGGGACTTGTTTTATCTCTTAAACTTTTGATGCACAGACACCAGTGATGACTGGAACTTCATTTCGTGTCTTACCTTGGATGACAGGTGCTGGAGAATGCCGAAGGTGCCAGAACAACCCCTTCAGTTGTGGCCTTTACAGCAGATGGCGAGCGACTTGTTGGCATGCCAGCCAAGCGGCAGGCTGTCACCAACCCAAACAACACATTCTATGCCACCAAGCGTCTCATTGGCCGCCGATACGATGACCCTGAAGTGCAGAAAGACATGTGAGTAATAGCAAAAACAGTTGTTTGCAAGCGCCAGAAGAATCGTTAAGCACTTTGATTAGGATCCCCGGGTATAAGCCCTGCCCCTCTCAAAAGGGTATCACTTTTAAAAAAAATTCACTTCTGCCTTCAGAGATTAATGTTTGCTATGTATTAACATGATTATTTGAAGATTGGACAAGGCATTTCTGAGCCATATAATTTGGTGTTGAACGTGCATGTAAGGTAGATCACGGCATAGGTGCCATCAAGTGTTGATGTCTATGCAGAAAAACAAAAACTTGGGGAGGGGGTTGATCCCCCCCAACTAAATACATTGTAAGCATAGGTAGAGTTTCCTGTTGTGTAAATCTTGTTTTGTGGGAAGTAAAGACGGAAGCTTGCATGTTGCTGTGATGCTGAACAGGTTTCATCAGAGCTTCCAGACTAAGATGGACTAGGAAGAAATACATGGTGACCTACTTCTGAAAATCAGCCAGTGAAAACCCTATCACCCCATGGATTAGGGGCTGACTCAGTGTTAGCTAACAACAGCAAAGTGTTCATGTTTTGTCAGGATGTTTTTATGTGTTAGTGATTACATTCTAAGAATTTTCATCAAATGAATTCCTGAACTTCTCATTTGTTGGCCATGGTCTCTTGGGTAGAGGGCGGACATTCATGATGTATGGTAATGGTGTGGTTGGTTGCACTGGCAAGTTTTTTCAAGTACAGTTTTTACGTCTTTCAGTAAAAATGTTCCCTTTAAAATTGTCCGTGCCTCCAACGGTGATGCCTGGGTTGAAGCACATGGAAAACTCTATTCTCCAAGTCAGATAGGAGCATTTGTGTTGATGAAGATGAAAGAGACTGCAGGTGAGTAGAGTTGAGTTTACATCTGGGGGAGTTCAAAGAACTGGGTGGTTCCTCTGAGATCACTAGCTTCCATATCCCAGTGTCCGTTAGATAATAAGCTTGTGGTGTCTTTTGTACAGAAGACCTAGGAAAGGCAAAACTTTGTTATTCTTCATACTTTCTTACCGTTGCTTCCCCCCACCCCCAGTAGGGAGGTGTAGTGTTCTATATTGAAAGCCAGAACAACTATACATTGAGCTCTGGTCCCTGTTAGGTAAAACTTAGAACTTCCCGTTTGAAGAAACTGGTGACCGTTTAAGGTCTGACAGTAGGTCATTGATGATGAAGGACATTTCTGAGCATGTGTTCATGTTTGGTAGCTTGATTAACCTTTTTTAAAACGTTAAAGATGAGCTCTAGGGTTTTCAACCAGTATTGTAGTATTTTCTTAAAAGATGTCTACATTTTAGCTCACATGCTGAGAAACCAGAGTGTGTTGCTTATGGCTCCAAAAAAGGGTGATACAGTTGTTAGGATGTATTAGTAATTCTGTTGCCTACTTTATCTGACAAAATAACATTATTTAATTTTATTATTTATTCTTTTCCAGAAAATTATTTGGGGCATGCAGCAAAAAATGCTGTGATCACAGTCCCAGCTTATTTCAATGATTCTCAGAGACAGGTGAGGTCAATTAGCATTCTTACACATGAAAATTAATGGTACTTGGGAGACAAGGCTGAGAAAATGCTATTTTTTTGTTTGTTTTCTATAGGCCACTAAGGATGCTGGCCAGATATCTGGACTAAATGTGCTTCGGGTGATAAATGAACCCACAGCTGCTGCTCTGGCCTATGGTCTAGACAAGTCTGAAGATAAAATGTAAGTTTGTGCAGTAAATTCCACCTGAATGTGTGAAACTGAGTTTATGGAGTCATGAAACTTACTCTCAGTTGTCATCTTGATTTATTTGTGGTTGAGCTTCGTACTTAGACTGAAAATGTACTACCTTCATCTTGAGGCCATTTTTCATTCATTTCAAAATCATTCCTTTACTTATTTTTAAGTACTGGGCCATGATGATTCTTGCCTGCCTTGGTATGCATGTTGGCAAGTATTCATCCAAGAGTGTTGTTGATTATGGTCAGTTTCACAGTTTCTGAAAAGAAAAGAATTTATTTTATTTTAGCTGTGTGTGTGTGTTTACATGTTGGCAGTTAGGGCCGTGTGTTAACAGACATGTCATTTGGACAGTTGTAAAAATTTCGTTACTGCTTATTATCTACCTAAGGAAGAGAGGTTTGTGTTCATTTGGTTATTGAAATTTATACCCTTGTGGTAAGTTTTGTTCCTTAATTCCTTCTTTTTTATTTTTAGCATTGCTGTATATGATTTAGGTGGTGGAACTTTTGATATTTCTATCCTGGAAATTCAGAAAGGAGTATTTGAGGTGAAATCCACCAATGGAGACACATTCTTAGGTGGAGAAGACTTTGACCAGGCCTTGCTACGACACATTGTAAAGGAATTCAAGAGAGAGGTTAGTTACCGGTGTAGTTAGTGTGTAGATGTTGGGATATTGAGAATTTCCTTGTTCAGTTTGCTGTTTGCTTCATTTACATTTTTTTGCCCTTTATAGAGAATGATTTCTATTACTTTTCAGGTTCAGTGGCTTGACTGAACTATTCTGGTTATTGTCGTTCATATTGGTTGTAGATTTGTGTGTTTTATCCTGCTTTTTGTTTCATTTGGTTATGTCTGAGCAGGCAGGCTGTGCGTTCTTTGTTGTTTGCTCGTCTGTGGGCATGATAATTGTCATCCCCTTCTCCAATGGACAGGGTCAGTCACTCAGGTATGGTACAGCAGAGCAGGTCCAGCTGAAGGGGAGTTGCTGGGATAGGTTTTTTGTGGCATGTACCAGGGCTGACAGTGCAGACTGGGAATCAGTGCAGAGCAGGTTCCAGTAGGCTGTGCCTGTGTTGCGTGGGAGCGTGATGTTCAGCACACGGTGCAGTTAGGCAGGAAGGAGGGGGTAGGTTGTGATGTGTGGAGCTAAGATGGGTGTGGGAATTATGAGAGAGGGGAGAGAGGAACCGGAGACAAAGACACAAACAAAAAAGAGTGCTAAGGGAGCTTGTTATTGGAGTGGAGAGATGAGAGACTGAGAAATGGAGGGGGGAAGGAAAAGGGTAAAAGAAAAAATAAACTGTGAAACTGGAAATGAAGAAAGAAAAAATGGGAATAAGAGAGAGACGAAAACTAAACAAAAAAATGAAAAAACCAAAAACAAAAAAGAAATGTCCCCAGGGATATCCCTGTGCATCTGTGCAGAGTAACGGACTATGTCTTTCATATTGGGAACAAACAGCGGAGTTAAAAGGATATGGCAATCATTGTACAATATTGGAAAAAGAATTGTAGGAACTGCCTTTTTGAGCTAGAATTCTAGGGCTAGAAAGAACCAAGCATCAGTTCATCTTATGTAATCCAGGTACAGGTAGGTTATTTTTCCTTACAGATTTTTAAGAGAAATAAACAGTAATTCTTTTTGCTTGCTTGTAAAAGTATGACTCCACTTTGTGTTGTTCCAACTTCTTACTGCAGTTTAACATCTGCTTAATACTTGTGTTGTTTATCTTCCCTTTGTAGTCAGGGGTTGATTTGACCAAAGACAACATGGCACTTCAGAGGGTGCGGGAAGCTGCTGAGAAGGCCAAATGTGAACTCTCCTCATCTGTGCAGGTGAGATGTGGAAAAGTCACGGCAGTCTTGATGGGTATTTTCATTCTGAGTCTGTTGAATAGCATGTCCTAATTGGTCTAGTGTCAGTTTGGTTTTTTTGTAGTTTTCTGGCTGGTGGAAAAGCCATTTATGAGTAAAAGAGCAATATGGTCTTTAGTTTGTTTTATACAGATGAGCTGAAAATTTTTAACCACCCAAATCAGAAGTTGTGTTTACTGGAGCCAAATAATTATATTGATATGTAAATACAAGTGCACACACTTCTTTGCCTTTAAGTTAAAGACGTTGATGTTACTGCTTTGTATTGATATGTAGTATAGTAATGTATAAAATTAAAATTGTTAGCCTGGAATTGCTGAGGCTCTCAGAACTGCTACTGTCTTCACTTTAAAACATTTCGTCTTGTGAATGGGAGCCTCTAATTGGCCTTTTTTTAATTATTTCAGTCACCAATCTAGAAAATGAGGTTTGAAACCAGGTTTATATGTCTGCACAAGTTTTCCTCTGTGAGCATCAGATTTGTTCAGCTTCTGTTTAAGGTGTCAGCGTGATTTGCGGTTTTGAGAGGTGGAGCTTCACTTTGTCTTAACGAATAAGAACAGAATTATACAAACTATATTAGGTCTGGGTCAGAGACCCACCAAGATGGAAAGCAGGAGAACTATTTTCAGGTTCTTGGTTGACAACAGGAGAGCAGAACTTGTGAATACTGTAGTTGTTACTTGGATCTCCCACACTGGGAAGGGAAGAGGTATTTATAGAAGCTGTCATTGTGTTGGTAGAGTGGTTGCTGCTAATTAACCATCAATCAAACCAGGTTTTTTGTTTGTTTGTTTGTTTTTAAGCGTCTGTGAGGAGTGTCAAAATTATATAAACTCATCCATGGAGGTGCTTTGTCTTTGCTGTTATATGAGATGGCAGAACTTTGCAATATGATCGTTAGCTTTGAGATTAAAATATGCAGCACTGCCAGACGATAGCTGGTAATTCTTTCCAGGGACTTGACGCTTTTTCTTTTTCTTTTTTTAAATTTTTTGTATTGTACTTCAGGAGAAGGTTTACAGAACAAATACTTTCTCATTAAACAATAGTGCGCATTGTTTTGTGACGTTGGTTAACAACGCCACAACATGTCAACACTCTCCCTTCTCGACCTTGAGGACTTTTTTTTTGGTGAAAATATACATAGTGAAAGTTACGCCATTTTGGAAGTTTCTACATGTACAATTCAGTGACGGTGATTACATTCTTCAAGTTGTGCTGCTATTCTCACTGTCCTTTTCCAAATTATTCCATCACCATTATCTTCAACTCACTGTCCCCTAGGCTTCCCATCAAACCTTTTGAGTTGCTGTTGTCAATTTGATCTCACATCGATAATTCTTTTTTTTTTTTTTTTTGGTACCGTAGATGAAGGTTTGCAGAACAAATAGTTTCTCATTAAACAGTACACATATTGCCACGTGACAGTGGTTAACAGCCCCATGACATGTCAACACTGTCCCTTCTCTATCTTGGGTTCCCTATCACCAGCTTTCCTTTCCCCTTCTGCTTGCTAGTCCTTGTCCCTGGACTGCTGTGCCTCATTAGTCCTGTTTTGTTTTATGAGGCTGTCCAGTCCCCGGCCGAGCGGTGAACTTCAGGAGGTGCTTCGCCACTGAGCTAAAAGGGTGTCCAGGGGGCATACTCTTGGGGTTTCTCTAGTCTGTCAGGCCAGTAAATCTTGTCTCTTTTTTTGTGAGTTAAAATTCTGTACTACATCCTTTTCCAGCTCTGTCCAGGACCCTCTATTATGATCTTGGTCAGAGCAGTCAGTGGTGGTAGCCAGGTACCATCTAGCTATACTGGACTCAGTCTGGTGGAGGCGGTGGTAACTGTGGTCCATTAGTCCGTTGGACTAATCTTTTCAAACTGTGTTATGCCAGTTGAGCTAGGTGTTCCCCGAGACCATAGTCCCCACAGCCCTTCGCCCAGCAATTCAGTCCCTCCGGGAGTTTGAAAGTGTTTATGGAGCTTCCATGACCTTTCCTTGAACAAGTTGTGCTGGCTTCCCCAGTGATGTGTACTGTCTTAGCCTTCACCAAAGTTACCACTTATCTATTTGGTTCCCCCCACCCCACCCGTCCCATCCCTTGTAACCAGCAAAGATTGTTTCTTTTTGTGTGTAAACCTTTACACGACTTATACAGTAGAGGTCTCATACAATATTTGTCCTTTTGATTGACTTATTTCACTCAGCATAATGTTTTTCAGTTTCATCCATGTTATGAGATACTTCACAGATTCATCATTGTTCTGTATCTTTGTATAATACTCCATTGTGTATATGTACCATAGCTTGTTTATCCGTTCATCTGTTGATGGGCATCTAGGTTGTTTCCATCTTTTTTGCTATTGTGAACAAGTGCTTCAGTGAATATGGATGTGCATATGTCTATTTGTGTGATGGCTCTTATTTCTCTAGGATATATTCCTAGGCGTGGGATTGCATTTTGTAGTGCATTTTTTTGTGGTGCTGACGTTTTCTTTGTGCCTCTTACTCTTCTGTGCTACGTTCCTTTTGTTTGTGGTTTGTTTTTTTTTTTTTCCATTTCTTTTGCTTTTATAGGTTTTGTTTTTATTGAGACTTTATGTTTTTCTTCTTTACTTTGATGAGTAGGTTTGTTAACTTTCTTTGTGGTTACCTTGAAATTGACCCTTATCTTCCTAGATTTGAACCAGTCTATTATTACTTGGTATCCCTTGATTTCCTCTCCATTAGAAGGTTCTATACCTATACCGTTTATTCCCTCTTTTATTGTTTTGATGCTGTTGTCATTTACAGATTAACCTCTCTGGTCCCCTTTTGTAATTCTTTGGGTTTTGCATAGTCCTTAAGAGTTCATTTCCTAGGTTGGTGTCCTGGCTAGTACAATCCTGTGTCCTATATTCAGCCTGTGGTCTGATACTGTTTTTTCTCAGATTGAAGGACTTCCCTTTAATAAGTCTTGTAAGTTTGGTTTGGTTTTTACATTGTCTTTTAATTTCTGTTTATCTGGAAATGACCTAATTTCACCATCATATTTGAAGGAGAGTTTTGCAGAATATATTATTCTTGCCTGGCAATTTTTTTCTTTCAGTTTTTAAATATGTCATCCCATTACCTTCTTGCCTGCATGGTTTCTGCCGAATAATCCGAGCTTAGTCTTATTGTTTTTCCTGTGTATGTGACTTTTGTTTTTCTCGAGCTGCTCTCAGGAGTCTTTGTCTTTGATTTTAGCAAGTGTGATTATGGTATGCCTTGGTGATTTTCTTTTGGGGTCTATCCTGTATGGGGTTCATTGAGCTTCTTGGATGGTCAGTTTTTCATCTTTCATGATTTTGGGGAAGTTTTCTGTCAGCAGTTCTTCAGTGATCCTCTCTGTTTTTTCCCCCTGTTCTGGAACTCCAGTCACTCGCAGATTTTTGCTTTTGATTGTATCCCACATAATTCTCAGGGTTTCTTCATTTTTCTTTGTTCTTTTTTCTGATTTTTCCTCAGAGTTGTATCTAAGTGTTTTTCTTCAGTTTCTCTGATCCTGTCTTGCATTGTTTCAAACCTCCTCCTCAGCCCTTCTGTGACACTGTCCATTTCTGAAATCTTGTTTATCTTTTGGATTTCTAATTGTAGTTTTTGTATGATTTCTAGTTGTTAATTTATTTGAGCATTTTGTTCCTGTATTTCTTGAATTCTTCCATTTATTTTGTCTGTATTTTCCATGAATTTGTCTATTTTTTCCTCGTCTGTTTTTTGCTTCAACTCTTCAATAATTCTGAATATTAGAGATTTGATATCTCTTATCAGTTAGGTCTAGTGCCTTTTCTTCTGCTGGAAGGTCATCTGGTATTTTATTTTGGACACCTACTGGAACCATCCTGTCCTGTTTTTGTAAATGTTTTGATATTGTCTGCTGTCTTCGGGGCATTTGGTGTTTTTTTTCCTTGTTTACTGATTGTAGATTTGTTTGTTTTGTCCTGCTTTTTTGTTTCATTTGGTTACGTCTGAGCAGGCAGGCTGTGCGTTCTCTGTTGTTTGGTCGTCTGTGGGTGCGATATTTTTCACGTCCTTCTCCAATGGGCAGGGTCAGTCACTCAGGTATGGTACAGCAGGGCAGGTCCAGCTGAAGAGGAGTTGCTGTGATAGGATCTTTATGGCACGTACCAGGGCTGACAGTGCGGACTGGGAATCAGTGCAGGGCAGGTTCCAGTAGGCCGTGCCTGTGCTGCTTGGGAGTGTGATGTTCAGCACGTGGTGCAGTAAGGCAGGAAGGAGGGGGTAGGTTGTGATGTGTAGAGCTAAGATGGGTATGGGAAAGATGAGAGAGAGGTGAGAGGAACAGGAGCCAAAAACATTCACGCAAACAAAAAAGAGTACTAAGGTAGCTTGTTAGTGGAGTGGAGAGATGAGAGAGTGAGAAATGGGGGGAAAAAAGAAAGAAAAAAAAAGGTAAAAGAAAAAAATGAATAAATTGAGCAACTTGAAATGAAGAAAGACAAAAAAGGAAATAAGAGAGAGAAGAAAACTAAACAAAGAAATAAAAAGAAAAAAACAAGAAATGCCCCCAGGTATGTCCCTGTGCATCTGCACAGAGTAAGGGACTAGCTTCTAAGCTGCGTGGTACTGCCTGGCTAGAAGGGGCTCCCAGGCTGAGAAAAGAAAAAACAAACAAATCAAAACAGAACAAATCAGAGAAAACAAACGAAAAAGCCCCGGGGGTCCCACCAGCGTGGCAGCAGTTTCACAGTCAAGTGGTGTTTTGTAGCTGTTCAGGAAGAAGCAAAGATGGCGCACGGAGCCAGGTATTTGAGAGGAAGGAGGGGGAGGTGGTGAGAGGTAAGGAAGGAATCTAAAGAAGCTGAAAAAAGCAAGACCAGCAGCCGACAAACGGCACTCAGGGAGCTGGCCAGTGCAGGCAGGTGGAATCTAAGTGGCACTGGAGGGAAGCTCGTGCTTCCCAGCCAGTAGGCTGTGGCTGCAAGAAGCAGAGGAGGCTAAGTCGGGGTGAAGAAGGGTTGGGGGGTGGGAAAGCCTGTATCGCGGGTTACTGGTTGTTGTCTCCTGCTGGAAGCTCCGTGAAGCTGCTTTCTCATACCTCCTGTTCGCTGATCTCCGACAGGAGTCCAAGATGGCGGATCCATGCTGCGGTATCTGATAGGGGATCTCTGCACGTATCTCTCCTTGCACTCTGTTCTCGGTCAGTTTCTTATTCCATTCGGTGCTTGGCTGAGTTCTTTATCTCTTGATTTTGATGCTTAGGTTTCAGGATTGACGTGTGACTCTACTTGACTTAGTTTTTCTGATCTTTGCTGCGGAGGGATGTCGTGGTGCTTCTGACTATAGCACCATGTTGCCTGGAAGTGGGACTTGACACTTTTTGGGGGGGAATGTTGGAAGAAGTTTTAATTTGTGTGGCTGTATCCTATTGATAGGCATTTGGATTGCTTTCCAGCATTTTGCTACTATAGCAAAATATACTAAGTATGAGCATCCTATACATTCTTATTGCACACTTGTGAAGGTAAACCTGTAGGATAAATTCCTGCAAGCATTTATTACTCTCTTAGCATTTACAGTGTGGTGTGGGGAGATGGACATTGATCATAAAATTATGTAAGTAAATGTCAAACCAGAAGCAGTGTAATTTCAAGATTTAGAATGCAGACTTTGCAGCTTATATACTTACACACCAGTGTTCATTGCAGCAGTGTTCACAATAGTGAAAAGGTGGGAAAATCCAAGTGTCCATCAAAGAATGAATGGATAAACAAAGTGTAGTATATACACACAATGGAGTACTATTCGGCCATAAAGAGAAATGCAGTTCTGATACGTGCTGTAACAGATGAACCTTGAAAACATGCCAAGTCAAATAAGTCAGACACAAAAGTAGAAATGTTGTATGATCCCACTTACATGAAATACCTAGACAAGGCAAATGATAGAGATTGAAGTTTATTAGTGGTTACCAGGGGCTGGGGGAGGGGAAAATGCAGGTTCTGCAGTCAGACTGCTGGGGTTCAAATCCCTATTTCATCACTTACTGTGTGACCTTGGGTGAATTACTTAACATTTGTTTGATTTGTTACCTATAAGATGAGGGTAATAATGGTTCCTTCCCCGCTTAAGAGTTGTGAGGATTACCAAATTATTAATACATATAACGTGCTTACAACGTGTAGTAAATAAGTACTGTAAGTGTAAGCTATTATTAATTTTAACAAATGGTACAAAAGAAAGCCTTTTAATAGAGGAACCTGACCTAGGTGTTTGGCATACCAGACTAGCTTCTCTGAAAGATGAGATAACCAAGAAAAAGATAATGGGGACAGACAGCGTGTGTAAGGCTCTGAAGTGAGGAGGAGATGGCCTGAGAGAGGGCCAGCATGACCTAAGTGCAGTGAGGGTGAGAGAGCATGGAAGATGAGGCTAGAGGCTTTTTAGATTTGGGATTTGGTATGTCTCCTGAGATGAAATTAGTATAAACCACTGGAGAGTTTTAAGTTGGGGAAGTAATATTTTCTTTTTTGTTGTTTGTTTTGTTTTTAATCGTGCTTCAGATGAAGGTATACAGAGCAAGTTAGTTTCTCATTAAGCAATACACATACTTAGTTTGTGACATTGGTTGCCAACCCCACAGTGTGTCTCACACTCCGTTTCTCGGCCTTGGGTTCTCCGTTATCAGCTTTCCTATCCCCTCCTCCCTTCTCGTCCTTGCCTGTGAGTTAGTGTGCCCATCTAGTCTCGCTTTGTTTTATGGGCCTGTCTAATCTTTGGCTGAAAGGTGAACCTCAGGAGTGACGTTAGTACTGAGCTAAAAGGGCGTCTAGGGGCCATACTCTCAGGGTTTCTCTGGTCTCTGTCAGACCTGTAAGTCTGGTCTTTTTTTGTGTGTTAGGATTTTGTTCTACATTTATCTCCAGCTCTATCCAGGACCCTCTATTGTGATCCCTGTCAGGGCGGTCAGTGGTGGTAGCTGGGCACTATCTAGTTGTGCTGGGCTCAGTCTGGTAGAGGCTGTGGTAGTTGTGGTCCATTAGTCCTTTGGACTAATCTTTCCCTTGTGCCTTTGGTTTTCTTCACTCTTCCTTGCTCCAGATGAGGTAAGACCAGTGGCCGCTAACAAGCTTTTAAGATCCTAGACACTATTCACCAAAGCAGGATGTTGAACATTTTCTTTATAAACTATATTATGCCAATTGAGCTAGATGTCCCCTGAGACTATGGTCCCCTACCCTCAGCCCAGTAATTCAGTCCCTCAGGGAGTTTTTATGTGTCTATGGAACCTCCACGACCTTGCCTTGGTAGAGTTGTGCTCGCTTGCCCAGTATTCTGTACTGTCTAACCTTTCACCGAAGTTACCACTTATCTATTGTCTATTTAGTGTTTTTCCCTCCGCACCCCTCCCCTCCCTCGTAACCATCAAAGATTTTTTGTGTGTAAACCTTTTCATGAGTTTTTATAATAGTGGTCTCATACAGTATTTGTCCTTTTGTGATTGAGTTATTTCATTCAGCATAATGCCTAGAGGTAATATTTTGACTTGTGGAAAGCACTCTAGCTAAGGTGGAGTGGAGAATTGTTTGGTGAGTGGTCCTGTGGCAGAGGCAGCCTGAGTGGATATAGGAAGATGCTGGGAGGTTATTGTAGCACACCAGCTGATGAGAGAGGAACAGAGTGTGGTAGTGAGAGATGAGTGATGGATTTTAGAGAGGAGGAGGTGGTAAGCAGGACAGAACTTTGGGATGTTTGAGAGTTGGTATTCCTAGAATTTTTCAGTTTGTCATGAACTTTTAGAGTTTAGTTTTGCACTCATAACAGTAGCCACATGTGGGTGTTTAAATTAATTAAAATTAGATAAAGTTAAAAATTCAGTTTCTCAGTTGTACTGCCTCAGTTCAGTGGTTCAGTGTCTATATGTGGCTAATGGCTAGTGAATTGAACAGCACAGATAATGGATAATATTAGTTTATATAATCAACGTTTTGCAAAGAAAGAAGGAAATTGTCAACAGTGTCCTCTAAAGCAATACCCCGTATCGCTATTTTATCACTATTTCTACAGAGATTTGTTAACGGCAATTATTTATTAAGCATTTAACTGTCCAGGGTTTTTCTCCTGAAAAAGTGGTTAAGGATCTGGTCCCCTTAGTCTTTGCTTCTGACCTTGCTTTGATGTGAAGTTGGAGGGGAGTCAAAAGCAATTCCAGTACCGATGATTCACCCCTGGGACCGCTGTTTTCGGCATAATCGGTGGTAGATTTTGTTAGTCTAAATATTCTTACACATTATAAGATCACATGCCTTACTGGAATGTCGAGTTTATTAAATACTGGATGCTACATAGTGTGGCTGTAGCAGTGTTCGCTGCTCCCCGCAAATGTGACGGCAGTACAAGTCAGTCCTTGTACTTGTTTTTAGTAAGAACATTTCTGTAGCTTTCTTGCCATCTTCCTGAAACTTATAAAGTCAGGGTTGGTGGCAGGTTATTTCTTTCAGAGCAAAGCTTTTGACGTTTTTCTTCGTGTACATGGGATACTTTTAAAACTTGATGAAAGGGAAAGCATTGATAGTATGATCCTAAATGTATGTTTAGTGGCAGGATAGTTCTTTATTTCCTGAACTGAGATATTTCTGCCTTGTCTAGTCTCTTCTCTTTTGTTAATATAAAACCCATTGCTGAGGAGTCGATTCAGACTCATAGTGACCCTATAGGACAGAGTAGAACTGCCCCCATAGAGTTTCCAAGGCTGTAAGTCTTCACAGAAGGAGATTCCCACAGCATTCTCCTGTGGAACAGCTGGTGGGTTCAAACCACTGACATTTCAGTTAGCAGCTTAGCGTTTTACCGCTGCACCACCAGGGCTCCTTTTAATAATTGTGGACCTCATTAGAACAGATTCTGTGGTGCTTGTCTCTGGGGAGATAAGAGGTTGCATCTTAAAGAGTCACTGTTTGGTGGCTGTTCATTTAAAGTAGATCTTACCCTGTCTATGGCTTTCCAAGTTTTCTTGTCCTATAGTATGATCTTACATTTAACTGAAATAAACTTAACCACCTCTGGTGTCCCGACTAACATGCAGTTAAACACTTCCTTTGCAGACTGACATCAACTTGCCATATCTTACAATGGATGCTTCTGGACCCAAGCATTTGAACATGAAGTTGAGCCGGGCTCAATTTGAGGGGATTGTCACTGACCTAATTAGGAAGACTATCGCCCCATGCCAAAAAGCCATGCAGGATGCAGAAGTCAGCAAGAGTGACATAGGAGAAGTGATTCTTGTTGGTGGCATGACTAGGATGCCCAAGGTATGGACCCATGAAATTCCTGGCATAGAGAGGGCCAGCACATAATGTTTTCTTGGGACAGGTGGCTTATGTTGTATATCCGTTGCTGTTCAGTTGATTCCAACTCATAGTGACCCTATGTTGTGTAGGTATATACAGGATGACCTGAAAGGGGGATGAGTTTGTGCCCTTACTAAAGAGTTCTTCGCGGCCTTTTTTAATTCAAGGGTATAAGAAAGGGCATTAGAAGGACAGAATGTCTTTGTGGTGATAGTAGGGAGGGTCCTAAACTTAAGTCTCACAAAAAGTTTAAGAATGAAACAATGTTTGAGATCAGAGGTAGCTTAAAACCTTGGTACTAACTAGTCTTGAGGAGCTTTTGGACAGATGTCTATGCAGTATAGTGTCAGGGGTTTCTAATTGCATCTCTTACAACGAAGATTTGTGCAGTGATGCATTTTATTCATCAGTACATCATTCTGAAAAGACAGGTGTGTAGAAAACTAATGACTGAGCACAGAACCTGTTGGAGGTATAATTCTTGCTTTGTAGCCTAAGCAGAATTGTCTTGGTCCTAAGTTGATGACCTGAATATTTTCTTAATTTTTCTTTTGGAATACAGGAGCTTAGGAAAATATGAACAGAGTAAGCCTGGTAGGGGGCTTTAGCCAGGAGGATACCTTAGTATTAGTAAATTATTCCAGATAATATTCAAATAGCATTTTTTTTTAGTGCTAGTAAAATAACCTGGCAGTGGGGGAGGAGACGACACACACCCTACATTGGCACCAATGTTGAATTATTACTAGGCTTCTTTTAAATTGGTCTTTAGCTGATGGGTGGACGTGGAGGACTTGGACTGTACAATTTCTAAGTTCCCTTGCCTTGCATCTTCTAAAGTGTGTGATAAATTTATATTGGGTCATTAACAAAAACTTAACTAGAAGTATAATTTGAGTAAACATTCTTAGATCTGAAACAACCTGTCCTGAGATTGGCTGGGGCTTGGGACAGAAATGCTCTCTCTCCTTCTTCCCAGGCAGTGGCCCTGAGTAGTGGGTGACAGATTCTTTCTTCTTGATGCTCAGGTTCAACAGACTGTGCAGGATCTTTTTGGCCGAGCCCCAAGTAAAGCTGTTAATCCTGATGAGGCTGTGGCCATTGGAGCTGCCATTCAGGGAGGTGTGTTGGCTGGTGATGTCACAGATGTGCTACTCCTGGATGTCACTCCCCTGTCTCTGGGTATTGAGACTCTGGGAGGTGTCTTTACTAAACTTATTAACAGGAACACCACTATTCCAACCAAGAAGAGCCAGGTAAGAATCACCCCTCCTTACCTTGTCACAGAGACATTAGCTTCTGTGACAGATGTGATTGCAATCATTTTAGTGAACTTTTCCAGAAAACTTCGCTTTTTGGTAATAGTCCAGACTAGTTGACTTTGGGTATTGAGAATTTTTTTTGTTCCTGGAAAAGTTCTCCTTACCTGTCAGCCAGCAGTAATGATTATAGGGAGGGCATTGATAGTGTCTCTTTCACAGGATTAATGTAACTTGCCAAAAGGAGCCCCAGCGTTTGGGACTGATTCCTTGTACTCTTTCTGTTCTTAAAGGCACTGTAAAAAAAAAAAAAGCCTGAGCAGGACTAAGGGAGTGTGTGCTTATGGCTGAATGATGGGGTGCACTGGGGCCCCAAGATACCAAGCAGGGCAATTTGGAGATGGCTTGGTCTTAAAGTATTAAGACGACTTATTATGTCCTGGCTTTTCCAGTCTTTTTTTCCCTGAAAAATTGTGGCTGTTGCTGTATTTGTGCAATGATGTATTTGCCAACACATCATTCTGAAGAAAAGTATGTGTGGTGACTTTCTGTGACTGAGCACAAGATATATCTCCTTTCTCTGACACGTTTCCACAGATGAGCATGTTTCAGCATCTTGTTTTTTAGCTGCTTCACTTGAGGCTTCTGTGCTAATGCTGCATCTTTGTAAAATGCGTTTGCTTGACGGAAATAATAGTTACTGTGTGCCCTTTTGCTGTCCGAATCCTACTCCTGTTCCCTGCAAAGACTTAAGCCTTTGTTTTGAACATAGTGTACGTTTAGGACCTTTACAATGTTGGGATGTGAATTTCTATTTCTGGCTTCCGTTTTGTCTGCAAAAGGGAAGTAGTTTAATCACACTGCCAACCCAGGAAGTTTCCTTCCTCCCTAGGTATTTTCTACAGCTGCTGATGGACAGACTCAAGTGGAGATTAAAGTGTGCCAGGGTGAGAGAGAGATGGCTGGAGATAACAAACTTCTTGGACAGTTTACTTTGGTAGGTATTGTGAATTCTGGATATTGTGCTCCTTAATCTCTTCACTATAAAGTTAGACTATATTCTGTTCTCTAAAAATAAGACAATAAACTGTTGACATACATAGACATGTGCCATGTTCTTAAGAAGGTATGCAGAGGAATTCACCAATGGCTTCACTTTTTACCTGAAAACCTTGCTTGTTCTTGTTGGTTAGGAACTTCATCAAGAAGTGGATAAATATCTCAAAACTATTGCCCTAAAATAATCTTTAAATCTTAAACCAGAAATATCCCCTAAGTCTTCTTAAAACCATAGTTTAGCTTAACTAGTAAAGAATGTCTGCCTTGAGCATTGTGTTCTTTCAAGATCTATCTATATGGGATCAGAGTGACAACAGCAACTCGAAAGATTAGACAGGAACCTTAGGGAGCAGTGAATTTATGTTAATGGGTGAGGAACAACTTAGAAAAGGAGGGTGAGAGTGGTTGCACAACTCGAAGGATGTAATCAGTATCAGTGAATTGTCCACGTAGAAAATGTTGGTGTATGTTTTTGCTGTGTATATTCTCAACAAAAAAATAAATCATTAACCACTCCCCCCACCAAAAAAAAAATAGTTGATAATTAAGAGCCAGGGAAATAATGCAGAAATAGTGCTAGCTGAGAGGAATACCTGATTTTTCCTGATTACTAATTTAAAAGGCATTTGATTTCATTCCTGGTTTCTGATCATTGCTTTATTGGTTCTTTGTGAGATGAATAGTGGTGGGGAGATTTGTTAATTTACTGCACCCCCAGATACATGCAGTCATTAGTATGGTTGCTTGTTATAGCCAATCTTCACTGGTATGATCCCTTTTCATTAGGCAGCAACGAAACTACTACCCTCACTTGTAAGTTTGGGGTTTTGTGCATTTAATTAAATGAAGATCTTACATGTTACTCCCAGGAATCAAGTGAATTAGTCCCCCAGAAGACTGTATAGGTTTGGAAATGTAGCACTGGACCCCTCTGTGAGTGGAGCTTATTCTGGATATTTTTGGATTTTAGATTGGAATTCCCCCAGCCCCTCGTGGAGTCCCTCAAATTGAAGTTACATTTGACATTGATGCCAACGGGATTGTACATGTTTCTGCCAAAGATAAGGGCACAGGACGTGAGCAACAAAGTAAGTCCTCTTATTTATCAGATTGTAAGAGTGGGGTAAGGGACCTTAGAGTTCCTTTGTTAGGAACTAAAGTCTCTAGGTTGTACCCAGTCTTAGGGTAAGATGCCCCTTTTCTACTCTGTTTTAAGATTCACATTAACAAGTGTGTTTATTCCCCCAAACAGGCAAGCACCAAGCCTCTGGATTATTAAAGTTCCAGTAGGCAGACCAGTTGGTCTTTGTATATTTCAAACCTTTGATTTCTTGTTTACTGTAGGACGACAGGGTATTCTCCTTCTTCCTAATTTGCATCAAGATTGGCTACTCTGAGCAGGAGTACTCTTTTTCTTAATGTGGTAGAGGAATAAGAGGCATATACTTTACTGGGGAACTAATAAAATACTTTTTTTTTTTTTAAATTACAGTTGTGATCCAGTCTTCTGGTGGGTTAAGCAAAGATGATATTGAAAATATGGTTAAAAATGCAGAGAAGTATGCTGAGGAAGACCGGCGAAAGAAGGTGATCACTTTCAGCCTTCTCATTTCTGAGCTTCTTAATCTTTGTAAAGGTGGGAGGTAAAAGTAGGGGTTTGGACATGTGTCATTGAACTTACCTCCTCCTTTGATCATAACTCTTGCTGGAATCCCTTTCTTACTTCTTCCCTTATCAAAATTCTCATGCTACAGAATCCAGCTCAAATCCTTCTTGAAGCTGTCACAGACTACCCCACACCACAGCAGTTTCTCCCTTTTACTGTTTTTACTCTGTAACTGTAAGCACTTTGTATGTACTAGTCAGCATATTGTCTTGCCCAGTGTGGACACTGAGCACACTTTGTTGATTGGGAAATCTTCATTTGTACCAAACTTCTAATATGTTTCAGGAACGAGTTGAAGCAGTTAACATGGCTGAAGGAATCATTCATGACACAGAAACCAAGATGGAAGAATTCAAAGACCAATTGCCTGCTGATGAGGTGAGTTCTATTTTTAAATGGCCCAAGAAGTTGGGAGGCATTGTCACTAGCGTCAGTAAAGTTCACTGCACTTTGTAGTCTTAGTAGAGGTTTAGTTTTTAACAAATGTTTCTGAATATGACTGCTATATGGAATGAACAGTAGACCTTGAAAAAGGATTTTTTTGTTTTGTTTTCTAAGTGCAACAAGCTAAAAGAAGAGATTTCCAAAATGAGGGAAATCCTAGCTCGAAAAGACAGTGAAACAGGAGAAAATATAAGGCAGGCAGCGTCCTCCCTTCAGCAGGCATCTTTGAAGCTCTTCGAAATGGCGTACAAAAAGGTAACGGGCTGCAGGGTTCTGCTTAATGTAGATTTTGCTTCTAACTTGATGTAACTGCTCTTGATTACTGTTACGGGTGGCTCCCTGCACAGCCATTTATGGAATTGGGAGTATTAGAGTTGGAAACATCTTTCTTGCTTTTTTGACTCTTGGGTCAGGGATGGGGTCAAAGGGAAAGAATCACAGAAACCAACAGTAGTGTACAAGGGGGGAAGGAGGATAAGATAGATGAAGAATATGTGCTTCCTTCATTTTGGAGTTCAGCGAAGAGAATGGAGAACAAGCTATCAGCCCTAACATAAAGTCTGAGTTCCTCTCAAATGTTTTCTTAACAGATGGCATCTGAGCGAGAAGGCTCTGGAAGTTCTGGCACTGGGGAACAAAAGGAAGATCAAAAGGAGGAGAAACAGTAATAGTAGTAAACGGGAGCAGAAAGGAAAACATGTTATGATGCTTGGGAGTGAAGGGATTTCCTGAGCAGAATGGGCAAACTTCAGTCTTACTGTGTTTTTGCAGTATTCTATATATAATTTCCTTAATATGTAAATTTAGTGACTGTTAGCTAATGATCATTTAATGAGTGATAAATTCCAGCAGTACAAAGTTCACAATGTTCTGTCCCTAGCCTATCATTTTTCAGCTGCATGTAAAAGAGGGGAGGGGGAAAACGATGTGTTGATCATTATAAAGACTTAACATTGTTTTGTGCTGAAGTGGCCGTATTTTCAAGGGGGGCACGAAACCGTCCCAGACACAATGGAAGTAGTCAGCTGTAGACGTCGAGAGAGACCATACGGGATGAGATCCTTCTAGTTAGCAGAGTAGTGTTATATTGGCCCCGTATGTACATGGAGTCCTTCAACTGAGGCCTTGCAAGGCAAGCCAGCCATGTCTATTGGTAAGTGGGGTGGAGAACCTTCATCAATGGAAAATTATAAGCTAGTTATTTGTGTTAGGTACAGCTTTTAAAACAAGGTAATAATGGGCTCCCTAACTTTTCCTCATGCCTATTTTTCTAGCTACCTTCTGGTCTGTGTTGGCTGGCACCTACATCACCTACATTTTTGATTGTTCTTTTTGATCCATTCTGGATTTTTAAAAAAAAAATAAATATGAAAATCATTTTATCTCGTTTGTAAAGGGTGAGGCGCTAAGATTTAGCTTCAAGAATGTGGTATGATTCATGCTTCCTGATTGCCTAACCTAGAGTCACTTGGGAGACACAGGATTATGCTAACCCAGGCTAAGATTTGAAAGGGCTGGTATAATGAAATAATAACCAGTATTACCATGGGCAAATTGCCCATGAGTAGGTGTGAACATATAACAGTATTTCAGTTACCTACCAATGAAGCTGCCATTACAACCAACAGCCTTCAAAGGCAAAAACAAATTGTTCTTAAAGTACAATCTCCCTTTTGTCGTAATAAGTGCTTAAAAGTTTCCAAAAGGAACTTCTAATTTCCCTCTTAATCCAACGCCCTTTTCGCAAGTGGTCTAATTTCAGTAAATTGCTTCTTATGGTTGCTCCCAGAGTCAGTGACTCATATCACCCTTTAAGGTATACCCAGAATCACCATCTCCACTCCTACCACTTTAGTATAAATCACCACGTAGTTACTGCAAGTTTTAACTGGTCTCTCCACTCACTCACACCCTTGCTACCTTGGTCTTTTCCCACAGCAGTCAGATCACTTCACACTCCTGCTCAGAGCTCTTCCTAAGACCTACGTGCTTCACATGAGCTGCCCCCACTACGTTCTCCTTTTTCTTCATAGCTGCCAACTACAATTTGATCTCATGGCCCTTGCCCTTGGCTGGAAATAGCCTTCTCAGGTATCTGCTTGGTGCTCTCCCTCATTTTTTTCCATAAGGTTATGAAAGACATAAAATAGCAGCCCCTCCCTGAATTCCTGTCATTTTCTATCCTCTTTACCCTTTTTGTTTGTCCTTTTGAGGCTAGAGACTTTTGCTTACTGCTATTACCTAAAACAATGCCTGAAGCAATGAGTCTCCCCACTGTCCAAAAATGTGGGTGGTTTAGTTTTTCTAAGTCCCCCACCCCTTTTTTTTTAATGTATGTATAAATTGTGTTATCATCTGGGAGCAACTTATACCAAATCCAGAAACTAGTTAATTGGTAAAAGATGAAAGTTCTAAATTGGAAAAATCCAAGGAGAAATTGATAGTGGTATTTTTAAAAAATGTAGCCTGGAATTTTCCTGGGCTAGCCAAGGATAGGAGTGACCAGAAAAATTAATTTGCAACCCTATGATTTATACTTTCCTGGATACAGAGTCCAAGTCTATTGCCAACTCATTCTATGTAACCTTAAGAAAATTATGCTATTTACCTATATTTTTTCATAAACTTTTTGTTTTGAAATTTTCGAACCTATTTAAAAAATTCTGAGAATAGGAGTAGACATGTCTTATACCTAGATTCACCAATTAACATTTGGCTACATTTGCTTTATGTATACACACCAAAAAAAAAAAAAATAGCCGATGCCATTCCAACTCATGGCAACCCTTAGTGTTACAGATTGCCAGGTCTTCTGCCTTGCCACTGGGTAGGTTCAAACTGCCAACCGTTAGGCCAGAGGTTGAGCACAAACTGTTTGCACCCACACGCGTACGTGTTTTTTTCCCCCCTTGAACATCATGACACTTCCACTCCTAAATACTTCAGTATTTATCTTGTAAGCACAGGACTTTCTCCCCAAAACTATCAAAATCAGGAACGTTAACTAGATACAATGCTATTATCTAATATACTATCCATATTTAAATTTTCTTAATTGACTCAAGGATCACACATGACAGTTGTGTTTCCTTTAAAAAGTTTCTTTGCCTTTTTTGTCACGACCTTGACGTTTCTGAAGGGTATGTTGGCGATTTGTTCTGCAGAATACCCCTTGTTTGAATTTGGTTATTCCTTTGTACTCAGTCTGGTCACACATTATTGGTAGGAATACTACACAGGTGGTGTGTCCTTAGTGCATCAGTTACTACAGAGAATAAGATGTTAATTTGTTTCAGTATTGCTTTGATTTATATTTCATTATAAAGGTACCCTAATAAGTAATCACAGTGGTTAAGAGCACAGCTGCTGACCAAAACGTTGGCAGTTCGAATCCACTAGCCGCTCCTTGGAAACCCTACGGAGCAGTTCTACTCTGTCCTATAAGAAAGTTGCTATGAGTCAGAACCACTTGATGGCAGTGGGGTTCTAAAAAGTAATCTGTGAGGGTGGCTTAATTTTTTAAGTATAACATTTATACCAGAGATTCTATAGCAAGAAGGGGCAGTAAAAGCAACTTCTTACAGATGGTGCATGAAAAAATTGGGAGTGAAGACACCCAAATTTTGGAAAGAAATTTCAAGAAAAAAACCTTTCACTGAGTATCACTGCAACTCTATTCTGTTCAGTCCTAAGGCTGCTTTTTTAAAGGGCTTTTTCTCTCACTCCTGGCCTTTAGTATCAGAGTGCAGAACTCAGTGAAAACAAGCCCAAGGACAGAGGAGCTATAGGGTCACCTACATCACTGTGAATTACATGAAAGCGGTCTTATTTTAGCAATTACAGAAAGTAGAACCATATGAAACAGCTGTTTCAGTAGGTCAAATCTGATCAGTGTTGTTAATTTCATATGGTTAGACCTAATACAGTGAGCTGTCATCAAATCTGTTTTCACTACAGCAGGTCAGGAAGCTACTCACCTAAAGAGGCAGCATCTGAACACTGAATTAGCCTTTAATAATTACAGGTGACAACACAGAAATCAGGAAAATAAAATGTTTCACCTAAAACACAGGCTCTTAAACTGATTCTTGGTCCCCCGACCCAGAGGGTGGGGATTGGGAGAGATGGTGATGGGATATGAGTGTGGGGAGTCCGCATGAGTGGACTTTAGGGGGTTCTATAAGTCACTGATATAAAATGCAAGATTGTATTACTTTTTCTGGGAAAAATGGCCTGTTATTTTTGCTGGTTTGTTGAAGGAGTCTATAACCTAAAAAGGGTTAAGAACCATAGATTTCCTAAATAGAAGCTCAATAAAATCTGCCTTAAAACCTAATTGGCTTAAGTTCATACCCTCCCCCTCAGCTCCACACCTCTTGCCATATTGCCCTCACCTCAATCTATAGGTTTCCCTGCTTCTCTTTTTCCCACTTTGCAATTTATTCAAGAAACTGGATCATGTGTCCTGTAGAGTTTCCTGCATTCTAGTGTTTGCTGATTACATCCCTGTGTCATTTAACACATTCCTTTGTGCACACTTGATCTAATTGAATCTTTTAGCAAGAATATTTAATAGGTGGTGTGTTCTTCCATCAGAACGTACATAATTCTGGCTGGCTCTTTGGTGATGTTAGCAGCCACTGATGATCATTACTTAGATCTCTAATTTCATTAAGGGTATATAGTACTGTACTTCCATCTTTTCTTCATTTTTAGTTGGAATGCCTCTAAAGTGAGAAACTTTCCCTCATAACAAGTTATCTAGTTATCCTAAGATACAGTTTATATGGAAAGGCAGGTTAATGTTTACTTCTTTTCCTTTATTTACTAATTCTTAGAATGAATTGGTTTTGTTATTAATCGAAGGTAAAGCCAATAAGGTTTCTTGGGTTTCATTATGAACATATATATTTTGAAGTACAATTATTGATGCTGATATCGTTCTAATTTTGCCCTGTGGGAGCCTCTTCCCATTTGCTCGTAAGTCCTTTTGACAGGACTCTAGTAGTCTTTGTTTCCTTGCTTACTGATATGACAGGATGTTCAGGCTCATCCTGTTCATTTCTGTCTCAGTCCCAGAAACAGCTACTTCTTTTATACTGGTTAGCGTGCCTATATCTCTCCACACACACACACCAAAAAACCCCAGCAACCATAAGTTTAAGGACTGGGCTACATCAAACTTCTCAACGCTCATCCCAGTGCCGGGCAGCAGACTGCTACTGAAAAAACATTTATGGAATTGAACTAAAAGATTAGCATCTATCTTAGTTATCTAGTGCTGCTATAACAGAAATACCACAAGTAGGTGGCTTTGTTAGGTGCCGTGGATTCGGTTCCGACTCATAGCAACCTTATGTACAACAGAACAAAACACTGCCCCGACCTGCACCATCCTTAAAATTGTTATGCTTGAGCCCACTGATGCAGCCAGTGTGTCAGTCCATCTCGTTAATAGTCTTCATCTTTTTCACTGACCCTCTCTACCAAGCATAATGTCCTTCTCCACGGACTGGTCCTTCCTGATAACATGTCCAAAGTATGTGATACGAAGTCTTGCCATCATTGCTTCTAATGAGTATTCAGGCTGTACTTCTTCCAAGACAGACTTGTTCCGTTTTTCTGCCAGTGCATAGTATATTCAATATTCTTTGCCAACACCATAATTCAGAGGCTTTAACAAATTTATTTTCATGCAGTTTAGGAGGCCAGAAGTCCAAATTCAGGGCACCTGCTCTAAAGAAAGGCTTTCTCTCTCTGTCAGCTCTGGGGGAAGATTTTCATTCCCTGGTGATCTTTATGTGACTTTGTGCCTATCTTCCCCCATCTCCACTTGTTTGCTTAATCTCTTTTGTATCTCAAAAGAGACTGACTTAAGACACACCCTGCACAAATATTGTATCATTAACATAAAGAAAACCCATTCCCAAAGGGGACTGTAACCACTATAAGGGTTAAGGTTTACAACACTATTTGGGGGACACAATCCATAACCGCATCTCACTATTCTTGTTGAGTCAAACAAGGAAACATTAAGCACTCACCTCTCTAGGTGGTTCAAGGGTATGGCTAGCCACTAGTCTCTCCCTGCTAATTATGCTTATATGCTGTGGGAAGACCTACTCTAGCTAGTGTACTCTCCCTAGAACTCTTTTTTAAAAAAAGGGATAACTGGTTCCAGTACAGCTAGATGGTGCCTGGCTACCAGCACTGACTGCTCTGACCAGGATCAAAACAGGGTTCTGGACAGAGCTGGAGAAGGATGTAGAACATAATTCTAACTCACAAAAAAAAGACCAGATTTACTGGCCTAAAGGAGACTGGAGAAACCCCGAGAGTGTGGCCCCCAGACACCCTTTTAGCTCAGTGGTGAAGTCACTTCCAAGGTTCACCGTTCAGCCGCGGAGTGGACAGCCCCATAAAACCAAATGGGACTAATGAGGCACAGCAGTCCAGGGACAAAGGACTAGAAGGCAGAAGGGGACAGGAAGGCTGGTGATAGGGAACCCAAAGTTGAGTAAGGATAGGGTTGATGTGTTGTGAGGTTGTTAACCATTGTCCTAGGGCAACATGTGTATTAACTTTAATGAGAAACTATTTTGTTCCGTAAACCTTCATCTAAAGTGAGAATAGCAGCACAACTGAGAGACCGTAGTCGATGTCACTGAACTATGCATGTAGAAATTTTTGAAATGGTGTATCTTTGGCTATGTATATTTTCTCCAAAAAAAACAAAAAAGGTCGAGAAGGGAGAGGGTTGACATGTCGTGGGGTTGTTAACCAATGTCATAAAACAATATGTGTACTATTTCATGAGAAACTATTCTGTAAACCTTCACCTGAAGTACAATTAAAAAAAAAAATTATAGCAAAAAAGGATAACTGGAGAACAAAAGGAAAATAATTTTAGTTCCCTACGGGCTTTATGTTCTTAAAGGAGGAGATCATTATAGGATAAAGCATTTAGAGGCCCATATTTGCTTAATTTAACAAGACAAATTCATGTAAAGACGTTTCATTACCTAAAGAGGAAACTGCTGTCATGTCTTAGCTGAAGCCCTCCCTCCCACTGAAGCGTTACAGTTTACCACTAGGTGTCCACAAGGGGAGTAAATGATACCTTACACTTGACAATTTCAAGTCACTTTCACACACATTATACCTCACAGATAACCGTCTTAAGTCAGTTTACACAAATCTTAAATCCTGTGAGTTTTGTTACCACTACAGCTTAGCTCCTCTTCCATTGGCTTTTACTTACTGTAAGATTATTTTTTTTAAGGGTGGAATCTACAGAACTGCATTCCTCAAATTCATTATGCTTAAGGGCAGAGAGTCTAAAAAGAGATTTTTCTAACTATTATTTATTTCTCTAGGGACAAAAACAGCTTTCTTCAAACAAAATCTTCTGTGGAACTCTTTGAAGGATCAGGGCCGTGGAACACACACACAAAACTATTCAGATACGTAGGCCCAGAGAAAAAATTTACTAATGTAGTTTAAGGAGCCCTGGTGGCATAGTAGTTAAGCACTCGGCTGCTGAAATGTCGGTGGCTTGAACCCACCAGCCTCTCTGCGGGAGAAAGATGTGGCAGTCCGCTTTTGTAAAGATTACAGCCTTGGAAACTCTATGGGGCAGTTCTACCCTGTCCTATAGGGTCACTATAAGTCAAAATCGACTTGATGGCAATGGGTTTGGTTTGGGGTTTAATGAAGTTTCATTTTAAACTCTGAAAGCCACAAATTCTAACAATTATTAACGCACCAGCCACTGAAGCAGGGGAAAGATCCCACAGGCCTATTTTACTGGCTCCTCTTTCCACCAGCAAAACAAATCCCAAGAATTGTACTTTGGATCTGCTCTATCTTTAGTCTCTCAACTTTATTTTCTGCTGGAGAATGAAGTGAATAATTGTCTACCAATCCTCAACAGATGAGTATAGAAAATAGTGGAAGAGGAAAAAAATTAAGGGAAACTAAAGGAATTAACATTCATGGATGACTTCTTACATGCCTGCTAGGCAACCAACAACAGGAATGGTACTGGGCACTTTATGTAAGTTTTTTAATCCAACAGTAGTCCCACAAAGTACCTGTAAAAATGGCACGGTGGTGTCAGACCTCCTCGTCTAACTTCACAAGGGGATGCAGAGAGAATCAAGATCAACATCAGCCCAAAGCTGATTCCTTTGAGGCAGAAGTTAGACTTACCTCTTCTCTCCAAACTTTTTACCAATTCTGACACCAGCCATCCCTGCCACAGCACTCTCTACTTCTCTTCTGGGTTCGATAATTCATTGCAATGGCCACCCAGAACTCACAGACAATACTCATGATTATGGGGTTTATTAGAGAAGTAAAAGGTTACAATTCAGTCTCAGGAACACTCAGGATACAGTTCTTCCATCAAGACAGCCTCTTTTCAGCTGTGCTTGCAGTCACACCTCTCTGGTCCTAGGCCTCTGCCCTGCTCAGGCAAGTGTTACAAAGCTCTTTTAGCCTCTGCCAATAACTGCACAGAGGCACTACACTCTGCCAGTAAGCCTTGGCCCAAAGGCACTCAGCCTTCTCGGTCTGTAGGCCGGGAAGTTCTCTGGGTGGTCTCCTGCCAGTCTCTCCTGCGATTTTTCTGCCGCCGCTTCTCACTGTCTTCAAGGTTACAGCTCACTATCTCCTAGGTCCAGAAGCTTCTCAGCGAAGGGATCCTGGGTCCAAAGGACACACTCCCCACTCCTGGCTGTTCTTCCTTGGTGGTTGTGGGATCCTGTCTTTCCTGCCTCTGGGGTGGCTCATTTCAAGCCCAGCGGGATGGCAAAACTGACCAGTCCCCTTGGTGGGCCACAATTACCCTATTTGCACAGTCCCACCCAATCACTTGGGAGTTATAATGGCAAGAAAGGTCACACAAAACTAATCCATCACACCACACCCAGGTTAAGGAGAAGAGTCAGGGTTAAACCCTTAGGCTGCCTAGCTCCAGGTCTTTCCTCTAACAACCCTGACTTCCAGAAGAGTGAGCCCTTAACAAAGCTTTCCACAACTAACCCTTCCCACCCTCCTACCTCACCTTGGCTACTCTTGAACTCACCTCCACATTAGCAACCATTATCTCATTTTACAGCTAACAGCACTATGTTCTCAAGCTGTTATCGGTATTTTCTACATCAAAACTTACAACAATCCATCCCTTTCCTTTCTCCCCTACTCCACCCATATGCTAGGAATATCTCCTGTACCCCAACATATAACTTTATTACCTAATGTTAGAGCTGGGGAAGAAGTTCTGATATCATCAAGCACCATTCCTTCATTTTTTAAAGAAAAAATGAGTGCCCTAGAAGGTTACATATTCTATCTTCACCATAGAGCAGTTTGAAAAATCTGTATCATCCTTATATCACAGGAGGTTCCTCCCAAACACTGAGTGGTCATGGTCCCACTTTGAAGCCTCCTCTGTGCTGAAGGGAATAGTATTCCTGCTCCATTCCTCTCAAATCACTTCTGTTGGAAATCCATCCCAGATGTGTTTACCTCTAACACATTGATCACCAATTCTGAATGCGGAGATGGTAACTGCAGCAACTAAGCAGGTGAATGTTGGGGGCTACAGTTAAACTGTCTGGATCTGAAATAGTCTAAAAACATGTTGCATATCTTGGTAATCACCAAGTTTCAAGGATTCAAACGTTGACAACAATCCCACCTAGGATGTCACCATGCTTATTTCAGCGTGAATCACTGAACAGCAAGCCTGTCAGCTGGTCTAGAAAGCCTGTAAAGCCATCAAGCACAGACCTCAAGCAATACAATAAACACAAACATATAAATGAGCAGGAAAGGTAGATCAAGGCAACCCATTGTAGAAAATAGGAAATGGGCAAGAGGAATGAAGTAGAGAAAAGCTTGGGACACAGTAAATTAGTCAGTCAATAAAAAACAAAAACACCACTGCCGGCAAGTTGATTCCAAATCTTAGCAACCCTACAGGACAGAGAAGTGCCCGATAGGGTTTCCAAGGCTGTAAATCCTTACGGAGGAGACGGCCACATCTTTCTCCAATGGAGCAGCTGGTGGGTTCGAACCGCTGACCTTTCAGTTAGCGGCCGAGCACTTAACCACTGTGCCACCAGAGATAGAGTCAGCCAGTAAGCAGTGTTTATGATTATTTAAGATTCATTACTAAGTACCATGAATAGCACACAGAAATAAAATATTATGTAATGAGTGAGCATATGATGAAAAATTAAAATGAAACCTAAAGAAGATATTCCATATTGAGAAAATTCATTTCCTGAGGGAGAGAAGAGTTGCCCTATAGGAAATCTTGGTCCCCACCCTATGGAAATATAACTAATGAGGCGTCTGCATGATATAATGCACAAGACACTGAACATGGAATCTAGAAGCCATAAATTAGCTGTGTGACTGAGCAAATCCCTTTCATCTTCCTTTGACTCAATTTCCCCAACTATGATATGAGGATGATACCCTCACCGCATCTCCAAGATGCAGACAAAGTTGAGATCACATGTAAAAAGGATTCAAAGTCCACACGAATCCATTTGCCTGACTGGCATCAACATTTGCAGGTCTCATAAACAATCTCAAAACGCTCAAGATGAAATTCTCAATCAGCTCCTAACACCTGCTCCTTATCTTTGCCATCTCAGTAAATCTTTTAATACTCTGGGAGTCATTCAATACTCTGGGAGTCATTCTTCCTCATCCTCCACAATCTATCATCCAGTCTTATCCATTCTAGCTCCTATAAACATTATTATCCATTCACTTCTAGTTTAAACTACTATCATCTCTCACCTGCATTACAGCAGCAATTAAAATGATCGCTAGGCTTCCACTCTTTCTCCAACCCAAGTAGAAATATCTCCTTAAAAACGTAGCCATAAATCTTCATGTCACCTCCCTAGCTCTGAACTCTTTAAGCTGCCTATTCTTAAAAGAGGCTGAACTCCTAAACCTGCCTTACAACCTGGCCCTACACGATCTGTCCCCTGCCTCCTTCTCACACCACTCTCCCCATTCAACTTTACTCCAGCACATTGGATTTTTTGTAGTTCCTCAAATATGTTCGCATAACGTGTTCGAAGATGGCCACATTCTTCACCTGACAAACTCCTACTTATTCCTTAGGTCTCATTCCAATGTTGAGACCCGTCATACACACTCAGAGCACTCTGCAGTACTTACCACAATTATATATTTGTGCAATTATTTTATTATACAAAAGTATAAAATCACAAAGAGTTATAAACTCAACTACCGGGTAGATTGTAAACTTCATGAGGGTAGGCACTATTATCAGTTTGGTTCTGTCCTGTATCCCCAGGAAAACAAGATCTATCACACCGTCTGCGCTCAAATATTTGAAAGAATCCGACTGAAGTAGGTGAAGAGAGCCATAAAATAAAAAAACCTAACTAAAAAAGATAAACTTCTAATTTAAACAGCTGCCCATCTTACTTCAACACTCTATCTCCACTCTAAATAGCTCAGACCATTCATGGGGTCGGATACCTCAGGTCTCCGACCTCAGGCAGCCCCTGCCTTCTTCCACCTCAAAATCCCAGCAACGAGGTATTTGCGTCTTCAGCCCAGGGGGGCAAAGAGTCTCACGCAGTCGTGACGTAAGCAAGGGCCTGAGTACTTCGTCTCCGATGAAGCCGCTCAACGCGATACGCTTCTTTGAGGCTTCTCAGGCGTCATTCAAATAGCGTGTCAGGGTCAGACTGCCCAGCCGCACGTCGCACAGGCTCAGACGTCCACTCTGTCACTTAGGAGAGATGGAACAGACGAACACCTTTGCACCTCGCCCTTTAAGAACCACCCCCGTTCCAGCCTGGCGGAGGGCTAAGTATATCCTCGCGAGAGCCACGGGGTTCCGCCCTCTTCCTTCTCCCGGCTTGCCGGGCCGGAACGGAAAGCGATACCTCCCACCCCCTTGCCTTACCTCACAAGGCCGCGCAACTTCAGCTGTGGCCAATCGACGGGCCCATTGTAGGCCGCGGCTCAGAGAGCCAATGGAGAGTCGCGGCGCGCGCAGAGCTTCCCCTCTCCGCACTCCCCGACCCCCTCCCTTCCGCCCGCCGCCATCCACTCCGCCCCTGGCGGAGGAAGTGATGTCACAGGCCCCATGTGAGCGGATTGCAACACATGCAGCTGCCTGGAGAGAGGGAGCCGGTGTCCTACGTCAGAGCCGCCGCCGCCGCCGCCGCCGCGGAGCCGCCGCCGGGGAGGAGCAGCCGCCCAGGACTGGGCCCTTAGGTAAGCCAGGCGAAGGGAAAAGCCAGCGAGAAACACGGCGGGACGCGCGGGGTGGAGAGAGGAGGGCCGCTTAGGGTGGCGAGGAAGGGGGCCGCTCTGCCCCAGCGGCGGCGCTAACTCTGTGGTCTTGGTGTCTCCGGGCCCTGCCGGGCCGCTCTAGGGAGGAGGAGGCGAGAAGATGGCGGACGACCCCAGTGCTGCCGACAGGAACGTGGAAATATGGAAGATCAAGAAGCTCATCAAGAGCTTGGAGGCGGCCCGCGGGTGAGCGCCGTGTCTGCCCCCCACCCCCCGTGCCCTCCTGGTTCCCGGACCCCTTGGGATGGCCGCCCCCGCGCCGCATGGCCGGATGAGGAGAACCAGGCACTAGCCAACTCCCGCCTTCTGGACCTCAGGGTAGTAGCCCCGGGTATAGGGGCGAGGGTCTGCGCTGTTGTCTCTAGAAGGGGTCCTTCCCTCTTTTGGGGGTAAAGGGCCGCGCGCTCTCGGGGCTCAGACTATTCGACCCCTTCGTGAGGGTCGAATAGCCTCGCTACTTTTCTTCCCTTCTAAGCTCCTGAATCTATTATCTCACTTTTCGAGCCCCAGGTGCTGCCAGCCCACTCGGGCGCTGTTGGGAAGGGCCCGGCCTTCCTTTCCGTACTCCCTTCGCTTATTTCCTCTCTTCCCTTTCCTTCACGTTCCTTAGCCAGACTTCATTAAAATGGCCTCCCCCTCCCGGTCCTCTGAGGTCCGAGTGGATGAAGTGTGGATGGGGCGGGAAAGAGAGGTGGCAGGGACAACCTGTCTCCGACTCCCCTGATTTTTCTGGGTCTTCCGTCTCCTCAAGATGACTTCCCCAAGTCCTCTAATTACGTTGGAGCTTCCTGGTGTTAGCTGTTCCAAGACCCACCTATAAACTGGAAATACCAACGCGTGAGTGATGGGGGGGAGGGGAGGTTTTGTTTGACGTATCTAGATCTTTATGTTCAGAAGAAATCTGGATTATGGGGCTTTCTGATATGAACCTTAACAACAAGGTCCCTCTTGGCTTTCTCTGGAATATCTGAGCATACCACTGTAGAGGTGCGTGGTGTACTAATACTTGTTGAAATTAAGTGAGTTTTGAGTCTCTTGTAAAATAAACTGTAGGTGTGTCTATTGTGGGAATAACAGACTAGATTAAAACTGGCCACGTACTTATTTTTCCTAATGTTCATTTGAGAAAGGTGTGCCAGAAATATTCCTGTTTTGTCACTGTTTTGTTCTTTTCCCAGTTATAGAAATTTTTTACTAAAAGGAAATACCCCCCCCCCCAAAAAAAAAACTTCTTGGAACATTACATATTCTAAGCATTCTTAGAATAGCAGAGTGGCTTGCCCCCAGGCCATGTGAGAAGTGGATTTCAGCACAAGAATTAGACATTCTAGTTTCCAACCCAGGTTTGTCATTGACCACTAGATTTGCAATGGTAAGAGGACCACCTCTCAAGCTCTTTATTGTTACTACCATAATGAATTGAGGTGTGCTTGAGTCCACTGAAGGCCTAGGGTTAGCAGACTGGTTTTGCCATGGTGTTTTTTTCGTTAATAAATTAGTGACAGAGTTGGGGTGAGTCTTCTGAAAGTTGGTTCTGTTCAATGACATGGGCTTTGGCTCACTCTTTCACTGGTGTGCTATAGAAACTAGTGATTATAATGTGAATTGAAGGTAGCAACTTGTTTTTTTATTTCTTAGATTTGTTTTTCTTTTAATTTAATAGAATAATCAGGCCTACTTAATTTTATCTTACAGAAACTTGAGCAGAGATGATTGTGTGCCATATTGTAAAGTGAATAATTATCCCCCAGATGTACAGGAGGGCTAATATAGGTCATGACCCATTATGATGCACTACCAGGAATTAGCCAGATTCTTTAGTTTCACTAGAATTTTCCATTGTGTTACTTGAAGCCTTCAATTGAGCAGTGGCTTTTATAGATTTTGTTGTTGTTGCAGTGTTGTTTAAAGTTGGTGGATGTGACCTATAGATTTGTTCTCTTACTACTTTTATTTGGAGGCAGTTTAGATGACAGTTTGTTTGTGTATACAGGTTCTTACATTGGAATTTGCACACGTTATGTTCTCTGAAGCAGTCTAAAATGTGGATTCACGACTATAATTTCTGTTATCTGAGTGAAGTAACATTGAAAATAACACTGCTTAACAAGTAACAGCATTCCTTTCTACTGTTTGATGGAGGAAACTGTTTCTTAAATTTGTTTCTAGCCATGTTACCTAGCACTGGAAACTTTTAAACCTCTCTTTTAAAGCCTTTAACGGCTTTACCTCTTTGTTTAGCAAGGTTCAAAGTTTAAAGCATGCTACAAATGAAGTTCTTAGGTACAACTTTCCTTCTGAATGATAGATGTAATTTGAACATCTTGGACAGGATTAAGCTGGGGAGTCTTCTCTAAACAAACAATGTGATTGATAACTTACGTCCTAGTTTGCTTCTTCTCTACCCCCACCCCCACCCTATGCTTTTGAAAATTTAAAATCTTGGCCTTCTTGGTAAAAAAGTCTGAAGTTTATTCTGTTTGGCTCAGAAATTTTCCAGTACATACCAATTTCTTTTGGGGAATAGCAAGATTATATTTTCATGCCTGAGTTATGTTAAAGTCAGACACTTTAAATTTTCTTAGAATTGTTTTGGAAACAAGGTTTTTCCTCCCCAGCAGTGTAGAATTCTGAGTGTGAGAATCAGGGATTGATTAATTGTTTATACTAGCTATCAAGATGTGCTGGAATAAGAGTGATTTTGAAATTGAGATACTAGTCAATATGTGATTGCCTCTTAATATATGACCTAAATGTAATATAGCTTGAAAGGGAACTACCTACAAAAGCAGACTCTTTTAATAAATACATCTGAACAGAATAAAGTAAGCACAATAATTTACTGAACACTTAGTATGTTATAGACACTGTGCTAAGAGATACATTATTTCATCTAATCTTTATAATAAGAATTGCCACCATTTGATATACAGGGGATCTGTGGCTGAGAGGTTAGTAACTTATTGTCCAAAATGGCAAAGAGCTGTAATGTCGCAGAGCCCAGGACCCAAACTAATGTGCCATATTGCACAATGGATATATTTTGTGTTCAAAAAGTACAAGACTAGATTTACTCAGAATGTAGTCTGAGATGTAACAGACTATTTTATCATGTTATCCTGTCTGTGGAAGAGCATTTATAGGGGCCAAAATTGCTAAAATGGGGAACTTGGTAGGATTTCGTTTGGTAGCCAGCATTATACTTAATATTTAGACTTAAAAGATTAATTTGAATACACATTAATTTGCATTCAGGTTGGGTGGAACATGCCTATTTGGTTTCTTATAAGCCTGGTTGAATATTAGTTTCTATGTGCAGTAGTGAAAATAACCAGCCAATTCTTTTTCTGTACATAAGCCCCGCTTAAAATTGGTGATACTTCCCTGTTTATGAGTACTCCTGGTATATTCTCCACAGTTGGCTTAATGAGGACAAACGTGTTCATCAGCCAAAACTGGAACTAGGGCCATGTCAGTGGAACTGTGGTTTCGGGTATCCTGAATAAGGAACT